>NC_138373.1:106492853-106549073 GCF_054177405.1 Leptonychotes weddellii | reverse complement strand
AAAAAAAAAAAAAAATTGGTCCTATGTTTATATACAAGATTTATTTTTTAAAAAAGATTTTATTTATTTATTTGAGAAAGAGAATGCGTGAGAGAGCATGAGCAGGGGGAAGGGGCAGAGGGAGAGGGAGAAGCAGACTCCCCGCTGAGCAGGGAGCCTGAAGCGGGGCTAGATCCTAGGACCCTGGGATCATGACCTGAGCCGAAGGCAGATGCTTAACCAACTGAGACACCCAGGTGCCCTATATACAAGATTTAGATTATAATATGTACTCAGAGATATTTCTACATTCTGGAATAGTATTTTATTTACACAACAATTTTTATTACATATATATAGAGAGAGAACATAATTTATATATATAAGTATATATACAATAGGTGTATATATATATACCTATTTTTTCTTTGAGTTACATTTTTCATGAGTTCAGGAGTTCCCTATGGTTCAGGGTTTGCAAATTCAAATGCCTCAGTGGCTAGAAAGGTGAAATAAATGAGTGAATAGTAGGGAGCTGAGAAGATTGCGGTGAACTGCAGAATATATGACCCACTTCTTAGAAATAATCAAGGTTTAAAAAATTTAAAACACTGCAAGGCAAACAATGCAAAACAATACAAGTCATTTCTGTGGGCTGTCTGCTTTCAATCTCTGGCAGGATAAAGTAAAAAACTCCTCAGCACAGCATTCATGACCCTCCATAATCTGGACCCGGTTCAACTCAGTCCTTCCTCTCCCCATTCCCCACCTTGCACTGCATGTCCCAGTCATAATGAATGACTCACACTCCCTAATGCATGCACTACAATGCTGTTTGGCCTTACACAACTTCTACCTAGAATGCCTTTCACTCTCCTTCCATAACTTCTGCAAGATCTCAGAGCTGGACTCTGAGTCCAACAGCCTCAAACAAAGACACTTCAAACTCAACCTGCCCCACCCTGACCTCTTTATCTACCAATACCATCCCTTGAACTCTTTCTGTTTGTAAGGAGACTAGAAAGAGTCTAGAAATCAGAGTACATTTAAGAGACTGTTGCGACTGACTTGGGAAGAAATGATTATAAATGAATGAATGACCCCCGATTAACTGGCTGAGTGGTTGAATGAATCACGGCCAAGCTCCCTGCTAGCTCCATCACTGAACATCTGGTTTAGCTCTTATACAACCTTTCTTATTCCCACGTTGTCCTCCGTATTCCTTGATTCTCTGAGCCCGAAGAATTGGTTGGGAGAAATAGAAGGATATTTTTTGGTATATAGGGAAGAGGACTGTCACCCTGACCCTTCTAGGTTCAGACTGTGGTCTTTGCTTCATCCCAAGCTTTCTTCCTTGGGGACAATCCACTTTGGTAACCACCTATCCATGCCTCTCTTCTTCCCCAACCTTCTTTCTTTTCTTTTTTTTTTTTTTAAAGATTTTATTTATTTATTCATGAGAGACAGAGAGAGAGACAGAGGCAGAGGGAGAAGCAGGCTCCCCGCGGAGCAGGGAGCCCGATGCGGGACTCGATCCCAGGACCCTGGGATCATGACCTGAGCCGAAGGCAGAGGCTTAACCGACTGAGCCACCCAGGCGTCCCCCCAACCTTCTTTCTATAACAATGCCTAGACACCTTCTCTATGTGCCTTTCCCTTCCTACCCAACTCCTCATCTCCCAGGAAAACAGTTTCTAACCACTTACCTCCTCCCCATCTTAGGCACCGAGCCAGATCATTTCCAGTGCCCAGGGGCAACACAGCAACAGGAGGGACAACAGGCAAGTTGGCTTTGTCTAGGAAAGCAGGTCAGGGGATGGATGGAGGGAGTTAGCGCTAGAAGGCCAATGCCCCCGTGCCCTTCCCAGAGCCTCTCCCTGTACTGACCTATGGTCTCCAGAATCCAGCCTACTGTGCCATCTCCACCACACACCAAAATCCGGCAACCGGGAACATCCCTGAAGAATCTGAGCCTGAGATAGAAGGGAAGAGAGAAGATGAGGAAGGACAATAGGATTGAGTCTACCAACTCCTGGACAG
Organism: Leptonychotes weddellii; assembly: GCF_054177405.1. NCBI lineage: Eukaryota > Metazoa > Chordata > Mammalia > Carnivora > Phocidae > Leptonychotes > Leptonychotes weddellii. Next base: position 106,547,054 of record NC_138373.1, on the reverse strand, counting down.
GCAGATTACTTCTTATCTCTCATTCTGTATGAACCCCCTTCCCTTTGTCAAAAGACTTGTTTTTGTTAAGGTCAGAGAAAAAATACAATGGGGAAAGTTATAGCCACTCCTCAGTGGTTAGGGAGAAACTGGTATCTTTATGTTTTGAGAGCAGAACAAAGATCAGAGAACTCAGGGGCATGGGGATACCCAGTGACATTACTAAAAGCAGCATTCTGAATTCTGCTCTCTTGGGGTCCCCTAGCCCTGTCCTCCCAACATGTATTCTTTTCTGCTCTCCCCCAACATACACAGGCAGACACATACAAACACTGAGATACAGTCCCCAACCTATACTCACCCTGCCTCAGGACCATCCTTTAGGAGGTTGAATACCTGTCGAGGATTTAGTAGATACTGGAATTTCCAAAGCACCCTGTATGAGGGAAAAAGGAAAGTTTATGGTAGGGGATGGACAGTCTGTACTCCATCCTCTTGATGTCCTCCTCAAGGTATGTCCCCTCCATACACACAGATTCCCCAACCTCTATTGGTCCTTCTTCTCCATCTTAGAAGACCCAGTATATCTTTTCTCACCTCTCCCCCTGCTTCCCGCCACTCTTAGGGTTGACAAAGACCAGAAGTGGGTGGGTGTTAGAAACAGGGTCAATCTGCATTTGGGGAAAAAACAAGGATAAGGAAAACAGGATTTTACCAGTTAAGATGGGCCCTGGAGACAATGACAGAAGGCTGGCCTGCCCCCAAAGATGCTTTCCCCTTCCCCTACCACAGTGGGGCTTCTGGAGAACAAGCATCATTCCCCATGTTTCCCACTTCATTCCCTCCTATGAGGGCTCCAGCCAAGAAACACCCACCCCCTTCATGTACCCGCAGAGCCTCAAAGGTGCTCAAATTTAAGTCATCCATGGTCTTCTGGCTTGTTTTGCTAACTTTACGCTCCTGTCCAGAGGCCTAGAAAGGGAGGGAAGCAAACGGAAGGAAAACTGGATTGTATGTGAATCCCTAAACAGATAACGGTCTGACCTGAATCCTAAAAGTATAGGTTCTCTGCTATAAAGGGACATGGCGTGTGTGTGTATGTGTGTGTGTGTGTGTGTGTGTGTGTTTATATCAGGGGAAGCACTCCTCCTGTCCCCTCCTAGCCACTGCCCAAGGGTCTTACCAGGACACTGGGATAGATGGAAGATGGAGGCAGGATGTGATCCCGGAGCAGCCCACAGTCACACTCATGACCCATGGCTTGCAGGCAGTCATCATGAATCTGAAAGACAAGGTGGGCATACAGACATCATGGAGGGAACCCATCATCTCTCAACTCTGAGGGTCTAGTACTGGAAAGAGAGCCCTTGGAAGCAAGGGCAACTGTGGCTATGAGGGAGATGTAGTCAGGGAGACCAGTGCAGAGGGCAGTTTAGGGAGGAGCCCCAAGGCAGAGGCTGGAGGGCTCCCAAACTGACCTCTAGGTGGCACCACACACAATGCAGTCCGACTAGACTGTGGTAAACGCGGATCTTCTTCTGACAGCGGTCGCAGCGGCCAGACTCACAGCCTCCTCTCACCCACACATGTGATTGGATCTTGGGGAGAAAGGCAATCCCTAGTCTGAGAGGGTCTGAGCAGACACGAGGGGAAGGGCTGAGGGCAGCAACGGGCCAAGGGCCAGGATGCGGGTGGTACTGGGGTGGGCCTGCAGTCACTCACACCAATGTCCTTCCGAGACTTGGCATAGGTGCTGACTTCACAAGGCAAGGCCTTCATGGCACACTGGTCATGAACGACGTACTTACAGACTGGGCGAGAAGGAAGAGGGTCAGAGCCTTAGTTATAGCCCCTCCGCCATCTCCTCCTTAGCTGGGTGTAAGGCGGGATCATTCACTTAAACTATGAGAGTGGGGTAGAGAATTAGAGTTTGAGGTGGGGGCTCAACTCCAAGACCTGTGCCTTTTGCTCACTCTTCCCCGTGAAAGAGCACTTGCTACCACATGCCTACCCCCGCTCCTCCTAAATGCCGGGGACTCAGCTGGAAGATGCAAAGGCCTAGATTTAACAATAGCAATGGCAATAATAGCAGCTAATTTTTATTGCAGACTTAATAATATGAACATGTACCATGTGAAGTACTTTCCTTGCATCCGCTTATTTGATGCTCACAGTTACCTCATTTTCAGGCGAGGAAACCTCATTTTAAATTGAGGCTTCAAGAAGGTATGTGGCCATGTGGTACACCTGAAACTAATGTAACATTATGCGTCAACTATACTTCAAGAAAGAAAGAAAGGGGGGCGCCTGGGTGGCTCAGTCATTGGGCGTCTGCCTTCGGCTCAGGTCATGATCCCAGGGTCCTGGGATCGAGTCCCACATTGGGCTCCCTGCTCGGCAGGAAGCCTGCTTCTTCCTCTCCCACTCTCCCTGCTTGTGTTCCTGGTCTCGCTATCTCTCTCTCTGTCAAATAAATAAATAAAATCTTAAAAAAAAAAAGAAAGAAAGAAAGAAAGGAAGGAAGAGAAAGCTGTGTGGCTTTCCCACCTAACTAGCCAATGGCAGAGCCCAGGACTCAAACCCAGGTCTCTCGAAGGTCAAAGCAGCATGCTCCTGCAAATAGCTGGGCTGCCCCTCTGCCCCCACACTCCCAGGCCCCACCACTCACGGTTACAGCTCAGCCCCTGTTTGCCAAGACCGATGCTCGACTCGCACAAGTTGCAGTAGACCGGTCGGGGGAACCTCTTGGGTCTCCACAGGTGCTGCCCATTGTCCTTCAGAGTCTGGGAGGACACAGCAGATGCTAGGGAGGGCCTAAGCCCTTAGAGCACCAGCCTCTGGCACACACAACCCAAGGCAGCGGTCTTACCCATCTCCACAAGCCTCTCCTACTCACCATCTCCAAACCCAGCAGCACGAGCAGGGGCACAGTGGTGGCCCCAGCCCGGAGCCACTCGGCGAGGGAGACAGAACCACTGCCGTCATAGTCAATCTCTTTCATCATCTCCTGAAGAATCTGAGCAGGGAACGGAGGGGACTTCTGGTGTGAGTGGCCCCTCACATCTGACACCTCTGCCCCCTGGGACATCTGGCCCAGCCACCCTCACCAAGGGAACGCGGCTGCCTGTCAGAGATGGGGTAGGGTAGATGCAGGACTCACCAGGGAGAAGGCACAAGGAGGGACATGAAGGAAAGACTGCCTTACCGGCCTCAGCTCGGACACATCCCAATCCAGGTATTCAGCCACTCGCATCATCTGTATGATGAGTCTGTCCACTTCCTGGAGATCAAGAATTAAGAGCCAGAGCCATATCCCACCTCACTACCACCATTCAAACTCTTCCCTAGAAATCCTGGGTTCCGCCCCGAGAGCCACCTCTCATTCTCAGGTGTCTCTGCCAAGTAAATGAATGTCTATGTGTGTTGGTATGTTTGCAAGGTAGCCCCCGATTCATGTCTCTAGCCTCCTCTTCTAGGAACCAAGAGCTGGGGACCCACTCCCAAATTTAGTCCTGGAGGACTTGACTTCTCCCTCTAGCTTCCTCTGCTTCTTAAGACCCTGGAAGAGTTGGGACAGGAGGGCACAGACAAATGGACACATACTCCCTTGGCCAGCATACAGGTCCCCCAACTCACTGAGCTGTCCAGGATCCCATTTCTGTCCGTGTCGTACAGCTTGAAGGTGACTGTGGGGTGTTTTAGGGGGGCCAGGGTCAGTTTGTGAGGGATACCCCCCAAATTCATAACAGAATACAGGGGAAATAAAGAGATGGGAGACATCTTTTAGATGAAGAGCCCAGAGCCTGGTGCTGGGACTGAGAGAGGAGACAAAAAGGGAGGGGAAACACCCTTGGTGAATCTAATAGGGGAGACAGAACACACCTCCCACAACCCAAGAAAAACCCAGGCCACCTACATGAAAACGCACAGGACCTGGGAACTGGGGTGACTATGGTGAATGGCATTAGGAATAAGGAGTCTAGGGGAACAGAGGAAATGGGCCCATTCTCTGGCCCCACCTTTGTCTGGCCCTGTCAGCCTTTAGGAATCCTGAAAAAATGAGGGAAGGAAGGCTCACATTCCCTCCCCTCTCCCAGTCCAGGATGGCCACTCACATTCTAGCTTGTCTTCTGGCCGGCCACCCTCCAGAAGGGAAAAGTAGCAGGAGACATCACTGAGACACACCACATCTGGTTACAGAAAGGACAGCAGATCTGAGGTTGGGGGTCTCTCTACTCTGGCTCTTCTCTTTTCCTTTGTTCCAACTCTTCCCTTTAACTTTCCTCCCTCCAGCTCCTAGGCCAGCATGGCCATCCTCCACCTCTCTTCCCCAACCCTGCCTCCAACATGTGACTCAATTCAACTCAATTCAACTCTCCCAAAACCCATACTACTTTGACTTTTCTTCCGGAAGTCCAGCTCAGTCCCACCTTCATGACCATACCATTTTCCACAGTGTCTTCTAAGTGACCCATCTTGAAGGACTGAAACAGTGCCAGGCTTAGGTGATTGGGAATGTTATCTGCTTCCAGATAGATTTTCAAAAATTGCTGGAATCCCTCGTACCCAATGGCCTATGATGAGAGCAAGCATTACCCTAGGGAGTGTACAGGATGGGAGGTGGGGACTGAAGAATTAGGAGTAGTAAGGACAGAGACAACAAGTGTAGAGCTAAGAAGCATCCAAGGCAGACTATGGTTTCTTCTCAAGGCTGAGTCCTCAATTACAATCTCTTGCTTTGTCCTATAGCAATAGCTGTGGTAACAAAGGACACTGGGGTATCAAGAGGGAGAACAGAAAGGGGTGGGCCCAGAATAATCCCTGGAAGTTGGGGATCCCAGCAGAGTAGCAAAATCAAAGATGGGAAGAGTTGGTCAAGGAGAGGATTTCCCAGCTGCCACTCACATCTCCTTGGAGATATTCAGCCATTTCACCATCCTCAAAGAGCTTTAGGACATCGCTGACCTTGTTGGTAGAGTCTAGGGTATGAAGAGGATGAAGGAAGAGCATTAGTCTGGTTTGGTTCTCCCTGCCCTCTGCCGGAGTCCCACCCAGACCTCCAACAGGAAAAAAGATTCAAGTGAGATGAAGAAGAAATTCCAGGAAGAAACCCAGAAATGCAGAGAGAAATATCGAGAGAATAACATTTCAGATGCTCCAGAGTGGTACCTCTGTTTACATCTCTTCTCTGAGACTTGGAGCAGGCAGCTGAAGTTCAGAGAAGGTAGGTGGAAAGCTGAGACCACAAGACATCTCCCATCTCCCTCTCCTCCCTTTCCCAGCCATAGGCATATCTCAGGAGCTGACTGGCTTAAGGCCACTGGGGAAACTAGGGAAAGGGGGGGATGAGGAGCAGGGATTCTTCAGGACGGAGAGGAAGACTCACATTCCATGTACTTTTGCAGCTGGGCAAAATCATTGGGGCTTATTAGGCCCTTCTCCTTGGCCATCTTTCTTTTTTTCTTAAGGAAGGCCACAAAGGCAGCTTGGTAGTACTTCTCACGCCTGGATCTATGCTTCCAAGGGTAGGTCTGGAGGGAGATGAGAAGAGTATGTGGCAGGAAGAGCCAGCTGTCTGCCTGTCTTTGCTTCTGTCCGCTCCATTAATTCTCCACTCCCACTATTATTTCTGTTCTTTCCTTGTCTCTGAGTCCCTCCCAAGTCTCTTCCTTTCCCCCTGTACCTCTCCTTTATGTTTGTCTCTCCCTAACCGAGTCTATCCTCTGTCTCTGTTTCTCTGACTCATCTGACTCTCTCCCCTCCATTTCTGGATCCTTCTTCAGCTCTCTGATTTCTCCCCCAATCTGTCTTGATTCATTTCTGAATCCCCCCCCCCCCCCCCGCCGCTTTACAAGTCTATATGTGTCTCTGTGGGTGTGTCCCTCGCCTGTTTCTACCTTTTCTCTCGCCACCCCCAGTCTCTGCAGTCTCTCCTGAACCCGCGCTCTCTCCCATCTCGGATCCCGCAGTCCTGGCCCTTCGGCCCTTCGGATAGTTCTCACTGCGGTTGCGGCACGCCTCCCCGGCCACGATCCCATCTTGCTCCGCCTCCAGCCTCGGTCCCCAGCCCCGCTCTGCCACCCACTTCCCGAACCACCCACGCCCCTCAACGACCTCTAGCGCTTCTGACGCGCGACACAGAACCAGCTCTGGCCAGGTCCCCAGCCCCGGCCCCGCCTCGCCTGCGCCCTTCACAGCTCCACTGGGGAAGGGAGGGGACCCAGGCGCGCGAGATTGGGAGGAGGTAGGGGAAGAAGGCTCTGAGCATCTGCCTGGCTTTCCAGTTGTAGGCGGGTTGAGCTGAGTGCAGGAGTCTCAGATGCGGGGTTTTCCTTGCACCCTGCTAGGTTAGCAGTGTTCAGGGTTAGTCCTAACTTGCAGCTATGGGACCCAGGGACCAAGGAGGAGCCATCATGGGGATAGTGGTGCCCACTGGCCCTGGGGCCACGTCGCAGAGGGCAGCTTGACTTGAAGATTCAATAACAGCAATAGCGGTAATATTTCACATTAGTATAGTACAGCAGCGTTTAGGAGTCCAGCAAAACTAGAGTTAGTCATAGATGGGTTCCATTCTTAGCCCTGATAGCGCTGTGTGACTGGGACAAATTACATCTGCGAAATGGGAAGAATGATACCTGTCTGCCACAGTTGTGAAGATTAAGTCAAATCGTGTATGAAAAATACCCAGTATGACAACTGCATATAGAAAGCCTACAAGAAATGGTAGTTATTATTGTACTAACAATTACAATTAGAACTTAGGAGATAAGAAATTCCTGGTAGAGCCATTCTTCACATGAAGAAACTGGAGTTCGAAGAGGTTGGGACTTCCCAAGTCAGGTGATAAGTGGAGGAGTCAAAGCTCTACTCCAAGAACCATGTGATGGGGCCCCTGCCTGGCTCTGCCCTCCTCTCGTTCCACTCTCCCCTCCACACACTGCCTTCTAATCTCACTGCCCTCCTTTCTGTTCCTCAAGCCAAGTTCTCCCCTGCTCAAGGCCATGAGACTTACTGTTCTCTCTGCCTAGAACACCCTTCCCCACTCTTGGCAGAGCTGCCTTCTTGCTTCAGCTGAAGTGTCAATTCCTTCAAGAGACCTTCCCTGATCCTTCCCTCCTAAAGCAGCCCCCCTCTTTTGCACAGCACCCTCCTTCGTTTCCTTCATAGAACTTACGGTGAGTGGAAATTACCTTGCTAATTTATTTGCTTCTTTATTTACTGTTTGTCTTCTCCTACCAAAATGTAAGTTCCACAAGGGCAGGAACTTGTGAGTATTGCTCACCACTATATCCCAATACCTAAAACAGTGCCCAGTGTGTTGTAGGTGCTCCATATTGTTTGTACAAATCGTTGTGCAAAGTTAGGGAGGAGCCATAGGTTGGAAAATATTAGTCCAAATATGGTTAAATGGGATGCCATAGTATCCGTCCTGACAGGGGAAGAGGAAACAATGTGGAACACACACAGGAGGTGCTAAATAGATATTTGTTGAATGAATGAATTTTGCTAAAATGCACTTATTATCGCACTCCATCTGGGGCTTCTGCCTCCCCTTTGCCCACTTGTTTAGGGTTTGTTGGGTAAGGCTCAAGGAGTCAGTTAGGGCCTACAAGAATTTCCTTTCTGATGGTGCAAGAATCTTCTTTGCAGCCTCTGCCCTTGGGACATCTCTGCTGTCCACATCTATGTAGTATACCATTCCTCTTCTGGGGGCTCTCTAGGAATACTAAGAAGGGGATCCTGGGACACTGATATTCTGGAGAAAGGACTCCACCCATCTGGCTCTTTTCAATGACTATAATCCAACTTCTACTGCCAACAGATCTAATGAATACATAATAGCCTTAGGGATAATTGGGCCTGTATGGCTTAATTAGCCTCTCTGATTACCCCTGGGGATTCTTAGATGGCTCCAAGGTTCTAGGAAATGAAATCTGGGAGAGAAAGTGACAAGGAAAGAGCAAAGGAGGGGCGATGAACAGGAAAGAGGACACATCTCTCTTTTCACAACAACCCCTCCTAGCCCCCCAGATTTTGCATGTAATTTATAGTAGAGGTTAAAATAATGGGCTTTTGAATTGGACAGGCATGGATTGGAATCCTAGCTCTTGGGTGAGTTATTTCATCTTCCTGAACCTGTTTCCTCATTGGTAAAATGGGTACCTAGAGAAATCAGTCACAGCATGGAGATTAAGTAAGCTAATACACGCAATGTACTTAGCAGCTGTAAGGCACAGAGGAAGAACTCAGTAAATGTTAGCTATTGTTGTTGCTGTTATACAAGGGTGGTACACAGAGAAACACATCTGGAGATGAGGAAAAAGGGTGCCAGGAAGGCATCAGTTCTAGGAACTCCCAACAGCAGTGAAGCCCAGTCGTACACTTTCCCCCATTGTGTCATCTCAGGCACAGATAGGTAGTATTGGGATACTGCACTTTGCCTTTGGGAGGGTGAGGAGGTGGCTAGAAACTAGACTGTCAAGGTCCAAGGACACCTCTAGGCTGGGACCTTGGACATAAGGGCTCCTGGTATCTTTTCAGTTGTCCTCCTGACTTGTCTCACCGAAAGTCTGGCTGCCCCTGTTGCTGAAAGGCATATAAACTCTTAGGATCCTGGACCTTAACGAACCGTAACAAGTCCAATTTTGTCCTCCCTGCTCCATCCCAGCCCTGAGGCTATAACCTGGGCTAGTCCAGGCGAATGCCAGGGTTGGGAGGGTGGGGTCTGCTGCCCGCCTGCCAGCTATCTGTGACTCACCCTTCCTTTCCCTCCTCTGGCTTCCCTGCCCGCCCCTACCAACTTGAGGTGAGAAAGTAAGAAGTTGACTTGGGGGCAGAGAATCCTAGAACATCCTCAGAGCTGGGAAGTACCAACTCTCATACTTTACAGAGGAGGAAACTGAGGCCCAGACAGAGAGCCACAATCTCAGGATCACACCCAGACTCTAGACATCCTGTCTTTAGTCCATTCCATTAAATCGTAGTGCCTCTGTTTTCTAGATCTTATTTTAAACAATAAATACTAAAATTGCTGGTAACCAAGAGATAAATACGATTTCCAAGGCCAATGCAAACATTTAAAGTGTCCTTTTTCACTTCAACATTCGTCACTCCCATTCCAAGTCATATAAATTTACCATTACTCAAGAATCTGCTATGCCCCCAGAACATTCAGGCTGACCCAGCAAGAAACCCAAGAAGCAAGCCCAGGCCTGATTACCAGGACTTCTGAATCCCTTAATCACACCAGGGCCTGCATCCTCCTCCCCTTTCCCAGGACTGAGGGAGGGTCTATTCTTTCCTGCCCATGCCTGCAGCTAGTCAATGGCCCCCCATCCCACAGAGGGAATCATTTGCCTTGAAGTCTCAAAATTCACTAAGCCTCCACAAACATTGCAGGTAGTAATGTTGCCTGATTAAGGGTGTGTGTGGTGCGTGTGTGTGTGTGTGTGTGTGAGTGAGTGAGTGTAGTACAGGAAGAAGTTACGATGTTGGCATGGTTGGGGGATGTGGGCTCATACGATCTGAGGCTGAGCAGATGCCCAGTAGTAATCCTATTTCTTCCTCAATAAAGCTCATTTCTCCCATTTAGAGGTGAAAAGTGGGATTCAGACCCAGGTAGTTTCAGAAACTTCCTGGTGACAGGTGTGGAAAGGGTAGGGGTGGGAAGTTGGGGACCAGGAGGCCAAAGAAGAACCCTTCTGCACCCGTGCAGCGCTGTGGAGGTTCCAAAACGGACTTTGCTTGACTCGGGCCCCTAGGAGCCGAGCTTCACCATCCCTCCGAGTGACAGGGGGCAATGGAGGGGAAGGCAGGGGGAGTCGCTGCCTACGGAGTTCTGGCCCAGCTCTCCCGCCGCCCCCCGCGTCCTGGCGCAAACCCTTTAAGCTACCCGCTCCAGCTGTCGGGCTTCCTCCTTCTCGGCCCGGCAGCCCTACCCCAGCCCGGCGGCGGCCCTTCCCGTGGCCCCCGCCCCCTCCTGCTCCGGGGGTGGAGAGCGGGGGGCGCGGGGGGCGGGGGGCTCGCGGGGTCTCTACCTTGCCTGCGGAGGGCGCGCGGTGGGAGCTGAAGCGCCGGCGCGGGAGCTGGAGCCCGAGCTGGCCTGGAGGGGACGGACCAGGCAGGCGCGGCCGCCGCGAGGCCGCCCCGTTCCTGACGACACAGCTGCCCGCCCCCCGCCCCGGCCTGCCCGCCCGCGCCCAGTGCCCGCGCCCCCGACTCCGGGAACTCCAGTCTGGAGAGGCCCCTGTTTCCAGTTCACCAAGCCTGAGCCCCCAACCTCCCCAATGTCTCCAGGGTTCTGGTCTGCGCCACTTTCTCCACGTTCTGCGCTTCTCATCTTCTTCCCGCCTCGGGATAGCTCGGTTTCTATCCATCTTCCCTTCTTTCTAATCATTCACAGCCTCTCTCCTCATCCCAACCGTGGGAGGTCATGATAGAGTGCGGGGCCGCTGGTGGCACAGCTGGGCAGGGGCCCACCCAGGCAACGTCTGACCCTCTCCTAATTGCTGCCATCCAGGGACTTCCCTTCCCAACTCCTTTCCATCCACCATTGACCAAATTCATACTCAGAAGATTCCACAGCAGCAAGCCCAGAGTCCCAGACTCTGCATCCTGGGATACAAATGCCTCCCTCCTGCCATGGGCTCCGCAGTGCTTAACACTATCTGAGGCCCACCTTTACCTCTAGGTTTCTCGCCTCCCTAAAACCCAAACCCCAGACGGCTCAGACCTGTTTTCCCCAATGTAAGTACACCTCCTTCTCTCAAGACTCGGGGCCTTCCCTTAATTCTGGGGTTGTTTAGGTGCAAAGAGCACTCTGGTCTGTGTCCACTCTTTCTCCATGCCCTAACCCTCCCACTTTACCTGCTGGCCTTGGCAGGTGCTGTAAAAGGCCCTGGCCAAAAGTAGGGGTGAGAGAAGATCCTTTCAGCTCCTCCTGTCTGGAATCTGTTCTGAAGTTGTTAAGGCTCTTGGGGCAGCATGGATGACGGTGAGGCTGGCAGTGAGTACAAGGGAGATAGACAGAGACCTAGGACTTACTGGTAGGAACTGGGGACTGGGGCATCCTGCTCCCTGGCCCCGCCCCAACCCAGGCTAACCCCCTCCTACCTCTCATTGAAGTAGGGCACAGTAACAGGGCTTGAGTTCCTGGAATCTTCCCTCTTATACCTGGTGGTAGAAGAGAGGGGGAGGGCAGTACTGTGTGATGTGTGTATGTTGTGTATATGCATACTCACACACATAATATATACATACTTTTGATGGGGGTTGGAGAGGAGAAGGAATGAATACATGAGGCCCTCTAGTGGAAATAGAGGGATCTAAGCAGTTCTCGAATGTTTCCATACAGGCTTGTTGGAAAAACTCTCCTTTTTTTTTTTTTTTAAGATTTTATTTATTTATTTGACAGAGAGAGACACAGCGAGAGAGGGAACACAAGCAGGGGGAGTGGGAGAGGGAGAAGCAGGCTTCCTGCAGAGCGGGGAGCCCAATGCGGGGCTCGATTCCAGGACCCTGGGATCATGACCTGAGCCGAAGGCAGATGCTAAACGACTGAGCCACCCAGGTGCCCCAAAACTCTCCCATTTTTATCAGAAATGTAGCTGCTGAGTAATAGGGCTTGGGAGTATTGTTGCACCTGAACTGGAGATCTGAGGGAGGCAGGGGTTGGAGAAGGTCTGTCTCTCTGCTCCTGTCTCCCGGTCTTAAAAAGACAAGGTCTCTGCTACTCCCCATCCTTTTTCTCCCCTTCCTTTTTTTTTTTTAATTATTATTTTAAAGTAATCTCCACACCCAATATGGGACTTGAACTCACAACACGAGATCGAGTCGCATGCTCCACCCACTGATTGAGCCAGTCAGGCACCCCTATTTCCCCTTCCTATATAACCTCTTTAGTCATAAGGAACCATAAGCACTTTTGAAGGCCCATTATGCACCAGGTCCTGTGCTTAGTTCTGTAGACAGCCAAAGACATAGCCCTGCTTAAGGACTGTACCAAAGAGTGGCTTGGGGTGTGTGTGTGTGTAAAGCCTCCCCACTCTAAGCCATCCTAAACATACAATATAAGAAAGAACAAGTCTCCTAGCAGCTCTTCCAGTTTTCTGCCCCTGGACCTCTCATCTAGAATGATACTAAGCCTAAGGCACTCAGCTTTGCTTGCAAACAATGCTAGCAGTAATACCACCCTACCTATGACCTGTGTTTTTCACTCCATCATCCTCGGATATGTCTCTAATTGAAGTTAAATTGCTCCTGTTAAGACTTTTTTTTTTTTTTTGAGACTTCAAAGTGGGGCACGGGGTGATCTCTCTAAGGAATAGGATGAAATCAGTCATACTCTAGGCTTCTTTGTGTCTTCTTTAGGATCTGTGCTCCATCATATCTCGTCAGTTATTGGTGGGGGTGGGAGGGGAAGAAAGGCCAAGAAACATCGAAGGAGGAGGCGTATAATGCCTACTGTTCCAGCTGCTCATTTCTTTAATCAACCACATCATAAAAATCAGAAAGAAAGAAACCGCAATGAACAAAGGGAAAGGAAAAAACAACAGCCTTGTCTCCCCAGCCTCTTTCTCCTCTTCATTCTCAGGGTGTGTGTGTGGGGGGGTGGGGTGGCACATCCGGGGCCCAGGGCTGGGTCCCAGCAAGTCTGCTGGGCAGACAATTGAGTTTCACTTCCTGTCAAACCCAGAGCTGAGGCAAGATGTCTGGGGGCACAGTGGGGAGGGCCTAGGGTTGGTGGTCAACAGGCGCCACTTTAGGATTCCCTCTTACAGAAAGGTCCGATTGCATCCCTCTAGTTAAAGGCTTCATCCCACACTCTCACCTGTAATAATCATTAGTAACAAGGCTAAGGACAGGATGCTGACTCAGTGACGCTGAAGCACAATCGTTGAAAGAGAGCAGGGGTGAAGGATGGCAGTGCTAGAACATTTGCAATAACTGTGTATTGAATGCAAATCAGTTTTTTTTTTTAAGATTTTATTTATTTATTTGACAGAGACACAGCGAGAGAGGGAACACAATCAGGGGGAGTGGGAGAGGGAGAAGCAGGCTTCCCGCTGAGCAGGGAGCCCAATGTGGGGCTCGATCCCAGGACCCTGGGACCATGACCTGAGCCGAAGGCAGACGCTCAACGACTGAGCCACCCAGGCGCCCCGCAAATCAGTTTTTAAATGAGTCTTTTTGAGACCTTCTGAGTTGGGCCTCTGGTGGAAGTCAAGAAGGTAGAGCATGGTATGGAAGACAAGCTGTGACCTGAGAAAACTTCAAAAGCTTCATGTCAAAGCTTTTAGGAGGTTCCTCATCAGTCATTACTCTCACCTTTTTTATTTTTTAAGTGGACATACAGCCTAGTGTTAGAGGTAGTTACTAATACTTGCCCCTCTCTACGGGTTCCAGCGGTACAGTTGGACATTAACCTAAGCCAAAGTGGGGGATTTGGAGGAAGGTAAAACAATCAATAATGAAAAAACAATGTAGTAGGGGAGGGCAGAGCCAACACCTGAGGAGAGGAACCTGCAGCTGGCCACTCCCAGGCTGTAGGGGAAACGAGTTCAGCAGGACTTAGCCCTTAAGGAACAACAGCTGCTGAAAAGACAGGGGGAGGGAAAACATTTGGGTTCCTCTAAAGAATAGGGAGGCACGGGGCAGGGCAGGACTGCAAAGGGAGTGACCGTGTAAGTCTCGACTACTGGCGAGTTGCCCCGCTTTGGATCCCCAGCGCCCAGACCTGGACAAGGTTCATTAGAATATTAACTGGCTCCGCCCAGAAGCCTTCACCTTGCCCTCTGACCCTGGGGCCCAGCCTGAGGAGGATCCGGGGGTCGAAGGCCAGCAAACTTGGGCCGTCCTCACTACGCCGGGGCCTCCCCAGGGGCAGGGCCAGCCAGGGCTGCCCGCCCAACCCGGCCCGCCGCCTCCTTGGTCGTGGGATTCGCCAGCCGCCCTGAGGCTACGGGGACAGGTGACCGACCGGCAGCACCCTCTGCCTTGTACGCCTCTCTCGCGGATCTCAGTCCGGAGGGTTGAGCTGGGTAGCCGAGGGCAATCGACACGCGATTTCGACCTCCCCACCTTCTAAGAGAGGGTCAGTTGGGGTCTTCCATTCACCCCTGACAACACTGGTGCGCCCCAGTGCGTTCCTGGAGTTTGCGCGCCCCATGTCCCCAAGCCGCTCTGGGACCTGGGTACAGGCTAGGGATTGAAGATTCTCATTTATCAGCCCCACTTTCCGGGTGCAGGCGGGCCTTGCCCCCTTTTCCCTCGAAGGTCCTGGACGAACGGAGAGGGGCCGTGCCTCGGAACTTCTCTCGGCGCCCAGAGGACTCCTTTACACGGAGCAGGCACCCAATATTGGTATCAGTGGCAGTAATAGAGCCTACGGCTTTTATTTTATTCAAGTCTAGCTGCTTCTTCCTTCTTCCTCCACCTCCGTCCACGAAATGGTGTACTCTCCCTTTAAGACTAAAATGGTGGCTGGCTACGATCAGGACTCCACTTCCGGTGGGGAGGGGGGCGGGACCCCAGCCCGCTCACGCCGGAAGTGGTTTGCGTTTTCAAGATGGCGACTCCCTATGTAACTGACGAGACCGGCGGTGAGTGCGGGAGGCGCGGAGCCGCTTCTCCCCGGGCTCTCGGGGCAGGGGTTCGGACTTGGAAAGGGGTCTGTGCCCCGCCCATCCCGGGGCCCCTCCTTTTGCCCCGCCCTCCGGACCGCCTTCCTCATTCATTCTTTCCTATGGGGTGTCACCTGCGCCCCCTTCTGGTCTCGTGTTTGGGGGTCTCTGCTTCCGGTCACCCAAACCCTGGGGTCCTTCAGTGCAAGTCCCTGCTCCAGGACCTTCACGGGCCCTTAGCTTTTCTCCAGCAGCTGGAGATCCCATATCTCTTTCGGTTTCTCCAGGCTTGGGAGCTCCTGTACTCTCAGTTCCCTCCAATTCCAGCTTTTTCCCCTGGTCCCCTCCCCCATCTTTCAGCTGTACCTGCCTTCTGCCCTACCCCAGCTCCGTTTTAGTTCTCTTTCTTGAAGTTGTGTGGGTTAAAGACCTCTTCATTGCTATATAATGCTTTTTACATTCTCTCCCTCATCTTCATTTTTGGGTCACTGAGGTTCAGAGGTGTGAAGGGAAGAGGAACCTAATATAACTTTCAGCTTGAGTTTTCTTCTTGATGGCATCACCCTTCTGTACCTTCTCTGGTGGTGATGGTGATAAAAGTTGAGGGATCTGAGGTGGAAGAAGGCAAACAGGAGGTGTCTAGTGGCCTCTTAAACCCTCTGACAAGTTCATAGAATCCACTATTACTTCTGGCTAGAGAAGAATTTCTGGCCTGGCTGATTGAGATGCTGAAGTGTCCACTGTGTATGAGGGTTTATGTGTTGAAAACTGAAGTCAGTGTTTTCATTCTGGTTTTGTCCCATCCTAATTTCCTCATCTTTAGAAAAATGTGCATAGGAATATCTACCTAGTGACGATCAAATAAGATTGCATATGTGAAAGCAATTTATAAAATGTACAAGGCGTTACTGTTTTTTGTAGTCTTCACTGCATACGTGCAGTCTTCTGTAGAACTGAGACTGTGTATGGTGTGTTTTAAAATGTGCCCTTTATGCTTCTTGCTTTGCTACTTTGCATGTTCTTTACATCTCAGCCCACCTCTCCTATGGTATCTTATGACAAGCCAAGTCTCTGCTACTTCTCTCCAGCCTCACATTTCAAAGTGGTACACAGAACCTCTCTTCTCCTATTCTCTACTCAGTGGGTCCTTCATCTACTGGCTTCTTTTAATGTGTGCTTTGAAAATATTACTCACTATCCAGTACACTTTATTTTTAACTATTTTCTTTAAAATGATTTCATGATAATCCAGATACCATGTTTCACCCTACCCTCCCACTAAGAGGTATCTTCAGTGCTCTGTGACTATGTAGAAGAGAAGGAATCACACTGCTTTTTTGCTTTCTCTTACTACTTCTAGATCATTGACCTGCCACTGTCTAATCTTTGTGGAAGGTGTTGCCATGCAATTATAGCATTTTCTCTAAAACCTCAGGGTAATCATTTATTGCCCACAAGGACCTAGACCTATTGCATCACACTTTCTTCTCCACTGTGTTTCTTGCTTTTATTCTCAGTGTCTCCAGCATCTTTGGAATACTCTGATCTTATAGTTCCTCAGCACAAGACGGTTGATTTTCCTTTGTATTTTTTTTTTTTTAAGTAGGCTCCATGCTCAGTGTGGAGCTTAACTTGCCTTGAACTCATGACCCTGAGATCAAGACCTGAGCTGAGATCAAGAGTCGGCCTCTCAACGAACTGAACCACCCAGGCACCCCTCCTTTGTATTTTTAAAGTAGCTACATATCAGGGGCACCTGGGGGGCTCAGTCAGTTGAGCGTCCTACTCTTGGTTTCAGCTCAGGTCATGATCTCAGGGTTGTGAGATCCAGCCCGGCATCGGGCTCTGGGCTCAGCGCAGAGTCTGCTTGTCCTTCTCCCTCTGCTCCTCCCCCTGCTTGCTCTCTCTCTGTCTCAAATAAATGAATAAAATCTTAAAGAATAAAGTAGCTGCACATCAGAATCACTACAACCGGGACCTCCTCTGTGACATTGCTTCCCTTTCAGGTGCTCTCCATCACTTTAGCCTCCTTACCAGTTACCTTTTTCACTATTTCACATCCACAGAATCTGCTTTGTGCCCTTCTTAGGTTCTTGACCTTTCCCATTTCATCGCATCTACCAGTACCTTCATGACTACCTTTGATGCTGCTCTGCTAGACCTTGGTGACTAGCCACTTTGATACTATCTTCATTGCTTTTCTTCATTTATTTTGATCTTCTGTACTTAGCAAGCACTTCTGTTATCTTGAATCATACCCATCACCTATTTCCTTGGCTTCTACGTCTAGGCCATAGCACATGGCTAGAGAAAAAGCTCAGAACTAGCACTTTCAGTATAATATAACTTAGTGTTAACTTCTGCCACGATCCCGGCTTCTCTCCAATTCTTTTTTCTTTGCTTATATTCTGTCATGGCTATTTCCCCCAACTTTTTCCAGCATTCTGTGACCCTCCCTTTTAATTCTCTCTCTTGTGGCAGATGGCTTCACTTTTTTTTTTCCCACTTTCTATTTCATTGAAAAGTCAAGGCCTATCATTTTTGTCCCTTTTCTGTTCACAGCCTGATTTCTTGAATAACAGGCCTACACATACTGTTTTCATTTCCTTACTGCTTATTTGTCCCGTAATTCTTTAGTTTTGTTTCCAGCGCCAGCCTCTTCTTAGTTGCTAATTCCCTTTTCTAATTGATTGGTGAATAACTTTCATTCTTGAATATATTGTCACACCTTAAATTCAATCTGCCCAAAGTCAATATATTTTTTTTCCTTCCTTATTTCTGTTAATGGCACCCTTGTCCTAGCCAAACCAAGATCAACCTTTTTTTTTTTTTTTAAAGATTTTATTTATTTGACAGAGAGAGACACAGTGAGAGAGGGAACACAAGCAGGGGCAGTGGGAGAGGGAGAAGCAGACCTCCTGCCGAGCAGGGAGCCCGATGTGGGGCTCCATCCCAGGACTCTGGGATCATGACCTGAGCTGAAGGCAGATGCTTAACGACTGAGCCACCCAGGCGCCCCCAAGATCAACTTTTTGCACCATGTCTCTTTTTAATTTTAAATAGACTTTATTTTTTAGAACAGTATTAGATTTATAGAAAACTTGAGAAAATGATAACAGTCAATTCCCATATACGTTACACTCAGTTTCTCCTATTAACATCTTACATTAGTATACCGTTATTACAGTTAATGAACCGATATTGATACATTATTTTTTTTTTAAAGATTTTATTTATTTATTTGTCAGCAAAAGAGAGAGAGCCCAAGCAAGGGGAGCGGCAGTCAGAGAGAGAAGCAGGCTTCCCGCTGAGCAAGGAGCCCGCCCGATGTGGGGCTCAATCCCAGAACCCTGGGATCATGACCTGAGCCAAAGGCAGCTGCTTAACCAACTTAGCCACCCAGGGACCCCTGATACATTATTATTAACTGTAGTCCATACATTATGCAGATTTCCTTAGCTTTTACCTAACTTTCTTTTCTATCCCAGGTTCCCATCCCAGATACCACATTACTTTTAGTTCTCGTGTCTCCTTAAGCTCCTATTGGCCGTTGACGGTTTCTCAGACTTTCCTTGTTTTTGATGACCTTGACAGTTTTGAGGAGTACTAGTCAAGTATTTTATAGGATGCCTCTCTTTTGGAATTTGTCTGATGTTTTTCTCATAATTAGACTGGGGTTGTGTTTTAGGGGTACAACCTCAGAGGAAAAGTGACATTTTCATCATATCAAGGGACCTATCATAATAATTTTTTTACAGTTGATTCTTACCCTGATCACCTGGCTGAAGTATTGTTTGTAAGGTTTCTCCGCTGTAAAGTTACCCTTTTGATCCTTCTCTTTTCCATACTGTACTCTAGATAAAAGTCTCTATTCACAGCTGGTACTTAAAGAGTGGGAAGTTACACTTCCTTCCTTAAGGATGGAGTATTTACATACATTTATTTGGAATTTTTCTGCAGATTTGTCTCTTTTCCATTTATTCAATCATTTATTTATAGCAATATGGACTTTGGGTTATAATCCTATACTATTTATTTTATTGGTCAAATGTTCCAGCTTTGGACATTGGGAGCTCTTTTAGTTGGCCCTGTGTCCCTTTGACATACCCCCAACAGTGTAGGTTTTTGTTTTTGTTTTTTTAGCTCTTCCTTACTTTCTGGCACTAGAAGATGATCCAGGTTCGTCTTTTTGTTTCCTGTCCCAGTCCTAGAATCAGCCATTCTCCAAGGAGCCCCTGTTTCTTTTACTTGAGAATGGTATCAAGAAACCAAGATCAGAGCACTAGGTATTTTTGTTGTATTTGTTGCATCATCTTTTATTCCTGTCATTCCCCATCCCCTGCCATACACCAGTTGTCAGAATGTCATTTTTCTATTCCTACTGCTGTTATCCTTATCCCATCTTCAGTACTTGTCAGCTAGATGGCCTTGGGAATTTTAAACCTTGGGAATCTAAGCTTTAGTTTTCTCATCAATGAAATTGGAATAATAACTCCTACAACATAGGATTATTTGAGAATTAAAATTTAAATGAAAGAATGTACATTTCTGGTACATAGAAAGTGCCCAGCGAATGGTTCTGTAATTATTACTGTTATGTAATGATATGGATCAGAAGAGATTATATATGCAAAGTATCAAGCATAGTACTTGATTCATTCTGCATGCCTGATAAAATTCCATTTTCCTTTATCCTGAAAATACTGCTGTGACCTCCTAAATAGTTGTCCTATCTCCAGTCTCTCTCTCTGTTCCAGTTCATATGACACACTGTTGCCAGATTACTGTTTCTTAAGTACAGATTTATGTATGTAATTTTTGTTCAATATAAATCATTCACCCAGAGTCTACTGTTTAATTTGGCACATATCCTTCTGATCTTTATTTTTTCTGTGCATTTTAAAACATTTTTGAATTAGATGGTATATACAATTATATTTTGCCTTTTCATTTAACCTTATGCCATAAATATTTTTCCTTACTCTTTGTAAACGTTTTAAAAAATACTGGCAGAGTGTTTTTATTTTTATTTTTTTTTAGATTTTATTTATTTGACAGAGAGCACAAGTAGGCAGAGTGGCAGGCAGAGGGAGAGGGAGAAGCAGGCTCTCCACTGAGCAGAGAGCTGGACGTGGGGCTCGATCCCAGGACCCCAGGATCATGACCTGAGCCGAAGGCAGCCACTTAACCAACTGAGTCACCCAGGCGCCCCTGGCAGAGTGTTTTATTGTTTGGGCACGCACCCTCTCTTATGTTTCTTCTGTTACGGAAGTTCTATTTTATTTATTTATTTATTTAAAAGATTTTATTTATTTGTTAGAGAGAGAACACGAGCAGGCGGAGTGGCAGGCAGAGGGAGAGGGAGAAGCAGGCTCCGCGCTGAGCAGGGAGCCCAATGTGGGACTCAATCCCAGGACCCTGGGACCATGACCTGAGCCAAAGGCAGACACCACCCAAGCATCCCTGTTATTGAACTTTTAGATTATTTCCAGGATTTTTGTTAGAAGAACTCTATGAATATTTTTTTTAAAGATTTTTATTTATTCATTTGACAGAGAGAGAGAATGAGAGAGGGAACACAAGTAGGGGGAGCAGGAGAGGGAGAAGCAGGCTTTCCGCTGAGCAGGGAGCCCGATGCGGGGCTCGATCCCAGGACCCTGACCTGAGCCGAAGGCAGCTGCTTAACCGACTGAGCCACCCAGGCACCCCGTCTATGAATATTTTTGTGCATAAATTTTTGCCTGCATTTAGGGTTATTTCCTTAGGATTGAGTTCCCAGAAGTACAATTACTGGGTTAGCGGCTACAAGCATTTATTGACTTATTAATTATAAAGTTAATTCATGTTGATTGTAGGAACCTTGGAAAATGTTTTTGTAAGCAGTAAAAAATATAATTCACACGCATATTTGATAATTCTAGAACCCAAAGGTAACTATAGTTATACTTCCTTTTGGTTTTCTTTCTGTGCACATATGTAGCATATCTATATTTTACATAATTGGGATCATACCAAATGGCTGTATTTCCCAAAATATGATCCTTGGAATGCTTAGTAGTCCTACGAGGTGTGCTACAAAATAAGTAAAAACAAGATAAATAACATAAATAAGGTTCCTGTGGTCAAATAAATTTGGGAAGACTGTAAATCACATTCCTATTGTGGATATTCACATGAATAAGAACACATTAAGTCCTGCTGATAAAAACAAAATTGTTTTTCTGTGTTTAACCCAGAATTGCCCAAACTATTTAACAATTTTTGGGGGTAACCTTTGTTAATATCTTATGGAAGTAGTGTTTTATATAACAAAAGCTTTGGAAAATGCTGGGAAATGATAGGGCTGCCTTTATTGTCCTGCTATGTTAGCCAAATTACTTTCTAAAGGGTTTTACCACCAACAATATATGACTATGCTGGTTTAACCACGTCTTTGACCGCACTGGTATTCTCATCTTCAAAAATTCTACTACTCTGACAGTTGGAAATTGTATTTTATTGTTTTATATTTATATTTTCTTTGATTATTAGTGAGGTTGAACTTTTTTGTATCTTTTTCATTTATAACACTATATGCAATAGTAGTGTAAAATGCACAACTTTTGGAACAAACCCACAGCCTGGGTTTGAATTCTGCAGCTTATTGACTAACTTTGGGCAAGCTATTAAATTTCTCATCATCTCTCTTTTTGGAATTGATTGTGAAATTTACGTATGTAAATTCGCTTTTAGATACTCTTTATTATGAGCACAAACCACTTTTCGGTATAGTATCACCACATACTAGGTCTCTGCTTGTAACTCCCAGTGAAACTGGGCTATGTGGTATAAGGCAGGCAGAATACCATTGTGCCGTTGTGATCTTGGACACATCTTTAACCTCTTGAAGACTCTTAATCTCAGCTGTAGATGATAATATCTACCCATTGTCTAGATTCAATAAAGCAATATATATAAAGTTCCTGATGCACTGTAGCCACTTACTAATAAATGCTCTTTTCTAACTGTTCTTAACATACTGTGAGTTTTCCACTGCTATGATTTTGCTTGTTGTTACTCCTCTTAGAAGGCCCTTTCCCTTCTTTTCTCTGCCTGCAGAAATATCAGCCACTGATTTGTTATTGTTGTTATTACTGCTACCTAGCATTTAAGGTCAGGTCCCTGAGATTCTCCCGATTTTCTGTCACCTTCCCCCATCAAATAGGGTGTGATTATTTATTCTCTTGAAATCTAGTACCAGTATGTATCAGTGTCTCTTAAGATACCAAAGACATTTATATTTTTGTTTTATTCCTTGCCTAACTTGTCCACCCTCTTCCTTAGGCAATAAATTGCTTGATTTTTTTTTTAAGATTTTATTTATTTATTTGACAGAGAGAGCACAAGCAGGGGGAGCAGCAGAGGGAGAGGGAGAAGCAGGCTCCCCGCTGAACAGAGAGCCCGACTCTGGGATCATGACCTGACCTGAAGGCAGCCACTTAACCGACTGAGCCACCCAGATGCCCAGATGCCCAGATTGCTTTAAAGTAGGGACCATTTTACTCCCTCTTGGTAATCCCTATAGCACTTAGTAGGGTACTTTTCTCATAGGAAGCTTTCTTTTTTTTTTTTTTTTTAAATTATTTATTTATTTGAGAGAGAGCAAGAGAGAGATCATGAGCAGGGGGAGGAATAGAGGGAGAGGCAGACTCCCCGCTGAGCAGGGAGGCAGATGCGGGACTCGATCCCAGGACCCTGGGATCATGACCTGAGCCGAAGGCAGATGCTTAATGACTGAGCCACCCAGGCGCCCCTCATAGGAAGCTTTCAGTAAGTGTTTATTACATTTAATTTATTTGTAGTCTGGGTTCTGACTACTCTGCTTTTCTGAAGCTGTATTCTTGGAGATAACTAGAAATTTCCAAATGGCCAAAATCAGTAATCTTTTTCTACTCCATTTTCCTTTTCCTTAATCTCTGTGCATTATTCAATACCCTTAATCAGCTACCCTTAAAACTCTTTTGGTCTCCATGGCATAACACCGTCCTAGTTCTTCTCTCCTAGAATTGTTTTCTGTTACTGCTGACACCTTTTCTTTCTTGAGGAAGATGATCATGACCACTTTTCCAGGGTCATGTCTCCATATTGGATCTTCTCTTTCTATATTTTCTCCAAGTATTAGAAACCACATCTTGGTGTTATAATTCTTGGCCCTGAGATCATCCCAGGCTCAGATTTGTCACACAGATCTCCTTTCTTACTTGAAACAGGTCACAGGGATTCAACACACCTTTAACAGTCACTTCCACCTAACCCCTTAGAGTTCTCCCAGGCCTTGCTTGCTTCACTATGTCCCTGCCACCCCGAAAACAAGGCCCTTTTACAGTTTAAGGCAACAGATTAAGGATTACAAAACAGCAGATGTGGGAAAATAGCTAAATTTACCAAGTTCTTACAGTAGCAGTCTCTAATCTGTAGTTTCTTTCTCAAGGGGGTTACTGACAATCCTGATATCCTGCCCTTGGTTTTTATTTCTAGGGGTAGGAATCTCCAAACCACTCCCTTCATTTTGACTTTACCTTTGGATACCATGAGGGCCAGAGGATGGAACCAAGAGAACATAAAATAGGTGCTCCTTTGTGATAATGGGCTATTTGCATCTCAGGGCTTCCAGTTAGGATGGCCATTCAAGAAGCTTCTGCCCGTCTTTAATCACGTTCCATCTTTACTAGTCTTAAGCCTTGAAGTATAATCTTTGTGCAGTTATCTTATTTATGTTTCTAGCATTGTCCTTTTCTCCTTAATTTCATGTAAAACACTCCCTGTCTAGAATTGAATTAGTTATTTTCACAAAGTTGTCATCTTCTCTGGACTTTCTTTATGGTGGTGGTGGTGGTGTTTGTTTTAGTTTCAGTATAATTAACATACAGGGTTGTATTAGCTTCAGGTATTGGGTTTTCTTTGTGTCAGTGATTTTTATCCTACAAATTTTGCACATTCACGAGTGATACTGTAATTAGTTTGTGTTCTTTTTTGTTTCCTTTCTTCCTCACTAGAATGCGTGATACAAAAAGGCCAGACCCTTGCTTGCTTTATTCATTGTTGTATCCCTAGCTCCTGTTACAGTGCCTGGCGCAACACCCAGTGCTCAATAAACATTTAAAATCCATGTGTGAATAAATATTATTACCATATGCCCAATTTACCCACCCGTTATGTTGTGAAAAATAAGAGAACACGTGAAAAGCACCAGATTAAACCCATTACAGCACTGTTTCAATTATCTCGTCTATTTCAAATCTTGGCAGTCTTCAGGTCCTGTTGACTTCTTCATAATGAATTTCTCTTTCATTTTCCTTTCAGTACCCATAGAGACTATTTAAATCAGTTTTTCTCTATGGTGGTTGTTATTTTCATTTGTTCTACTTTTAGTTTCTATTATACATTTTGAGGTTAATCCTCAAGCACTGCTTTGAGCAGATCCTCTGTACTCTGGTTTTGGCCTTCAGTGTTCTCCCACAGTCTGAAGCTTAAGTGCAAACTCAAGAGGAGATTGGATACCTTTCGTATCCTGACTAATTTACTTCTAGTCTCTTTTCCCATTACATGTGCTTTTTGCCCTAAATATACTAGGTTTTTGTTCTCTAATATGATGCTTTAATTAATTAATTAATTAATGTATATATTTTTATGGGAGGGGAGAGGGTCAGAAGGAGAAGCAGTCTCCCTGCTGAGCCGGGAGCCCGATGTGGGACTCGATCACAGGATTCTGGGATCATGACCTGAGCTGAAGACAGTCGCTTAACCAACTGAGCCAGCCACGCACCCTACTTATTTATTTAAAAGAAAACATTTTTTTAAAGATTTTATTTTTAAGTAATCTTTATACCTAATGTTGGGCTTGAATTTGCAATCCCGAGATCAGGAATCCCATGTTCTACCAACTGAGCCAGGCAGGTGACCCTCTTTATTTATTATTGAGTTAATTACAGCCTTCTATAGGCCAGGCCCTTTGCCTCAGAGATCAAAGACAAAGTCTCTGCTCTCAAGGAAGTACGCAATTATGTTAAACATTAGAGCATGATAAAGGCCAGAATAGGTGCTGTGCACAAAGGGCTACTTTTAACCTGGCTTGGGGTGGGAAGGTCAGGGAAGACCTCACTGAGGAGTTTATACTTGAACTTGACCTTTAAAGACCAATAGGAATTAACTAAGCTAAGAATCAAGGAAAGTCTATTCCAGGCCAAAGGAAGCAAAAGCAAAAAGGCATAGAGAATAGAGACACAGGTCTGGTAAGATTTGTGAATATTCAGTGGCTGGAGCAGAGTGTGAGTGACTAAGTGCTGAGAGACTGGAGACTAGCAAGGCCTTTTGTGTGTAGTCCCGTCCTCCATGTAAATACCCTGAGGGCAATAGGAATCCAGAAGGAATTTTAAGCAGGGTCCTTACTAGTCTGATTGGTCCTTTTGTGTTGTCCCATATGCCTGAAATACTTCCCTTTTTTGTCTTTTCTCTTAACTACACTCCCCCCCCACCTCCACCTGTCTAAATCCTGCTCATCTTCCAAAGATCACGACAGGTCTGTTTGTCCTCCACAAAATCTTTATAAATCACCAGGTCAAAAGTAATTTCACTCTCCGTTGTGTACCCCTTCTCCAAACCATTTAGGTTTGAAACCTAAAATGAGATTTTTTTTTTTTTTTAAGATTTTATTTTTGGGGCGCCTGGCTGGCTCAGTTGGTTAAATGCCTGCCTTCAGCTCAGGTCATGGTCTCGGGGTCCTGGGATGAAGATGCACACCTCCCTCCGCCCCCCCCTCCGCCCCATGGGGCACCCTGCTTAGCAGGGAGTCTGCTGCTCCCTCTCCCTCTGCCCCTCCCCCCCTGCTCAGGCGTGCTCTTTCTCTCTCAAATAAATAAAATCTTAAAAAAAAACAACCAAATGAATATAAAGTTAAAAAAAGATTTTAAGTAATTTCCACACCCAACATGGGATTTGAACTCACAACTCTTGAGATCAGGAGTTGCACGCTCCACTGACTAAGTTAGCCAGGCGCCCTTAAAATGAGATATTTTTAAAACCCACAATATAACAACATTAGTGGGCATTCTTAACCAACTGAGCCACCCAGGCGCCCACATTAGTGGGCATTCTTAAAAAGAAAGATTATGGGACGCCTGGGTGGCTCAGTCGATTAAGCGTCTGCCTTCGGATCAGGTCATGATCCCATGGTCCTAGGACTCGCATCTGGTTCCTTGCTCAGTGGGGAGTCTACATCTCTGCCTGCCTCTCTCTGACAAATAAATAAACAAAATCTTAAAAAAAAAGATTATTTATAATCATCACCTGACAACTTTTCATATTGCACATTCTTTTCTAAACTTAAAAATATGCAAAACATTTAATAATTGAAATCATGGTATATTTATATTTTATTATGTTTCACATTATGTCCCATTACGTGATTTAAAATTTTATTATCATTCCTTGAAATTATATCATGTCTCTTTGAAGTTTATTTTTAAGTAATCTGTATACCCAACATGGAACTTGAACTTGCCACCCCGAGATCAAGAGTCACACACACTTCTGACTGAGCCAGCCAGGTGCTGGATGTATTTTTAGTGGATGTGTTCTACACTGTTCCTATATATCTGGACTTGAAGTTTGTTTTTAATTTTTAGCTCTTTATAGATAATGCCATAATTTTCCCATGATTATCTCTCCCTTCTCTTTTTCTCTTTTTTTAGAATTAATCTCTGCAGCACTCATTTTATTTTTAAAAAGATTTTATTTATTTGTCTCAGAGAGAGAGAGGGAGAGAGCACAAGCAGGGGGAGGGGCAGGCAGAGGGAGAAGCAGGCTCCCCGCTGAGCAAGGAGCCTGCCATGGGACTCGATCCCAGGACCCTGGGATCATGACCGGAGCTGAAGGCAGACGCCTGACTGAGACAACCAGGCGTCCCATCCCTTTCTTGTTTTTGTTTTTATTTTTTTCTGTGGAAGTATTTCCTTATGCTAAATTCTCAAGGTTGGAATTACTAAAAGTGTTGAATTATTTTTTACTTTAGCCCCTTACCCCTCCCACATCAGTGACTTCCCAGGTGTTGTTGATTCTTTGATAATGGATCTGGCATGGGTCTCGTCCTTTCCCTTCTCACCAGTTCAGCCAGTTCTGTGTCTCATGCCGGGGTCATTGCACCCTTTTTTCCCCTGATTTCCTGAGTCTCCAGTGTTTTCCCTTGCCAATTCACCTTTTCATCCTGCCAGATTAATTGCCCTAAAACACTGCTTTGGATAAAAGAGTCATTCATTGGACAAATATTTATTAAATGCATACCATGTGCCAGATATTAAACTCCTTAGCTGGCATTTAAAGGTCTGAATGTCCACCCCCCTCATCTGCTTTACACCAGCCCTCTGATTCAGCCACCATCTCCTGAACATGCCATCTCCGTTCCCATGGGTGACATTTTGTTTCAGGATGAGCTTCTATTTCGAATCCATTCTGCCTCCTTGTTTACTTACGTGAGTTTGACTCTTTAAAGCCCAGCTCCAGTCAGTCCTCCCTCTATGAAGCGTCACCTTTTTCATTCTTCAGTTTATACTCTTGTCTTTAAACTGTTGCATTTAAGCAAGTGTTACCCTCAGTGCCTCTCTTTCATTCACCAGGTAAACTTCAAATTTCTCAACGTTGTGTTGAAGGCTTTCCAAGATCTGGCCCCATTTTTTTATTATTCCCTAATACGAACTGTCTGATTCACCCAGACTCCTCTTTTTGTTCTCTCAATACTCCACGCCCCTTCCCACATCCATGCCTTTCTTTGCTTGCTTGTTCTTTGTCCAGTCTCTTCTACCTGTCAGATCTTACCCATTTTCTTTAACAATTTTTTTTAGTTTTAATTTATTAATGATACTTGCATTTTGAACAAAAAGCCAATTCAAAGAACAATATATAATCCATATGGAAGGACTTAGACTTGACTTTTTTTTTTTAAAGATTTTATTTAATCATCTGACAGAGAGAGCACAAGCAGGGGGAACAGCAAGGAGAGGGAGAGGGAGAAACAGACTCCCTGCTGAACAGAGAGCCTGACATGGGGCTCTGGCTCGATCCCAGGCCCCTGGGATCATGACCTGAGCTGGAGGCAGATGCTTAACCGACTGAGCCACCCAGGCGCCTCTAGACTTGATTTTTTACTTTTCTTTTACAAATCTGTCTTTCTTTTTACAAAAGTAATACTTAAAGAAAAAAAAAAGTAATACATGGGACACCAGGCTGGTTCAGTTGATGGAGCCTGTGACTTCCTTTCAGGGTTGTGAGTTCAAGCCCCACGTTGGGTGTGGAGCCTACTTAAAAAAACAAAACAAAACAACACATAATACAAGATAATATAGGTATATATAAGATTTTTAAAAACATATTAATGGTATAAATAAAGATATCTATGAGGGCAGAAAGTATATATGTTAATGGTTAATGGTTTCTATTACCTCTTCTTCCAGGTTGCCCCTCTTAAGATAACCAGCATTAAAGGCTTGGTACCTTGGTATGTGTCCTTCCACACCTTTCTCCTTGCCCCACTGCATAGACCGTATGAACTGTTAAGTGCTGCTCCTTGCCCCAACGAGACTGGGAGCGTACCTTACAGCAGCAGTTCTCAAAATGTTTTCCAGGACCCTTGGAGGTTCCCTAAGACCCTTTCAGGAGGTCTGCAAGCATAACTATTTTTATTATATACTAAGATGTTGATTGCCTTGTTTTGCTGGGTTGACATTTGCTCTGAGGGTGTAAAAGCAAAGGCGGACGGAACTGCTGGCCCCTTAGCACTAATCAAGGTAGTTACACCAGCTCCCACTCATTGTGCTCTTCACTGCCACATGCTTGCAGTAAATAATGCCAGTTTCACTTAATATCCTTGATTAGGGGCGCCTGGGTGGCTCAGTTGGTTAAGTGTCTGCCTTCGGCTTGGATCGTGGGTCCTGGGATTGAGCCCCACGTCAGTCTCCCTGCTCATCGGGAGCCTGCTTCTCCCTCTCCTCCCCGCTTGTGCTCTCTCTCTCTATATCTCTGTCACCTAAATAAAATCTAAAAAAAAAAAAAAAAGAATATCCTTGATTAAACACTAAGATTTACTAATTTATTAAACCCTGGCCCTTGAATACACATCTTTTTACTTTTTTCCAGCTTTATTGAAATATAATTGATATATAACATTGTATAGATTTAAGGTGTGCAATGTGATGATTTGATACATGTATAGTTTGTGAAATGTTTACCACAATAAGGTTAATTAACACATCCTTCACATAATTACCATTTTGTTGTTGTTAAAGTCTACTCTCATAGCAACTTTCAAGTATACAATACAGTTCTGTTAATGATGGTTACCGTGCTGTACCTTAGATTCCCCAGAACTTACTCATTTTATAACTGAAAGTTACTCATCTTTTTAATGTTCTCTGTGGACTAACTGGGAAGTGAGGATGAAACACTCGGCTGCATACTGAAGTAAGGTGGGGTCTTAAGGAAAAGCACTGGCGCAGTTGTCCACCAGTTGCAAGCTAAACAGGCTTCCTTTTCACGGAACACCATTTTTATGTATAAGAGCTGCTGACAAACTCATAATTGAGAACTGGGTATCTGATAGGCATTTTCCTGAAAATGAGGGAAGTGAGCCTGTCATTTCAAGGAAAACAACTGACAGTATTTGTTGCCAGTGGTAAAATTCAAGAAAATTAGAATTCTGGAAAACTTGTATTTGCCACTGTGAGCTTGACAGTTTGCCAGTAAAGACTTTTCTGGTGAGATTAACAGGTATGTTTGTTTTTTTAAAGATTTATTTATTTATTTTTGAGAGAGAGAGAGAGTGAGAGAGAGCGAGCATGAGCAGGAGGAGCAGAGGGAGAGAGAATCTCAAGCTGACTCCAAGCTGAGCTTTGAGCCTGATGCAGGGGCTTGATCTCTTAACCCCCAGACCACCACCCGAGCCGATACCAAGAGTCAGATGCTTAGGGCGCCTGGGTGGCTCGATTGAGTGATTGTCTTCGGCTCGGGTCATGATCCTGGAGTCCCAGGATTGAGTCCCACATCGGGCTTCCTGCTCAGCAGGGAGTCTGCTTCTCCCTCTGGCCCTCCCCCCTCTCATGCTCTCTCTCTCAAATAAATAAATAAATAAATAAAATCTTTAAAAAAAAAAAGAGTCAGATGCGTAATTGACTACCACCCAGGCAGCCTGTTTTTTTTTTTTTAAGGTTTATTTATTTTGGGGGGGTCAGAGGGAGAGAATCTCAAGCAGACTCCCTGCTGAGCATGGAACCTGACGCATGGCTCCATCCCACGACCCTGAGATCATGACCTGAGCCAAAACCGAGAGTTGGACACTTAACCAACTGAGCCACGCAAGGCCGCTGTTTTTTTTTGTTTTTTTTTTTTAATATTGCATAGTAAAATGGATAATATTACAAAACAAGAGCAGAAGGGGGATCCTGAAAGAAAAAACTTTGAGGATCACTACTCTACACATTGTCCTGCCACTTACTTTTTCACTTAGTATATCATGAGCACCATTCAAGCCAGAGTCAGTGCATTTATATCTTGACATTCTTTTTCATAACAGCATGGTGTTCCATCATGTGGATGATCCACATGTATTCGGGCACTCGGATATTGATGGCCATCCAAGTTGCTTTCGGTTTTTCCTATTTTAAGTAATGCAGCAACAAACATCCTTTACATATATCCTTGTGTACTGGTGCTTTTATATTCGTAGGTTGGATCCTTAAAAGTTGACCTGTTTTTCATGACCTATCTTTTTTTTTTTTTTTTAAAGATTTTATTTATTTATTTGACAGAGAGATAGCGAGAGCAGGAACACAAGCAGGGGGAGTGGGAGAGGGAGAAGCAGGCTTCCTGCCGAGCAGGGAGCCCGATGTGGGACTCGATCCCAGGACCCTGGGATCATGACCTGAGCCGAAGGCAGACGCTTAACGACTGAGCCACCCAGGCGCCCCTTTCATGACCTATCTTAATAAAACTTCCCCTCTCTACATCTCCAGTCCTTTCTCCTTCCTACAGTTCTTGTTTTTGCCCCCTTTTGGCCTCTTATTCAGTTACTGCCTTTTGATGCCCCCATGCTATTGTCTTGTGTTGTTGTTTTTTTTTAAACTCTTCCTCTTTGCCTGTCCTATCTTGCCAGGTAGAGATTAAAAGTAGAAAATAGTATAAAAATAGAAACTCCTGGGGGCCTGGGTGGCTCAGCTGGTTAAGCGTGCAACTCTTGGTTTCGGTTCAGGTCATGATCTCAGGGTCGTGAGACCAAGCCCGCACCGGGCTCTGCACTCAGCAGGGAGTCTGCTTGAAGATTCTCTCCCTCTGTCCCTCCCCCAGTGCGCACGCGTGCTCTCTTTCTCTAATAAATAAATAAAATCCTTAAAAAAAAAAAAAAGAAACTCCTGAGGGTGGGGATGGTGTTTGGGCACTCAGTGAATAATGACAAGAGAGGGATTGAAGGTTGATGAGAGAAAAGGATGCCTTCATGGTTGCATCTAGTGGCTGGATGGATGCTAAGGAAAGCTGTGTGCATTCATGCATTGTTTCAAATTGGAAACTATTTGAAAATTAGGAAGAGTAACTATGTAACTTAATTCTCTCATTGCAGGCAAATACATCGCCTCAACACAACGACCTGACGGGACCTGGCGCAAGCAACGGAGGGTGAAAGAAGGCTATGTGCCCCAGGAGGAAGTCCCAGTGTGCGTGATTAGGCGTGAGAAGGGGGTACTTAATGGGGTCCCTACAGAAAAGAAGACTCTCCTGATCCCAAGACCCTAGGAAATGGAAGGAGGGAGCAACTATCTGAAAAAGAAGAGGAGAGGGGCTGAGATTCAGGGATGCGGGAGGGGGGTTACAAATGCCTAGTCCTGTTCCTATGGCTTCTGTTCTTCAGAACCTCCAAATAGCATTCAGAGACCAGGAACTTTGAGACGTAGAGACCTTCCCATAGCCTGCAGAACAGGGGAAAATTGCAGAGGGACCACAGGAGAGGAAAGAAGCAAGAAAGTGAAAAGGCTGAAGTGATTTGGAAGGTTAAGAAAAGGGCTCCAAAAGGCAGTGATTCTTTGAGAACTGTTGACCTCTCTTCCCTGCAGGTATGAGAACAAGTATGTGAAGTTTTTCAAGAGTAAGCCAGAACTGCCCCCAGGTCTGAGCCCTGAGGCCACTGCTCCTGTCACCCCGTCCAGGCCTGAAGGGGGCGAACCAGGCCTCTCCAAGACAGCCAAACGCAACCTGAAGCGGAAGGAGAAGCGGCGGCAGCAGCAGGAGAAGGGGGAGGCGGAGGCCTTGAGCCGGACTCTCGATAAGGTGTCTTTGGGAGAGACTGCCCAGCTCCCCAGTGCTCCGCAGGGCTCCCGGGCAGCCCCTGCAGCTGCCTCTGAGCAGCCTGACTCAGCCGTCACCACTGAGAAGGCCAAGAAGATCAAGAGCCTAAAGAAGAAGCTTCGGCAGGTGGAAGAGCTGCAGCAGCGGATCCAGGCTGGGGCAATCAGCCAGCCCAGCAAAGAGCAGCTGGAGAAGCTAGCGAGGAGGAGGGCACTACAGGAGGAGCTCGAGGACTTGGAGCTGGGCCTGTGAGGCCTTTGGGGAGGGGGGGATGGACTGCAGAACAAACCAGGGGGCGCTCTGGGGTCCGGGGGAATGTGGGCAGCCTCGGTCAGGAGGGGGTACCCCCGTACTGACTCCCACCTCTCCTGGCCCAACTCCGTCCTCCAGAGCCAAGCCTCGCTGTCATTCCTTCCCTCTTCTTCCCAACTCCGATTTTTTGGACTTTTCTCCCTCCCATTCCCAGTGTTGAAAATCTCAGTGACTACCCCAGGTACCTTTGCTGCTGATTGGGTGTCTTGTTGAAAAGAAGATTGGGTGGGTGGGAATCTCTTGCAGAACTGAGGTCGAGGGTAGGGGGAGTACACCCAAGTCTTGGAGTCTCGGTTCCTGTTCACAGTGTTTATGGGTTATTTCTCCCTCCATCCCTCACCTTTTTTTTTTTTTTTTTTTTAAAGAACAGAATAAACTCAAGTAGACAACATGTCTGGCTTTGTCCCTCTCTTTTCAGCTTCTAGGCTTCTAGCAGTTGTTTTATTTCCTTCAGTTTGGTACAGGAAGACAAGTGTTGGGAGTAATATTACTTTTTTTTTTTTTTAAGATTTTATTTATTTGCGAGAGAGAGAATGAGAGACAGAGAGCATGAGAGGGAGGAGGGTCAGAGGGAGAAGCAGACTCCCTGCTGAGCAGGGAGCCCGATGTGGGACTCGATCCCGGGACTCCAGGATCATGACCTGAGCCGAAGGCAGTCGCTTAACCAACTGAGCCACCCAGGCGCCCGGGAGTAATATTACTTTTAATTTATTTTATTTTATTTTTTTAAGATTTTATTTATTTGACAGAGAGAGAGAACACAAGTAGGGAGAGTGGCAGGCAGAGGGAGAGGGAGAAGCAGGCTCTCCGCCAAGCAGGGAGCCAGACGCAGGGCTCGATCCCAAGACCCCAGGATCATGACCTGAGCCAAAGGCAGCTGCTTAACCAACTGAGCCACCCAGGTGCCCCTTTATTTTATTTTTTAAAGATTTTGTTTATTTGAGAGAATGAGACACAGAGAGAGCACAAGCATGAGCAGGGAGAGGAGCAGAGGGAGAGGGAGAAGCAGACACCTGGCTGAGCAAGAAGCCCAACATGGGGCTGGATCCCAGGACTCCAGGATCATGATCTGAGCCAAAGGCAGATGCTTAACCAACTGAGCCACCCAGGCGCCCCTACTTCTTTTAATTTTTTAAAAAATTGTGAGTGTATGACTCAATTAGCAACACTGGTTTCTATACATGTTTGCTCAGACTTAAGTGAATAGTAATTAGGTTATAATAAAATGAAACTTAGAACAACTTAGAACATTAATTTCACATGTTAATTTACATGTGCCTTATTCTCATGCTGCATAGCAATGGGGCCTTTGTACCTCCCTTACTGGTTCTTTCTGAAGCTCTTTTGAGATTTTACCTTCTCAGATGCCACCCCAAGATGGCATTGTGGGACAAACTAATACAAGTAGAGGCATTTACTGGGGCGCCTGGGTGGCTCAGATGGTTGGGCGTCTGCCTTCAGCTCAGGTCATGACCCCAGGGTCCTGGGATCCAGCCCCGCATCGGGCTCCCTGCTCAGCAGGAGGCCTGCTTCTCCCCCTCCCACTCCCCCTGCTTGTGTTCCCTCTCTCGCTGTGTATCTCTCTGTCAAATGAATAAATAAAATCTTTTTTTTTAAAAAAAGAGGCATTTATGCCAAAAAGAGCTGTCACTTAATTTTTGCATATGCGATTCACCCCCCCCCCCAACTTATCACAAGCTTTCTTTCTATCCAGCTGCTAGTGTAGAGACCAATGGTCCCCTGGAATGAACTGTCTTAGTTGTTCCAAGTTCTTAGCCTGACTCATAAGGTCCCACATAATCTGGCCTCATTTTTTGCCATTCCTCAACTCTGGCCAAACCGCTCCAACTATACTGACTACTTTTTCATTGAATGAGCCATATTCTCTCTGACCTTCAGTCATTTGCCCTTACGGGTCCCTCTGCCTATAATACTCTTCCTTAGTCTTTGGATCTCAATGTCATCCTCTCTAGGAAGACTTCCATTACACTCAAATATTAATTTAGGTGCCTCTCTAAACTTGCTTCCTTACTTAGGTTTGTAATGACATTTATTACATCACGTTGTTATGCTTGTTCACTTGTTAGCCCTCTTCCTCCTCATTAGATCATTGCACTCCAGGGCGCCTGGGTGGCTGAGATGGTTAAGTGTCTGCCTTCGGCTCAGGTAATGATCTCCAGGTCCTGGGATCGAGCCCCATGTTGGGCTCCCAGCTCAGCGGGGAGTCTGCTTCTCCCTCT
The DNA here is from genome assembly GCF_054177405.1 of Leptonychotes weddellii. NCBI lineage: Eukaryota > Metazoa > Chordata > Mammalia > Carnivora > Phocidae > Leptonychotes > Leptonychotes weddellii. Next base: position 106,512,541 of record NC_138373.1, on the reverse strand, counting down.
CCCTCTGCTTATGCTCTGTCTCTCTCTCTCAAAATGAATAAATAAAATCTTAAAAAAATAGAGCACTGCACTCCTTGAGCCCTGGGACTGTTTATCATCAGTGCATCCCAGTACCCCAAATAGTAAATTCTCAAATAATTGAATAAATAAGGCCACAAGCCATGTGTAGAAACAGAAGATGACGGATAATTTGTGCTTCGAACAGCTGAGCTCAGTTAATGAGGACTTGCCTGGGCACCTCAGTGTGAGACTAAAAGCCTGAGTTCCCTTGTGTAGGACCCCTGCACAATTGTAAAGATTTTATAAATATGACTTAATTGGCTTATATATAGATGTTTGATGTTTTACAAGTTCAGGTGTTTTAGAGGAATCTATAGTTTAAAAACTATTATTAAGGAATGATTAATTGATTTGCAGAAGGGTATGCCACAATAAACCTTTAAATTTCCTGGATCTTAAGTAGTTTGATTAAAGTTTATTTTGATATTTGTTGGGCCATGTTGTTAGTCATTGTGTCAGTCTGGAGGGATGCAATTATGAATACATTGTAGAGCCTTCATTTAAGGAAGCTATTAAGTTGTATAATTCGCTAATACTAGGCAGATTTAATTAAGTGCTAGACAGCACTGTTTTGAGGGATAACTAAAAGAAAAACCATTTCTTCTAATTGGGGGAATGGAAAGACTTAATGGTGGTGTTGGATTTTGAAGATTATGACTCACATCTCAAGAAAGGCAGGTAGGGGAGAGCAAACATGGCAGCACGAAAGGGATATGATGAGTTTGCTTTCAATTCTGTAGGGGCAAAAAAAAAAAAAATTCTGTAGGGGCACCTTTCCTTACAAAAAAATTAGTGTTGATATAGGATGAAAATTTGCACATAAACTAGTGTTTTTCAAAATGTGGGTCATGAAATCGATTTAGAAAGTGGTGACTAGTAGTGTGTTTTGTTCCTCAAGTTTTTTTTTTTAAAGATTTATTTATTTTAGGGGCGCCTGGGTGGCTCAGTTGGTTAAGTGCCCAACTCTTGGTTTCAGCTCAGGTCATGATCTCAGGGTTGTGAGATGGAGCCCTGCATTGGGCTCCCTGCTCAGCACGGAGTCTGCTTGAGGTTCTCTCCCTCTGCTCCTTCCCCCGCTTGCGCATTCTCTCTCTCAAAATAAAGTATTTTAAAAAAGAGATTTATTGGGCACCTGGGTGGCTCAGTCGTTAAGCGTCTGCCTTCGGCTCAGGTCATGATCCCAGGGTCCTGGGATCGAGTCCCACATTGGGCTCCCTGCCCGGCGGGAAGCCTGCTTCTCCCTCTCCCACTCCCCCTGCTTGTGTTCCTGCTCTCGCTATCTCTCTCTCTGTCAAATAAATAAATAAAATCTTTAAAAAAAAAAAAAAAAAAAAAGATTATTTTAGAGAGAGAGAGAGAGAGTCTCAAGTGGACTCTGAGCTGAGTGCAGAGACAGAGGTGGGGCTCAATTTTATGACCCTGCGATCACAACCTGAGCCAAAACCAAGAGTTGGACATGACCGAATGCACCACCGAGGTGCCCCAAGATTTTGTTTTTAAGTCATCTTTACACCCAAGTGGGGCTGGAACTTACAACCCTGAGATCAAGATTCACATGCTCTACCGACTGAGCCAGCCAGGCACCCCACTAGTGATATTTCTAAATGGAGTAGAATAGAAAATAGCAGAGACTGATGCTTAATAGGAGTAAATATGTCTCAGGATAATTTTGTTTCAGAGTGTATGTATATCACTATATCAGTGTTGAGTGAGATCATAAAATGCATTTCTTACCTTGGTTTGCAGGAAAATAAATTTGAAAGCCACTAATAAAAATCAATAGTAAGGGGCTAGGGCATCATCATACACTCTCTCTCTAGTCTCTGTATTTGGGATGGATGGGGTAGAAGGATACTAGTTTAATTATTTCCCCAATGGGCTCTTGTAGCTTATGGAAAAGTAAATTAGCTTCTCTCTTACTTCTTACTCTTGAGGCTATCTTACTGTTTATTTGGCAATTCTTTCCCCCTTGCAGATGATTCCAACTAATGTGTAAATAGTAAAGATTCTAGGGATCTGGAAGTGAGTTATTTTAGAATCAGCTTACCTCAGGGGCTCAGAACCCATGTGTTAGTTTCTTATTATCCACTAGGTGGTACTGTGAGGGGCCGGTATTTGCAAGTTATCCTGTCTCTAGACTCCCGCTTGTTTTGAAACTAGCAGATAGGTTTACTTAGGCAGAAAATCTTTCTCTTCAGGCTCCCAGGCATTCCAGCACAGGGTGTCTAGGTCTCCCTCCCTTCCCCAACCATAACCTTGTCCTACAAATTGAGGAGGATAGAGAATCTGGGATCGAGAAGGTACAATTTTTTTGTCAGTATTGCCATCTCTCAAAAGAAATCAGAAATGCTTTACATTCCCCCATGGAGATCAAAGAAGATGCTGAAGTGCAGTGGAAGGAATGGAGGTTATACCCCCAAGACAATAACTGGCTTAGTGGGGGTAATGGAATTGGCTGGGAGGAGGGGAGGGAGAAGATGTTAAAGGATCTCTTCTTTGAGAGGCACCTGGGTGGCTCAGTCCAATAAGCAGAGTTAAGCTTCTGCCTTCAACTCAGGTCATGATCCTGGGGTCCTGGGATGGAGTCCCCGTGTTGGGCTTCCAGGGAGCCTGCTCTCACGCGCTATCTCTGTCTCTCTTCTCTCTCAAATAAAATCTTTTTTAAAAAAATAAATATTTTGGGGTGCCTGGGTGGCTCAGTCGTTAAGCGTCTGCCTTCGGCTCAGGTCATGATCCCAGAGTCCTGGAATCGAGCCCCGCATCGGGCTCCCTGCTTGGCGGGAAGCCTGCTTCTCCCTCTCCCACTCCCCCTGCTTGTGTTCCCTCTCTCACTGTGTCTCTCTCTGTCAAATAAATAAAATCTTAAAAAAAATAAAAATAAAAATAAATAAATAAATATTTTTAGGGGCGCCTGGGTGTCTCAGTCGGTTAAGCGTCTCCTTTCGGCTCAGGTCATGATCCTGAGGTCCTGGGATCGAGCCCCGCATGGGGCTCCCTGCTCAGCGGGAAGCCTGCTTCTCCTTCTCCCACTCCCCATGCTTGTGTTCCTTCTCTCTGTCAAGTAAATAAATAAAATCTTAAAAAAAAAGAAAAAAGAAAAAGAACTGCTTTAAAAAATAAATATTTTTATTATTTTATTTTATTTTTAAAATTAATTAATTAATTTATTTATTTATCAGAGAGAGTGAGCATAAGCAGGGGGAGCGGCAGGAGGGAGAAGCAGGCTCTCTGCAGAGCAGGGAGCCCGATGTGGCGCTCGATCCCAGGACCCCGGGATAATGACTTGAGCTGAAGGCAGACGCTTAACCAACTGAGCCACCCAGGAGTCCCCCCAAAATAAATATTTTTAAAAAAGGATCTCGGGGTGCCTGGGTGGCTCAGTTGGTTGAGAGTCTGCCTTTGGCTAAAGTCATGCCCCATGTCGGGCTCTCTGCTCAGCGGGGAGTCTGCTTCTCCCCCTCCCTCTGCCTGCCACTCCCCCTGCTTGTGCTCTCTCTCTCTGTCAAATAAATAAGTAAAATCTTTAAAAAATGTTTTTTTAAAAGAGGATCTCTTCCTTGGGAAAGCAACAAGTTATAGAATTTGATTATATTCAGCAAACATTTTTCAAGAGCTTTCTATAGGATAGGAGAACACAAAGTTGAATAAATTTTGGTACCTACTTTCTAGGTTCAAGAAAAACAAAGAGACAACACTCAACAATAATACAGTGTGATAAATAGGGGCATACACAGGGCACTGTGGAAGCAGAGAAGAGACCCCTACGTCAGTTGTGGTAGGGGGGCAGGGAGATGGTGACCAGGGAAGATTTCCCAGTGGAGGTGACACCTAGGCTTTCATCCTGCAAAGATGAATAGGAGCCCTCCAAATCCACAAGGTTCTGCTGTACTCAAGTCTCCCCTGGTGACTTCATTTACTCCTGTGATTTCAACAACTACCTCTGTGCTAATAACTCTCAATGTTTCCCTAGCCCAGTCATCTCCAAGACCTGCCCATCCAGTGTCTCCTATTTGTATGTCACTGTTCAAATTCAACTTGTCTAAAACCAAGCACTGAAAGAGAGCCAAGGCTTTGATTTTTATAGTAATCATATAATTTTTATCCTTATTCATTATATGGGTGGATATCACTTCCTGTACTTACTGCACTGTACTTTTGCACTTACTGCAAAAGCACACTAACTGATCTCCAACTGAGATCTTTCTCCACCACCCATTTCCCCAGTCTGTCTGACACACTTAGATCTTCAACAAGATTTATCTTCCTTGAGTCCAATATTTATGGTATCATTTCATTGAACAATATCCTTTAGACATTTCCTTTGGTCTACTCAATGGAGACCAAGCTCCTTCATCCAATAGTCAAGGCAGTCCCTATGGTCTGAATATTTGTGTTCCCCACACCCCTCCATTCATGTTGAAATTCTCACCCCCAAAGGTGATAGTATTAATAAGTGGGGACTTTGTGAGGTGATTAGGACTTGAGAGTGGAGCCCTCCTGAATGGAATGTGTGCTCTTATAAAAGAGACCCCACAAAGCTGCCTAGACCTTTCCACCATGTGAGGTTATAAGAAGTCTGTGACCTGCAGGAGGGCCCGTGACCATGCTGACACCCCGATCTCAGATTTTCAGCCTCCAGAACTGTGAACAATAAATTTCTCTTGCTTATGAGCTATCCAGTCTGTAGTATTTTTTTATAGCAGCCTGAATGGTTTAAGATGGCACTCTCTGTTCTGGTCCTGAATGACTCTTTCTAGCTTTATATTCTATGATTCCCTTAAAGGAATTTTACGCCAAACTCATCTACTCAATGTTTATTTCCCGAATATAGCTTACACTTTTCTACCTCAGTGTCTAAGTTTGCTATCATGATGCTATCTATGTTTGGATAACATTAAAGGCAGAAAACATACAGGATGATTTATATTTTAATATATAAAGAGCTCTTACAAATCAATAAGAAAAGACAACCACTCGGGGCACCTGGGTGGCTCAGTCATTAAGCGTCTGCCTTCGGCTCAGGTCATGATCCCAGGATCCTGGGGTCGAGCCCTGCATTGGGCTCCCTGCTCTACGGGAAGCCTGTTCCTCCCTCTCCCACTCCCCCTGCTTGTGTTCCCTCTTTCGCTGTGTCTCTCTCTCTGTCAAATAAATAAATAAAATCTTAAAAAAAAAAAAAAAAGAAAAGACAACCACTCTAATAGAAAAAATGACAAAACACAGACAATTCCAGTTGATATGGTTGGATTTAAATCTACCACCATGCTGTTTGTTTTTCATTTGTCCTATCTATTTTTTTTTAAAGATTTTATTTATTTATTTGACAGAGAGCAGGAGAGCACAAGCAGAGTGAGTAGCAGAGGGAGAGGGAGAAGCAGGCTCCTGGCTGAGCAGGAAGCCCAACATGGGGCTTGATCCCAGGACCCTGGGATTATGACCTGAGCCAGAGGCAGACGCTTAATGGACTGAGCCACCTAGGCGCCCCGTCCTATCTACTTTTGTTCCTGTTTTCCTGCTGATCTTGGATTGAGTATTTTTAGTATTTCATTTTATCTTCACTTACTAACTATATATATTTTTTTTCAGCAGTTGCACTAAGGCTTACTATATGCATCTTTAACTTACCACAGACGACCTTCAAATAATATATGATTTCATGTGTAATGTAAAAACTGTATAGTAGTATACTTCCATTTTCCCTTTGCACATCCTTCTTGCTATTGTTGTCATACATTTTACTTCTACATATATCCCACTGTATATTATTACTATTTTTGTCTTAAAGAATCTATTATTTGTATTTCTTTATTTATTTTAAGTAATCTCTACACCCAATTCAGGGCTCAAACTCACAACCCCAAGATCAAGAGTCGCAAGTTCTACTGATTGAGCCAACCAAGTGCCCCAGAGTCAATTATCTTTTAAACAACTCTTTAGAAATGTCTTTTATATTTACCTACATATTTACTATTTCCATTCCCTTAATTTGTTTGTGTTGATCTCAGTTTCCCTTTGGTATCATCTTTCTTCCATCTGAAGAAACTCCTTTGATATGTCTGGTAATGTAAGTGATAAAATTTTTCAGCTTTTGTTTGTCTTAAAATTTCTTTTTTGTCTTCATTTTTACATACACTGGAAATACTATTGTAAGTTGACACTTTTTTCATTTAGCACTTTAAAGGTGTCAATCAATCATCTTCTGTCTTGAATGTTTCTGATGAGAAGTCAATGCTTATGCTTGTCTTTGCTTCAGTATTTATATCTTTTTCTCTGTCTTCTTTTCAGATTTCCTTTTTATCATTGGTGTTCAGCAATTTGATTATGCTATGTCTGGGTATAATTTTTTTTTGTATTTATCCTGCGTGAGATTCATCAGATTTTTTGGATCTGGTAGTTGATATTTTTTCACTAAATCTTGTGAATTTTTTGCCATAATTTCTGCAAATATTCTTTTCTGCTCCCCTTGTTTTCCAGTGCTCCAAATTATATATATGGTAGAATGCTTGATATCATCCAACAGATCACTGAGGCTCTCTTTATTTCTCCTCCAGCTTTCTTTTCTCTCTGTGCTTCAGGTAACATAGTTCTTATTTCTACATCTTCAAGTTCACTGATCTTTTCACCTTCATCATCTAATTTTCTGTTAAGGCCATACAATGGTATTTTTCATTTCTTTTGTACAGTCTCTATATCTTTCCTCATTGGATTTATGGTTTTCTTTAAATATTTGAACTTATAACTGATGTTTTGAAGTCTTTACCAATTAATTGCATAATTTCTGTCATTTCTGGGTCTGTTTTTACTGTCTAATTTTTCTCCTGGCTATAGATCACAGTTTTAAAAAATTTTGCTTATTTATCTATTTATTTATTTGGTGGTTGGAAAGAGCATGTTTATTAGACACTGGACATTGTAAATGTTACATTGTGGAATTTCTGGATTTTATTGTCTTTCTTGAAGGGTATTGGGCTTTGTTCTGACAGGCAGTTAATTTACTTGCATATCAACTTGATATTTTTGAGGCAAATTTTTAAACTTTGTTAGGGCAGGTCTAGAGTAGCTTTATTCTTGAGTTAGTTAGTAGAAATCCACTCCTAAGGCACAGCTTTTTTGAGGTAACTAATGAATGCTCTGAATGTTTTTTTTAAAGATTTTATTTATTTATTTATTTGAGAGAAAGAGAGAGAGAAACAGCACGAGAGGGGAGAGGGTCAGAGGGAGAAGCAGGCTCCCCGCTGAGCTGGGAGCCCGATGTGGGACTTGATCCCAGGACTCCGGGATCATGACCTGAGCCGAAGGCAATCGCTTAACCAACTGAGCCACCCAGGCGCCCAATGCTCTGAATGTTTGACATGGTCTCTCCAGTCTGACTAGTTAGAACTCTAATTTCTTTTTTTTTTTTTTATTCTTATGTTAATCCCCATACATTACATCATTAGTTCTAGATGAAGTGTTCCATGATTCATTGTTCGAGCACAACACCCAGTGCTCCATGCAGAACGTGCCCTCCTCAATACCCACCACCAGGCCAACCCATCCTCCCATCCCCCTCCCCTCTAGAACCCTCAGTTTGTTTTTCAGAGTCCATCTTCTCTCATGTAGAACTCTAATTTCTTACATCCCTGTGTAAGCTCCAGTAATTATTCACTTTATAATTCCCCTACAATTGTTCTTTACCTGGTAGTTTATTTTTGGCCAGTTTTAAGGAGTCTGCCCTCTCATGCCATGCACGTGCAGCCTACTGTTCAGCCAAAGACTCACAGGACCACTATGCACATTTGTGGAGCTCTTTCTTTGCATAGCTCCCTTCTCTCTAGTACTGTCTCACAGAATCCAGCCTCCTCAGCCTCCCTGAAATCAAATCTCTGTCTCCTCAGCTCAACAAAACCACGTACTCTGCTTGGATTTCCCATCCTTGTGCTATATAGTCTGAAGAGAATTTATGGGTAGATAGTTGGGATAATTGGAAAGTGCACATAATTTGCTTTTTCCTTTTCTCTTAGGGATCACAATCTTATGCTACCTTTGCCCAATATCTTAAAACAGTAGTTTCATGAGGCTTGCTGGAGGAGAGGTGGGGGGGTGTTGGGGTAACTGGGTGGTGGGCATGAAGTAGGGCACGTGATGGAATGAGCACTGGGTGTTGTATGCAACTGATGAATCACTGAACTCTAACTCTGAAACTAATAATACACTATTGTTAATTAATTGAACTTAAAATTTAAAAAAAGGAACCCCCCCAAAAAAACACAGAAGTTTCATATATTTTGTGCAGTTTTCTAGGTATGTGTGTGTGTGTGTGTGTGTGGTGGGAGGGCTAGTCTGATGCCAGTTACTTTGTCATAGTCAGAAATAAGAAGACAATTCAATTTTCACTTGATATAGAATTCTATATAGAATTTCTTTTATTACTTCAAAGATGTCATTCCATTGTCTTCTGACTTGTATTGTTATCTTTGTTTTCCTATGTGTAATGTTTCTTTATCAGAAATGAAAAGTAAAACAACCAAATACACTTTATTCTTTTTTTTTTTTAAGATTTTATTTATTTATTTGACAGAGAGAGAAACACAGAGAGACAGGGAACACAAGCAGGGGGAGAGGGAGAGGGAGAAGCAGACTTCCCTCCAAGCAGGGAGCCCGATGCAGGGCTCGATCCCAGGACCCTGGGACCATGACCTGAGCTGAAGGCAGACGCCTAACGACTAAGCCACCCAGGCGCCCTATAGAAGAGCTTTTTAATTAAAAAGAAATAAGAGTCCGCTCCCAAGTGCATCTGCAATTCAAAATGTCGCACCCATCCCCTCAAACTAATCCCTTCAACCCCAGTAACCCCCAGGTCTTCTTTGGTGTGGATATTGGAGGGAGAAAGTTGGTAGAATTGTCTTAGAATTGTTTGCAGATGTTGTACCCAAAACAGCAGAAAAATTTTGTGCTTTGGGTACAGGAGAAAAAGGCATTGGACCCACCACTGGGAAACCTCTCCATTTCAATGAATGTTCTTTCCATTGAATTTTTAAGAAATTTATGATTCAAGGTGTAGACTTCTCATATCAAAATCGGACAGGTAGAGAAAGTATTTATGGTGAAAAATTTGAGGATGAAAATTTCTTTTTTTTAAAGATTTCATTTATTTATTTGAGAGAGAGAGGGACAGAAACACAGAGAGAGAGTATGAGTGGAGAGAGAGCCACCCAGGTGCCTGAAAAAAAATTTTTTAAAGATTTTATTTATTTATTTGACAGAGAGAGACACAGCAAGAGAGGGAACACAAGCAGGCGGAGTGGGAGAGGGAGAAGCAGGCTCAATCCCAGGATCCTGGGATCATGACCCAAGCCAAAGGCAGATGCTTAATGACTGAGCCACCCAGGCTCCCCTGAAGATGGAAATTTCTATTATAAGCATGATCAGGAAGGTCTATTGAGCATGGCAAACGAAGGCTGCAATACAAATGGTTCTCAGTTCTTTATCACAATAGTTTTGACTCTTCATTTGGATGGGAGACAGGTGGTATTTGGCCAAGTAATTAAAGGAATGGGTGTGGCAAGGATACTGGAAAATGTAGAAGTGAAAGGTGAAAAACCTGCCAAATTGTGCATTATTGCAGAATGTGGAAAATTGAAAGAAGGAGATGATTGGGGCATATTCCCAAAAGATGGTTCTGGTGACAGTCATCCAGATTTCCCTGAGGATGCAGATATAGATTTAAAAGATGTAGATAAAATTTTAGTAATAACAGAAGACTTAAAAGACATTGCAAGTACTTTTTTCATATCCCAGAACTTGGAGATGGCCATTAAAAAATATGAGAGGGCGCCTGCGTGGCTCAGATGGTTAAGCGTCTGCCTTCGGCTCAGGTCATGATCCCAGGGTCCTGGGATCGAGTCCCGCATCGGGCTCCCTGCTCCTTGGGAGCCTGCTTCTCCCTCTGCTTCTCTCTCTCTCTCTCTGTCTCTCATGAATAAATAAATAAAATCTTAAAAAAAAATGAGAAAGTGGGGCGCCTGGGTGGCTCAGTCATTAAGCGTCTGCCTTCAGCTTGGGTCATGATCCCAGGGTCCTGAGATTGAGCCCCCGCATCGGGCTCCCTGCTCAGCGGGTAGCCTGCTTCTTCCTCTCCCACTCCCCCTGCTTGTGTTCCCTCTCTCGCTGTGTCTTTCTCTGTCAAATAAATAAATAAAATCTTAAATATATATATATATGAAAGTTTTAAGATATGTGGAAGGTTCAAAGACTGTTGTTGAGAAAGCAGATAGATCGAAGCTGCCACTAATAGCTTTAAACTGCGTGCTGAATATTGGTGCTTGTAAAGTGAAGATGTCAAACTGGCAGGGAGCAACTGACAGTTGTTTGGAGTCTCTTGAAATTGACCCATCAAATACCAAAACATTGTACCCTAGAGCTCAAGGATGGCAAGGATTAAAAGACTATGATCAAGCACTGGCTGATCTTAAGAAAGCTAGCACGGGAAGATAAAGCTATCCAGGCAGAATTGCTGAAAGTCAAACAAAAGATAAAGGCAAAGAAAGATAAAGAGAATGCAGCATATGAAAAATTGTTTGCCTAATAAGGAACTCAGTTTTATTTAAATATTACGCATTGATTGTATAAAGGCAATAAGAAAATTTAAAGGTTTTTGTCTGTTATATATGATCCCTGATGTGTTTCCTTTGATACTTCAGTTTCCCATTATTTACAGTTTAGGAATACTAAAAACGGTTCACTCTTAAAAAAAAAAAGGTGTTACAAAAACAAACAAACCCCACAAAAAAACAAAAAACAAACAAGAAAACCCAAACCAAAACAAAAAGAAATCATGCTGATTACATTTATATAAAATATAAAAATAAGTAAGACCATTACTACTGTTAGAAGTTAAGATGGTGGGGGGAGCCTGGGTGGCTCAGTTGGTTAAGCGACTGCCTTTGGCTCAGGTCATGATCCTGGAGTCCCAGGATCGAGTCCTGCATCAGGCTCCCTGCTCAGCAGGGAGTCTGCTTCTCCCTCTGACCCTCCCCCCTCATGTGCTCTCTTTCTCTCTCTCATTCTCGCTCTCTCAAATAAATAAATAAATAAAATATTAAAAAAAAAAGAAGATGATGGTTACATTTGGGAGTAGTGACTGAAAGGGGATATAAAGGAAATTTTTGAGATGCTAGATAAATATATATGTATATATTTTAAAGATTTTATTTATTTATTTGAAAGGAAGAGAGAGCACACAGGAGTGGGGGGGAGGGGCAGAGGGAGAGGGAGAAGAAGACTCCCTGCTGATCAAGGAGCCCAATGTGGGGCTAGATCCCAGGACCCTAAGATCATGACCTGAGCCGAGGTCAGACTTTTAACTCACTCCATGCAGGCGCCCCTGATATATATATATTTTTATCATGATTTTGTAATTATATCCTAAAAACCCCGAAGCAAACAAAGAAAAACTTGGTCACTTTTAGAGGTTTCTAGGTTATTAACTAAGTATTCCCAAAAATTTATAAATAGAGGAAAGAATCAAACATATATTCTAACCTGTAAAGGACTATATTTCAGGGTTACCTAATAATTAATAAGGGAAAATTTTTTTTTAAGTAAGCTTCACCCTGGGACTAGAACTAATGACCCTGAGATCAAGAGTTAGATAATTGACCGAGCCCCCCAGGCACCCTGGGAAATTTCTTTCTTTCTTTCTTTTTTTTAGAAAAATCACAGCCAACAATTTCAGAAGGAATTACGGAATTAGAAAATCACCAGCAGGGGAGATATAGGTTTTATGTGAAGTTTACATATTTTGAAAGATCCTTTTAAGTAGAATACATACTTTTGGAGCAAATTAGTCATAGTACCTTGTAAAGGATTCATGTAGGTGAGAGGCCCTGAAGCTTAAAACTCATTAGCTTTATGGTAAGTCTACCTCTGCCCAGTTATGCTAGGCCTGATTCTTCCTACAGCCTCCAGTGATCTCTCAGTGAAAAATTTCACAAATCAAATGTCTTAGATAATCTATTGATTCCATTTTTTGTTTGTTTTTTTTCTTAGTGACATCCTCTGGAACCTACCTTTGTGCCTATTAGTCTGGACTTGTTGCTCTCTGGACCGGTTACATAGTTGATATCCTGAGACTTCCCTTTGTCATCATCCTAGGAATGATTTTCACTGGTCTCATGTGTAAATTCCTATGTCCTTGATCTCAGGTCTTCCTCTTTCTTGGCTTATTTCCTCTTTCTGGTGGAAAACACCTTTACTGAGAAAAGGCACATAGGAGATAAATTGAGAGCTTACATTCACGAAGATGCCTTTTTTTATTCTACTCTCACACTTAGTTGATTGTTTGGGTATCACATTCTAGATTGAAAATAATTTCTTTCAGAATTTTGAAGGCATTGCTTCTTTATTTTCTGGCTTCATTTTGTTGTTGTTGTTTTGTGTGTTTTTTTTTTTTTAGAAAATTTACTTTATTTAAAAAGTATATATAATACATCCCATGATATAAAATTCTAAACATAGTAGATTTTTAAAGGAGCATAGTGAAAAATATAAATATCTATTTTCTTTTCCTGTGTATACATTTTGTATGTTTATTGTCTTTTCCTAAGTTTGCATTTTCCTTTATTTTACAATCTGATTCATACTTATAGTAAAATCATTTTAAATACCATAGACAGGCATAAAGCAAAAAGTAGAAATTCCCTTCTCTCCATCCCCTCCTCAGATACTGGTAAATATCCTTTCACACTTTCAACCACCTGGATATATTTTCATTTTTTACATAAATGGTTTCACATTATACATGTTCTGTAACCTACTTTTTTCACTGAATACTGTAATGGAAATCTTTTTTTTTTTTTGAGATTTTATTTATTTATTTGACAGAGAGAGACAGTGAGAGAGGGAACACAAGCAGGGGGAGTGGGAGAGGGAGAAGCAGGCTCACTGCAGAGCAGGATGCCCTATGCGGGGCTTGATCCCAGGACCCTGGGATCATGACCTGAGCCGAAGGTAGACGCTTAACGACTGAGCCACCCAGGCGCCCTGTAATGGAAATCTTTCATGATGCTACATTTAGAGCTACTTCATTCTTTTCTTTTTTTTAAATGATTTTATTCATTTATTTGAGAGAGAGAGAGCACACAGGAGCAGGGTCGGGGAGGGGGGCAGAGGGAGAGGGAGAAGCAGACTCCTCAATGAGCTGGGAGCCCAAAACGGGGCTTAATCCCAGGACCCTGAGATCATGACCTGAGCTAAAGGCAGACGCTTAACCCACTGAGCCACCCAGGTGCTCCTACTTCATTCTTTTTAATGCTTGTACTTTATTCCTTTATGTATCAATATCTATTTAGCCAGTTCCCTCATGATGGCTATTCAAGGTATTTCCAACATTTTATTATTAAAAATAATGCTGCAACAAACATGTTAATAGCTTATTTAGACAAATGAGTTTATTATATTTACTTATATATCCTACACTCCTTTTAAAAATCAGATTTTTAAAAAAGATTTATTTATGTCTTTTAGAGAGAGAACGTGAGCTCATGTGCAAGTTGGGGAGGGACAGAAGGAGAATCTCAAGCGGATTCCCCACGGAGCACAAAGCCCTACCGGGGGCTCAATCTCATGACTCTGAGATTGTGACCTGAGTGGAAACCAAGAGTCAGATGCTCAAGTGCGCCACCCACGTGCCCCTAAAAATCAGATATTTTAAATGAAAGTCGAAGTATTGAAAATGACTAATGGAATATGTGGGTAATGTGTGAATTTGAAGGGAAAGAATCAGGGTTTTAGCAATCCTATTTTTATTAAGTAAATATTCAAGTCAACAAACCAGAAAGCCATGTAAAACTAACTCTTTTTAAAGACTATGACTGAGTTGGTGAGCCTTATCTAGATTAAGGCTACTTTCTCACTATGGAATTTCTCTTAAGGGCTCCACTTAATTTCCCAAACACATCCTTTCTGTTCCATGCTCAGAAGCTGCCTAGTTTATCTCTGTTCACTCATAACTATCAGACCTGTTTGGTAGCAGGTGATGTACATTTTTAAGATTTAATATGTTTCTAACAAAATTTTCTGGCTTCAGTGTTTCGTTGGGAAAACAGTCATTTGATTCCCAATCCTTTGTACATGACCTATGTCTTCTCTTCGAAATCTTTTGGGATCCTAATCGTAGCCAATGAGGTTTATCCAAGGCGCGATTATTGCTAATTGAAATATTTCAGGATCTTCTCTGTAAGGTGATGGTGTGATTGGTATATTTTTGTATTATTTACTCAATAATTTCCTCCTTCCTATTTCTCTGTTCCCCTTTCTCATATTGAATCTCTCTTGGACTGATACTTGAGTTTTTGTGCCTTTTCACTCCTTTTTTTTTTAAGATTAAAAAAAATTTTTTTTAAAGATTTTATTTATTTGTCAGAGAGAGAGAGAAAGAGCAAGAGAGAGCACGAGCAGGGGGAGTGGCAGAGGGAGAGGGAGAAGCAGACTCCCCGCTGAGCAGGGAGCGTGTTTAGGGGCTTGATCCCAGGACCCCAGGATCATGACCTGAGCCGAAGGCAGCCTCTTAAATGACTGAGCCACCCAGGCGTCCCAAGATTTTATTTTTATTTTATTTTATTTATTTTTAAAAGATTTTATTTATTTATTTGAGAGAGAGAGAGCACATGAGAGGGGGGAGGGTTAGAGGGAGAAGCAGACTCCCTGCCGAGCAGGGAGCCCGATGCGGAACTCGATCCAGGGATTCCAGGATCATGACCTGAGCTGAAGGCAGTCGCTTAACCAACTGAGCCACCCAGGCGCCCCCAAGATTTTATTTTATTTATTTATTTTTTATTAAAGATTCTACTTATTTGACAGAGATAGACACAGTGAGAGAGGGATCACAAGCAGGGGGAGTGGGAGAGGGAGAAGCAGGCTCCCGGCTGAGCAGGGAGCCCGATGCGGGACTCGATCCCAGGACCCCGGGATCATGACCTGAGCCGAAGGCAGATGCTTAACGACTGAGCCACCCAGGCGCCCCAAGATTTTATTTTTTTAAGTAATCTCTACACCCAGCATGGGGCTCAAACCCACAACCCCAAGATCAAGAGTCACACACTCCACCAACTGAGCCAGCCACGTGCTCCTGTGCCTTTTCATCCTATTGCTAGTCTTTTTGTTCTGCTTTCTTGGAGATTTCATTCACTTTAACTTCCAACTTTTCTAACGGAATATTTTTAATTTCCATGACTTCTTTCTTCTTTTATTTTTAAAGAATAGTATCCTGGGGGTGCTTGGATGGCTCAGTCGGTTGGGCTTTCGACTCTTGGTTTCGGCTCAGGTCATGATCTTCAGGTTGTGAGATCGAGCCTGCTTTGGGCTCCGCACTCAGCAGGGAGTCTGCTCCTTTCCCCCTCCCTCTCCCCCACCCTCTCCCTCTGCCCCTCTACTGCTCGCATGTGCGTACACATGCGTGCTCTCTCTCTCAAATAAATAAATAAATCTTTTTAAAAAATAGTATCCTGGGGGTGCCTGGGTGGCTCAGTCGTTAAGTGTCTGCCTTCGGCTCAGGTCATGATCCCAGGGTCCTGCGATTGAGCCCCGCATTGGGGTCCCTGCTCAGCAGGGAGTCTGCTTCTCCCTCTCCCCCCACTCATGCTTTCTTTCTCTCTCTCACTCTGAAGTAAATAAATAAAATCGTAAAAAAAAAAATAAAAAAATAAAAATATTTTCCTGTTGTTTAGTCTGTTTGTTTTTTTCCAAGTCCCGACCCTCCTTTTTTGTTTGTTTTGGTCTCAGTTTTCCATATTGGAAGCTTTTCTCAGATTATCTTGTGAACTGTGAACTGTGACTGTCCGTTTATCTGTGAGAATGTGGAACTAAAAACAACAACAACAACAACAACAACAACAAAAAACAGTTATTAGCTCTGTGTGTTTCAATTTTAGTATATGTGCTGCCGAACACACAGCTGTGTGTGTTTCAGAGGTATGTTGATAGATAAGTTTCATTGTGGGGTGAGCAGGCAGTGAGTTGGCTTTTTGTTGAGGGGAACCCAAGTATCAGCAGCTGTAAGTTCCTCGGGAGCTATTCAGTCTCTCCAGAGAACACTCCAGGTTTCTGTGCGGTGGGCAAAATCGTGGCTGCTAGCTTGCCAGCAGCTGGGAAGGAGAAGGGGTCTCATTCTTCAGGGTAGCAACTGTGGTAGGCACAAAAACGCACCCCCCTCCAAGACACATTCGCTTTCTAGTCCCCAGAACCTGTGAATATTTTATAGCAAAAGAGTGACTATTTCCTTGTATGGAAAGATGTGATGAAATTAATGATCTAAAGAAGAGTTTATCCTGGATTGTCTGGGTGGAACCTAAATGTAATCACACATATCCTTATAGGAGAGAGGCAGGGGAAGATTAGATGGAGGTCTGCACGGAGGAGGAGGCCATGTGAAGATGGAGGCCGAAATTGGAGTGATGTGGTCATAAGCCAAGGAACATCTAGAGCTACCAGAAGCTGGAAGAGGCAAGGAACAGGTTCTTCCCTAGAGCCTTTGGAGGGTATGTGAATGCTGACACTTTGCTTTTGAACTTTTGTTCTCCGGGCTATGAGAAAATAGATCTGGTTTTTGTTGTTGTTGTTGTTGTTTTGTTTTGTTTTAAAGATTTTTTTAAAAAGATTTTATTTATTTACTTGACAGAGAGAGACACAGTGAGCGAGGGAACACAAGCAGGGGGAGTGGGAGAGGGAGAAGCAGGCTTCCCGCAGAGCAGGAAGACCGATGTGGGGCCAGGCGCCCCAGATCTCTGTTGTTTTAATGCCACCAAATTTTTGGTAATTTGAGAGTGCAGCCACAGGAAACGAATACAGTGACTTTCACTTAAACTCCTGTTTTTAGGGGCGCCTGGGTGGCTCAGTCATTAAGTGTCTGCCTTCATCTCAGGTCATGATCCCAGGGTCCTGGGATGGAGCCCCGCATCGAGCCCCGCATCGAGCCCCGCATCAGGCTCCCGGCTCAGTGGGAAGCCTGCTTCTCCCTCTCCCACTCCCCCTGCTTGTGTTCCCTCTCTCGCTGTGTCTCTCTCTGACAAATAAATAAAATCTTATAAATAAATAAATAACAAACTCCTGTTTTCAGTCTGATTTCATGTCCTTCTCTCTCCCCTGGGTCCTCTGGCTCAATTTCTCTGAGGAAGGAACTTCATATTTCCTCCTGGGCACTTCCCTGAGCAAGTTACCTGGCCGGGGAAACATGGGAATGGGGATCTTACACAAACTATATAAACTGTCCTTTTCCACTGCCATCTGAGGGACTGGTACCTCCAAGTTCTGAGGCTTCTGGAATGATGAGTGGGGTGGGGTTGTAAATTGGCTGCTTTCTTATTGGTTTCACCCATTATGGGTATTTAGGCTTCAACTTGCTCCAAATTGTGAAGTTATCACTCCTCTGTTGGATTTCCTTTTTCCAAAATATGTCATATCTCATCGACTGTTGACTTCTTTCCTATTCTCCTTGTCCTTGTGGGTTTATTTCTTTTTTTATTCCTTTACTAACATTTTTGAGGGGAGAGTGTTCTATGTGCATGTTTAACTGGAATTTTTTTTTTGACTTTTCAAACTGATTTTTTTTCTATTTCCGAATTTACAATTTTTTAAAAGATTTATTTATTTATCTTAGAGAGAGAGCACGAGCGGGAGGGGCAGAGGGAGAAGGAGAGAGAATCTAAAGCAAACCCCATGCTGAGCACCCTGAGCCCAAACCCAAGACCCCAAGATCATGAACGGAGCCGAAACCAAGAGTCGGATGTTTAACCAACTGCACCACTGAGGCCCCCTCTATTTCTGAATTTTAAATGTTTATTTGATCATAATGGCTTCTGGGTTTTGCTTCATGCTTAGAAACACCTTCAAAGAATACTTTTAGGGGCACCTGGGTGGCTCAGTCGTTAAGCGTCTGCTTTAGGCTGGGGTCCTGATCCCAGGGTCCTGAGATCGAGCCCTGCATAGGGATCCCTGCTCAGAGGGGAGTCTGCTTCTCCCTCTCCCTCTGCCTGCCTCTCCTCCTGCTTGTGCTCTCGCTCTCTCTCTGTCAAATAAATAAATAAATAAACCTTTAAAAAAATAAATAAAAAATAAAGAATACTTTTATGGTTCAATAACTTACCTTTCAATCACTGTTTGATCTGTAATTTATTTGAGTTCATCTAATGACATAAGCTCTAGCTTTTCTTTTTTAATGGCAAATAGTTGCCCTAATTGCACTCATTGAAAAATCTACTCTTTCCTCACCGACTTGAAATATCCTATTTATTATATGTGCTAAATTTTTTAAAAGGTTCTTTCTTTTATTAATGGGTAATATGATTTCTAAATTTGGAAGGGTCATCTTATATTTGTTCCCATGTATACACTAGTAGTTTTTTAAATTAATAAACTTTATTTTTTTAGAGCAATTTTAGGTTCACAGCAAGATTGATCGGATGCAGAGAGTTCCCATATACCCCCTATCCCCACACATGCAAAACTTCCCCCACTATTGACTTTCCACATCACAGTGGTACATTTATTACAATGTTGAACCTATATTGACACATCATTATCACTTAAAGTCCACAGTTTACATTAGGACTCACTCTTGCTGTTGAACGTGCTATGGGTTTTGACAAATGTCTAATGACATGTATCTACAATTGTAGTATCATACATGATAGTTTCACTGCCCTGAAAGTCCTCTGTATTCTGCCTGTTTATCCCCCAACCCATGGCAACCACTGATCTTTTTACTGTATCTGTAGTTTTGCCTTTTCCAGAATGTCATATGTAACCTTTCCAGATTGGCTTCTTTCAGTTAATAATATGCTAAAATGTAATAACATGGTTCCTACATGTGTTTTCATGGCTTGATAGCTCATTTTTTTCAGCACTGTATAATATTCCATAGTCTGGATGTACTACAATTTATCCATTCACTTACTGAAGGACATCTTGATTGCTTCTAAGTTTTGGCAATTATGAGTAAAGCTGCTATAAACATTCATGTGCAGGTTTTTGTGTGGACATAAGTTTGGTTCATTTGGGTAAACACAAAGGAGTATGATTGCAGGATTGTATGGTAAGAGTATGTTTAGTTTTGTAAGAAACTGCCAAACTATCTTCCAAAGTTGCTAGTCCATTTTGCATTCCCACCTGGCGCGAGCCAAGCTACTCATGCTGTTTGACAGAGTCCAAGTATGGGGGACGATCCTGAAAACAGGAGACTCCACAGCTGGCTCCTGCTATTCTCTTTCATTTTGTTTATGGCGATCTTTATAATTGTGGGAATATTTCTGGGCTGGCTCCTGCTATTCTTTTTCATTTTATTTATGGCAATCTTTATAATTGTGGGAATATTTCTGGGGTTTCATGATAAAGTGACTACTCAGTTACGCCTATCTAAGCAATCATAATGAAACTAATTCCACGAAGAATTAGTTTCTATAGAACAAAATAACAAAACGGTCACGCTCTGTCTAGCACCTTTCTCTTTGTGTACTGTTTTTTAGTTTTAGCGAAAGCCAATAAGCAGAAATCAATAAAGGTCATGTTAATCATTACAAAGGAAAAATGAAAGAAGGCTATGGCTGTAATCCAGAAAATGATCTAAGATTTGGAAAAACAAAAATATCCTAACA
>NC_138373.1:106471427-106492353 GCF_054177405.1 Leptonychotes weddellii | reverse complement strand
AAACGGTCACGCTCTGTCTAGCACCTTTCTCTTTGTGTACTGTTTTTTAGTTTTAGCAAAAGTCAATAAGCGGAAATCAATAAAGGTCATGTTAATCATTACAAAGGAAAAATGAAAGAAGGCTATAGCTGTAATCCAGAAAATGATCTAAGATTTGGAAAAACAAAAATATCCTAACATATAAGTAAAGTTCCTCCGAGCCTGCCAGCAGGAGATGCTTGCAACCTGACCCTGTGTCTGTGTCTCCTCATTCGCCTACGCCGTCCTTTCCTACGAGAGACCCACCCCAGCTGGAGCTGGACTCCGGCACCCACCAGCGATAAATGGGAGTTCCTGTTGCTCCATACACTTGTCAGCATTTGGTTTTGCCAGTGTTTTGGATTTTGGCCATTCTAATTGGTATGTAGTGATAACTCACTGTTGATTTAATTTGTCATTCCCTAATGATATAGGATGTTGAACATCTTTTCATATGCTTACTTGCTATCTGTAGATCTTCTTTGATGGGATATCTAGGTCTTTCACCCATTTTTATTTATTTATTTATTTATTATTTATTTTAAAGATTTTATTTTATTTATTTGACAGAGAGAGAGATGGAGAGCAGGAACACAAGCAGGGGGAGCGGGAGAGGGAGAAGCAGGTTTCCCGCGGAGCAGGGAGCCCGATGCGGGGCTCGATCGATTTTAAAAAAATCAGGTGGTTCAGGGGTGCCTGGGTGGCTCATTCGGTTAAGCGTCTGCCTTCTGCTCAGGTCATGATCCTGGGGTCCTGGGATCAAGCGCCACATCAGGCTCCCTGCTTAGCAGGGAGTCTGCTTGTCCCTCTCCCTCTGTCTGCCGCTCTGCCTGCTTGTGCACGCTCTCTCTTTGTCTCTCTGTCAAATAAATAAACAAAATCTTAAAAAAAAATCAGGTGGTTCATTTTCTTATTACTGAGGGGTTTTTTTCTTTTTTTTTAAGATTTTATTTATTTATTTGAGGGGAAGTAGGGGCAGAGGGAGAGGAGAGAGTCAGTCTTGAGCAGACTTGCTGCTGAATGCAGAGCCTGACTCAGGGGCTCAATCCCACAACACTGAGATCAGGACCTGAGCTGAAATCAAGAGTTGGACGCTTAACTGACTGAGGCACCCAGGCGCCCCATCTTATTACTGAATTTTGAGAGTTTTTGTATATTTTGGATACCAGTTCTTTATCAGATGTGTCTTTTGCAAATATTTTCTATCACCCTTTAGCATGTCTTCTCATTCTCTTGACATTGTCTTTCTCACAGCAGAAGTTTTTCATTTTACTGAAGTTCAGCTTATTAATTTTTTCTGTCATGGATCATGCCTTTGGCATTGTCTCTGAAAAGTCTCTGCCATATTCAGGGTCATCTACGTTTTCTCCTAGGAGTTTTATAGTTTTATGCTTCCACTTAGGTCTGTGATCCATTTTGAGTTAATTAAGATCTGTGTCTAGATTCATTTTTTTTTCATGTGAATTTCCCCATGTCAAGATCCTTAATTTTATCATCTGTAAAGCCCTTTTTTGCCATGTAAGGGAACATATTTAGAGGTTCTGGGGATTAGGACATGGACATATTTGTGGGTCATTATTGAGCATACCGTTGGGTTACAAAGAGTCAAGAGCAAGGATGCATCTGGTCTTGTGGGACCAGCAAAGAGAAACTACCATGAACCCAGGTGTATTCTTCCTGTCTCTCCTCTCATCTTGCCTCTGATCTTCTGTTTTGGGCTTCTTTCGTAGCAATAGGCTTCTTCTGGTTCTCTGTCCTCAAAGGGGGAAAAATTAGCCATAACTCACTGCCCGAACTTTACATGTTTCAGACCCATTGTCAAATTAATGAATTCACTAAAAAACAAAAATATAACCACACTGGTGAACCCTCCACTATCCTTTTTAAATAAGTTAGGAACAAAACAAGGGGCACAAAGGAGAACCCTCTCCCAACATGCCTCCCCCCTTAAGGGCAGCTTTCTTACCCCACTAGCCCTCTCTGCAGTTGCTCACCTAGCAGAAGCAGAATTGGGTTACTCCTGGGTCTCCTTCCCCCATCTAGTTACTACCCTTTTCAAAAGGGGAAGTCAGTGCTGAATTCTTTCCTTTGCCAACTCCCTATCAAAGCCTTTTGCCAATAAAAAAGGGATCCAAACATGAACTTTCCAGGCCCATGACAGTCCCCAAACATGAGGACAGATCTGTTTCTTGGGGTCACAAAGTGAGGGCAGGAAGCCAAAGTGCTCCCCACATCCCACTGTCCTTGGGAAAAGCAATAAAGATCAGTTTGGTTTTCATTAAGAAAAAGGCGGCCATTCCCAGAAGGAGCAAAAATCCTTTGTGTTACCATCATTTCCCTATCATCCTAGATGCTGAAAGAACGTTTAAGGTTTTTTTTCCCATTAATTAATTATTTTTTAAAGATTTTATTTATTTGAGAGAGAGAGAAAGAGAGCACAAGCAGGTGGGAGAGGCAGAGGGAGAAGCAGGCTTCCCGCCGAGCAGGGAGCCCAATGTGGGGCTTGATCCCAGGACCCCGGGATCATGACCTGAGCTGAAGGCAGCCACTCAAACGACTAAGCCACACAGGTGCCCTTTCCCCTTTAATTTAATCACTTTTTAAAAAAGATTTTATTTATTTGAAAGAGAGAGAGCACAAGCATGGGGCAGGAGCAGAGGGAGAGGGACAAGCTGAATCCACACTGAGCATGGAGTCCGATGCAGGGCTTGATCCCAAGACCCCGATATCATGACCTGAGCCTAAATCAAAAGTTAGATACCCAACAGACTGAGCCACCCAGGTGCCCCCACTTGAGCTTCTTATTCCTCTACTCTCTCCTTACTCTAGAGGCTAAAATTTACCCCTTCATGCATCCCTTTGGCACTGTACTGGGTAATGGGATAACCAGCAGAAGCCTCCAGCAATCTCCAGGGGAGTCTTGTGGGATGATACCTTCTCCTGTAAATTGGAGACAAGGAGCAGATCTTGGTTTTCCTCACACTTTGACAGGAACTGGAGAACGTAAGGATTTGGGTCTGATATCCTCTCAACTGAGCCAGTTCAGACCAGTGCCCGAGTGCGTGCATGTTTGAGGAGCTATAGGTGGGAGGGAATGCTTGTGATGGGGAAGTGTTTGTAGGGGGCCTGAGGAAGTCTGGAGTATCCTGGGGAACAGAATGTGCTGGCGCAGGCCCTGAGCCATCCCCCAAACCCCTCCCATTTCTCTTCTCACATCACTAACCAGTTCCAGCTGTGCACAATCCGGGCCATCTCTTCCCATCTGGCCTCTAGGAGCTCATGACTAATTAAAGGAGTGTGTGTTTGGGGAGGGGGGCAGTCTTCTTAAAAACAGAGGTTTCCAGGGAACAGCTTGGAAAACTCAATCCCATTCAGCCAGGGAAAGTTCCCTCTCTCCTGATTCCCTCAGGGCTCAGGGGAAACAGGCCAGAAGCTAACACCGCATTTCTCTAAATCAAGAGCAGTGTCTGGGTTAGTGAGTTATAACTTATGCTTTTCTCACCTCCAGTTTCCAGTTTCAGGCCCCAGACTTGCCCTTTATACCGGAATGTCCAACCCTAGGGGCCACCCCATTCGGGTAAGGGTGGCTGTCAGAGAGGGCGGGTGGTGGTTTAGAGATCTGCTTCTCTTGGACTTAGAGACTTCTAACAAAACTTTGCACTACAACCCGTAGCCCTATTGCCCCGATCACTAGAAAATACTCTCGGGGCGCCTGGGTGGCTCAGTTGGTTAAGCGACTGCCTTCGGCTCAGGTCATGATCCTGGAGTCCCTAGATCGAGTCCTGCATCGGGCTCCCTACTCCGCAGGGAGTCTGCTTCTCCCTCTGACCCTCCCTGCTCTCATGTACTCTCTCTCTCTCAAATAAATAAATAAAATCTTTAAAAAAAAAAAAGAAAATACTCTCAGAATCTAACCTACTTCCTCCTGTTACAGTTTAAAATATTTTAATTAAAAATATTTCCGTACACATTTCTTCTGCCACATTCTGTGGACAGGGAGGGAAACTAGTTTGCAGGAAGGGAGCAAGCAAGCCGAAGAACGCAGCTCTTTCCCTCCGAATCAAGTTCTCTTTTTGGGGCAGGCAGAGCACATGTCCTAACCCTTTGCACACATCCCCATATCTCCCCCAGTGAGAGATAACAAATTAAGAGGGAAAAAGAGCTGGGTCAGCCTGGCTCAGGGGGTGGGGGCTGGTGGAAGGGGTGGCCACGATGTCACTAGGGGACCGGTTAGTCATAGGTCCTTACACACGTGCCCGCCTGCAGCTCCTGGCTCTAGGGGCTTTGGTCTGGGTGCCTGTGGAAACTCTCGGGAGGCTGCAAAGATCATCACAGCTTGAGCCTGAGGCTCAACTGCTTCCCAGCTGTGTGACCTGAAGCAACCTATTAGAGATTCAGTTTCCTTTTCGGTAATAAGGTGGTAATACCAGCTCGCTTGTTGAGAGGTAGATGAGGTGAACTACTCGGCAGCTTTTACTATTTTACTCTATTCTCTCCTGGCTCTTTAGTATCTGGAATGTGGTTCCATGCCAGAGCGAGTGCCCACCTTTCGTAATAATTTCTTACTCACACACTGTCACATGTTCTTAAGTGTCCTCCCTGCTCCTTTTTTTTTTCCTCATGGGAGGTGCCTAACGGGAGGGAGTAATCAGCTATCACATTCATCTTACTTCTTTCCCTCACATCCTCCCTGTCTGTATCCTCCTCTCTCCCCACCACCCTCAGCTCCTGTTCCTCCGGCATTATTATTATTATTATTATTATTTTTTACTACTTCTTATCGCTTTCTCTTCCATCCCAGCCCATCTCCAGGGGCTGAGTCTGGGCAGGCAGAGCTGGAGCTGAACTCACAGCCACAGAGCTGCAAGGAAATGGGTCAAAATGTTACTAGTGGTTCTCTTCTGGATAGCATTTACTGGTGGTTTTCATGGTCTTCCTTGTTTATTTTGGTATTTTCCAAATTTACTACAACGAGCAAAGGATAACTTTTATTCAGGAAAAAGAGAAAACTTTATTTATTTAAAAAGATATTATTTATTTATTTGACAGAGAGAGAGCATGAAAGAGCACAAGCAGGAAGAGTGGCAGAGGGAGAGGGAGAAGCGGGCTCCTGCTTAGGGGAGCCGGACGACGTGGGACTCGATCCCAGGACCCTGGGATCATGACCTGAGCCGAAGGCAGACGCTTAACCGATGGAGCCAGCCAAGGTGGCCAAGAGAAAACTTTAATCAGAAAAAAATTATAATTTTCAATTGGACCATGTCCTGTTCTCAAAAAAAGAGGGAGTGAGGGGTGGAGGGTGGAAAGAGGGGGAGAAGGGCAAGGTTGCGAAAGAACCCTGCAGGGGGCTGAGTGAGAGCTAGTTCCTAAACTCCGTCATTTCCTGGGGACATCAGCCTTGGTGATGGCCTCATTCATGGCCTTTGTCACTTCTCAGTCAGAAGCTCTCTGTCCTTCCTTGCCTGTCACTGGCCATTTAGGACTTAGTCACCTGATTGTTACCCAGTTCAGGGCTGGGTGGGTCAAGGGCTCAGCATCATCAAGGGCAACAGTATGAGTCAGGAGTATCCCCCACCTCGACCCTGGAGCATGAAGGGTTCCCCTGTAAAGCCTGCCAGCCTTACAGCCTAGCATGTGGGGAAGTGCTCAGTATTGGGGTCCTACTGAGAACATGAGTTCAGTAACCCCTTCTCCCAGTCCTATCCCTACTTCCCTGTGCATTTGAAGGATATGCAAATGTGTGATGCATAAATGAGAGTGGAACCTTTAGTGGCTCCTAAACACTTGAAGAACAAAATTCTTTGAGTCATCAGGGTGGTGCATGGAAAGAGTATGGGTTATGTTGGGTCATGGAGTCAGCAGAGGGATTTGAATATAGCCAGATCAATTGGGAGCTTTATGTGCTTAGTCAAGTTCCCTCTCTGGGTCTCCATTTCCTCTTATAAAAAAAAATGGCCAAAAAAATGGCAAAAACAAAAAACAAACAGAAAGACCAGAATAATTCCTCTGTCCTAGGAGGGTTGTGAGAATTAAATGAGATCATTGATAAATCACCCAACACAAAGTAGATGTTTTAAAATGGAAGTTTGTCATTTCTTCTTTAAAGAGCACTCAAGACCCTCTCTCAGCTCTGGCTCCTAACCACTCTCCCACCCCAGTTATTTGTGTGACAAAGATTCATGAAGCACCTCCTGAAGCACTGAGCTGGCCAGAGCTAGGTACTAGGGACTCAGCAGGGAATGAAGTAGTCCAGACCCTGGAAACTACTCACTGAGCGCAGCAGTTTGGCTCAGCTCTGCACTTTTACTCAAGGCCTGCACGGTCCCTGTCCCTCAGTGCTCTTTTACTCCAGCCACTTCTCAGCCAGCCTTCACAGTCCGGCTCAAAACCTGCCTTCGTGGAGAACCTCCCCACGGCCCCATGATCCTTAGGATGGGGCACCTCTGGCCTGGCATCCTGGTTCCCCTCATTCCGGATACTTGGATCAGCCTTGCCCTATCTGCCATCTCCCTGTGGGCAAGCTTTGACCCTTTGCTTCTTTGTGCCCTTGTTAACCCCCATCCCCACCCCAACATTACGGGCTCATTAAATGCTTGAAATAATGACTTTTTGTTAAAGCACACACAAGTAGGCTTCAAGAAATCCCCAAATTGGTCTTCAGTACAAAGAAACTGAGACCTCATCTCTGATTTCTTCACCTGAAACCTGAGCACCTAAGCTGCTTCTTACCACTTCACTTTTATTTTTTTTTCCTATCCTAGAGCAGACAGGGACCCATGAAGTTTGAAGATGAGGGGTTTGCTGCCCCAGGATTCCTGGGGCACAGGAATGTCCAACTCTAGGGGATAGCCATGGTCCCTATCCCAGTCTGCAGAGATTCTGCATCTCCTCCTGCCAGGATGCCACCCCCAGGACAGCATGAAAAGTCTTCCCATCTCCAGGAGAGGACTCTGTGGGAATGGGTTGGGGCTCTTCTTGCCAGAAGCTCTGTGGCAAGGCAGGGGTTAATGGTGAATTGCAACATATCTCTGGGCTGAGTGGCCTCCCACTGCCACTCCTCCCAATTCCCCTCCTCTGAAGTTTTATAAAGAGGGCCGGAGATTGGAAAGTGGGAAGAACTGGAGGCAGGAGCGGCCCCCGCCCCCCCCCGCCCCCCCAGCCCTGCTTCCCCAGGCTCCCAGAAGTCTCAGGGCAGAGGGCACAGACAGCTTCTGGAGTTCCTGCCTGGTGGGACCATGAACTGGCAGTGGCTGTGGCTGGGCTTCCTATTCCCTATGACAGTCTCAGGCCGGGCCCTGGGGCCTGCAGGGAAAGAGACAGCAGTGGTGAGTGTCCCGAGGAAGGAGGGACCCAGGCCCAGGAAGGGATTGGGGCACTGCGCTACAGACCCGTCCAAGCCTCCCTCCTGACCTTCAACCTACCTTTCCCATCCTTCCTCTGCTCCATGATCTACTCCTGCCTGTCCCCCACTCCTTGCCTTTGTTCCAGCTGAGCCCCTTCCCTAAGATGCCTCTCCTTTAGTCCTTCCATGTCTGTCCCCATCCTATCCTCATGGGTCTGTTAGGTCACTGAGAAGCTTTACCCTGAGATTCATTCCCTTTCTTATTTTGTACCGTGATCCCCATCATAGGATTACCTGTTGCAATATGGGTACCTACAGAAGCCTCTAGAAGGACCTGATGACTTCAGGCCAGAAGATATCATGGAGGCTCTGAGGTGAGAGGTCAGAGCCTTAAGGGTCAAGTTTGCAAGGTCATCTTTTCCCTTCTCATTTCTTCCTCTCCCCAGGCCCACTTCTGCCTGACACCAATCCATGTCAGGGATCTAGGGAATGGGTTGCTATCACTCTTAGGGGGGTGGGGCATGGAGTGAGATGGGGATTCAAAGATGAGGAGCAGTCATTGGATCTTCCTAGGCCCTGAGCATCCCTTTGGAGGCTCCATTCCACATTGTATCCAATATACTATTAGCGACATCCCACACGAAGTATAATTTACATGTAAAACTATGAGTTGAGTTCATATGGAGTGGAGTTGTTGGCATGATGTTGCTTTTTGTAGACATCTAATTCAGCATTCCTTTCTTTTTTTTTTTTTTAAGATTTATTTATTTGACAGAGAGAGACACAGAGAGAGGGGGAACACAAGCAGGGGGAGTGGGAGAGGGAGAAGCAGGCTTCCCGCGGAGCAGGGAGCCCGACGCGGGGCTCGATCCCAGGACCCTGGGATCATGACCTGAGCCGAAGGCAGATGCTTAACCGACTGAGCCACCCAGGCGCCCCTAATTCAGCATTTATTTCTATTTTGAAGTTTTCTTTTCCTATTTTGGATCTAATGGATAGTTTTTCTTTCTGCTCTCAGATATGTTCACAGTCCCTTGAAAAGCCACTGTGCCTGCAGTACCTGAGCGATGAAATTGCCCCGGAGCAGGCTGGGCTGGGAGGGGGGTCTAGCCAGGAGAAGGCCGAGGGAAGACAGGCCCTCAGGTGGGACCAGTGATGGGAGAGTCTCCAGAGCAGGGGGCAGGACACTTTCCCAGAGCAGGAGAAGGTTAGAGATTGCAGCAGGGGAAGAAGGCTACACCTGAGGGAAACCGTACACAAATAAGAGACTGAAGATGGGCAGGTGAAGCTGGAGTATTGCTATTTCTGCAGAACAGAAGAGAAAGTCCTAATTATGAAGACTGGATACTAGAGTGATCCCATCAGCTTCAGAGATTCTGTGCCATTCTCAGCTACCACCGTGGGCAGAAGGGGGCCAAAGAGCTATCCCCAGTTTCCAGTCATTCCAGATTCCCCTGCCCTGTTGGGCCCATCCTTCTCCCTCTTTTCAGAACTTTTCAGGAAGCATCTGAGCTGCCAGTCTCAGGTCAGCTGGATGATGCCACAAGGGCCCGCATGAGGCAGCCCCGTTGTGGCCTGGAGGACCCCTTCAACCAGAAGACCCTTAAATACCTCCTGTTGGGTGAGGCCTGAGACTGGGAAAGGGAGGGAAAGGAGGCTGTGGCATGGGTCTGGATTACAGGTGACATTGGGACAGCCTGATCCAGCTCAGAGTTGAATGGATGATCACCTGGTGATTAGCTGATCATCACCTGCCTGGACACATAGCTATGTTGAGTGAATGCCTAGACTCAGGGGAGCTCTCTGGGTTTGGCAGAAGATCTCTGTTTCTAATCTATTTTCTGATCCAATAACCAGGCCGCTGGAGAAAGAAGCACCTGACCTTCCGCATCTTGAACCTGCCTTCCACCCTCCCTCCCCACACAGCCCGGGCTGCCCTGCTTCAAGCCTTCCAGTACTGGAGCAATGTGGCCCCCCTGACCTTCCAGGAGGTGCAGGCTGGCTGGGCTGACATCCGCCTCTCTTTCCATGGCCGCCAGAGCCCATACTGCTCCAATTCCTTTGATGGGCCTGGTAGGCACCAGCTCTTGGCTCCCACCTCACAGATGTTTGAGATTATCTCTGTCCCCTTGAGCCAGTGGCTTTGGAACCTTAATGTTCAAGCAGCCTCCTGTGCCCAATTGCACCCTACACTCTCTAACCACCTTCTAACCTCCTCTTGGGGAGCTGCTGGTCACCTCCCTGGGGTCTTATCAAGCCTCCTCTTTGAAGCTTATGCCTTAGTCCTTGGTTTAAGTTCCCCTGCTCAAGACACCCCTCAGAGGACTGGGCCAGAGAGAAGAGAGTGGTTGGGAAGTACAGAGACAGAGGGATGGGCAAAGCAGAGAGAACTGGGTGGTGAAAAGGGGAGGTGAAAATTGAGAGAGAGGCATCTGAGAGACTGAATATAGATGGAAACTTAAGGGAATGGAGAAATTGGGGTTTATAACAGGCAGGGGATGCTTTAGCCTAGGAGACTCTGACCTCCTTCCTGTCTACCTTTGTCTTTGTCCAGGGAAGGTCCTGGCCCATGCCGACATCCCAGAGCTGGGCAGTGTGCACTTTGATGAAGATGAGCTCTGGAGTGAGAGGACTTACCGGGGCGTGAACCTGCGCATCATTGCAGCCCACGAACTGGGCCATGCCCTGGGGCTTGGGCACTCTCGATATACCCAGGCCCTCATGGCCCCTGTCTATGCTGGCTACCGGCCCCACTTCAAGCTGCACCCAGATGATGTGGCAGGGATTCAGGCTCTCTACGGTTAGTCTTTTCCCTCAGGTTATGGCTAGTCATGACCCCTAGTGATCATGAGTGTCAGTGTGACCAGCATCTCTTCAGGCTTGAAGAGACAGGTCTAACCTCCATGGCAGGAGATGACTTGGCTTCTTTCTCTTCCTCCTACCCAGTTATCCAGGCTTCTTCATTTTCAGGAGCTGTTTTTCTGACATTCCATGTCTGCTCTTCCTTCCAGGCCTCTCTCCCCTCTTACCCGTTCTTGGGGATGAAGAAGAATGAACACAAACTTCCTTCCCCCTTTCTGGTGCTTCTCAAACTGAAACGTGTCTCCTGTCAATATCGATACGATCTTGCCTCCCACCAAGCGAAATTCTCTAAGATTCTCTTTTCCCCTTTCTATGGGGCCTCTGAGCCAAACTTATAGAAGAGTGGGGAGGCCAGGTGCTATGAGTTCTCTCCTTGAGCAGCATTTTGTGACCTTGCAGGTAAGAAGACCCCAGAGATAGAGGATGAGGAAGAAGAGATGGAGCTCCCCACTCTACCACATGTGCCCACAGAGCCCAGTCCCATGCCAGACCCCTGCAGTGGTGAACTGGATGCCGTGATGCTGGGTGAGGCCCTTCCCCTCCAGGCTATAGGCAGTCGGAGGCCGCAGCCCGCTGACTTTGAGACTTGGACAAATGGGAATGACATGGGACCTCAGCATGAGCAACAGAGGTTAGATACCAGGCAGGGGTTAGTGGCCATGGGAGAAGCCATGTGGCATGGGGAGGGAGGCTTCAGAGCCAAATTAAAGATGGGTTAGGTGGGCATTTACCTCAGTTACCTCCCTATAAGGGCCACCAAAACATATCTGGTAATATAGCAAGATGGAGAAAACTCTATTTGCTGGAATGTCCATTAGAGACGGTATTATACCTGCATGAAAGGACAACTTGGAAGCTACTTGGAATGGGAGGTGAGGTCCCCAAAGGGGAGCAGCTATCTGCAGGGCTTTTATTTCATTGAGTGAATTAGAGTGCTCAGAGCAGGGCTTTTGTTTCATTGAGTGAATCTGAATAACGAAGAGGCTGAACATGGAGTCTTCCTTCTCCACCTTAATTCTCTTTTTAAATTAAAGTTGAATGAAGTTTTGAGGACCCAGCCTGTGGGAGGAGAGCAGATTATCAGCCTGTCTGAGGTGCCCATCAGTCTTTATTTGACCCATGTCTTTTTGACTTGTTCACACTTTTGCCCTCAGGGCCCCAAGGGAAGACTTATGCCTTTAAGGGAAACTACGTGTGGACAGTGACCGATTCAGGGCTGGGTCCCTTGTTCCAAGTGTCTGCCCTTTGGGAGGGGCTCCCAGGAAACCTAGACGCTGCTGTCTACTCTCCTCGAACACAATGGATTCACTTCTTTAAGGGTAAAAGGGACTGGTTTACAGTGTGTTACCTGAGGAGGGCCTACCATTAAAGAAGCCATAAAAGGGAGGGAGAGATGAGAAGTTTCTGGAAGGGTGGAATGGGAGAACCAAAAGCTATCACCTCAAGACAGAGGTAACTTGTTCTTTCCTTATCTGCTCTCAGGAAACAAGGTGTGGCGCTATATTAATTTCAAGATGTCTCCTGGCTTCCCCAAGAAGCTGAATAGGGTAGAACCCAACCTGGATGCAGCTCTCTATTGGCCTTTCAACCAAAAGGTGTTCCTCTTTAAGGTATAAAGTTCAAAGCAAGGGCAAATCCCTTCTTAGGAGGGGTGGGCTACCTCACACTGAGAAGCAGACTTGCTCTCGAAGATAGATCATTTGCAGCTGGGGGTAGATCTGGGGATCCTTGAGCTCTCTCCTTATCCTCTTCTTCTCCCTACCCACCCTACTCCTAGGGCTCCGGGTACTGGCAGTGGGATGAGCTGGCCCGAACTGACTTCAGCCACTACCCTAAACCAATCAAAGGGTTGTTTACGGGGGTGCCAAACCAGCCCTCCGCTGCTATGAGTTGGCGGGATGGCCATGTCTACTTCTTCAAGGGTAAACAATACTGGCGCCTCAACAGGCAGCTTCGGGTAGAGAAAGGCTATCCCAGAGATACCGCCCGCAATTGGATGCACTGTCATCCCCAGACCTCAGACCCTACTCTGTCAGGTGGAGTTGCCACTCCTTCAGCCACAGGCACTGACCACTCTGCCACAGGAACAACTGTGGACACCACTTACTCAGCCATAGATACCACCTTGAACACTGACCATCCACCCGGAGACCCCATTGTGGACATTACCCCCTCAGCCACAGGCTCCCCCATCCTTTCATTCCCTGGTAATGTCACCCTCCCAGAGGCCTAAGGCGTGAATCAAATGTTGCCTCACTAGGCTGCCAGGCTGCAGCAGGGGCATGAACCATAGACCTCAGGTCTCTAAATGTCCCAGCTGCAGCCACCACTCCTCTGTGCTCTTGCCCTCCTGGGCAGTGACTCCCTAACTCTGAGTCAGCTCCCAACTCTATACATTTCTTCTCCACCCTAGATAACACTTCGAACTGTGTTATCTACTCTCTGGAAGACAGTGGTAGAAGGAAGGCATCACTCAGGCCCTTGGCTGACGGGTGGCAGCAGCTGGGAAGCTAAATGCCTGGGTCCTGTTCTTCCTAGATAAAGTGCAAGAAAATGGCATGGCCAGTAAAATGAGCAAGTGCTTTGGAACCCTTTAAGAATCACACTTACTTGCTTATGACTTTGGGCAAGTTAATTAACCTCATGAGCCTCAGATTCCCCATCTGCAAAATAAGGTCAATACCAATCCTGCAGGGTTTCTGCATTAAATGAAATACTGTTTGTGAAGTGCAGGGCACAATGTCTGGCACATTTGTGCTTAATAAAGGCTAACTCCATGCTCATTAGAGAGGGCTGAACAGCTCTTCCTCTGGCTGCGTGTGTGTGCAGCTGTGAGTCCGGTCGTCCAATCTGATAAGGATAGCCGTATCAGATCTTTAGGGGACCAGAGGACTTGTCAGTCTCGCTGTTTGGGGGTGCAGAGAAAGAAAAGAGCAGCAACAGCAGGGGCTGGACTCCCCGGTTCAGTGTTCAATGCCATTTTATTCACATGCTCCGTGTTCTTCCTCCCTCCCATCATAGCTTTGTTGACCAGGAGAGGAAGATATCTTCCTTCATGCTGTCTGGGGAACCAGGGAACAGACTCTGAGCAGGAGAATCAGAGGAGGGAGTTAGAATGGGTTGGTGGCTGGGACAAAGTTCTAGTTAAGGAGATTAGCATCACCTACAGTGAGAAGCAGAGAAGGCACTTGTCTCCCATGCAGCCGTGAAGACCGGGCTACTCTGGGCAAAAGGGCAAGACTCTGGCATGTGGGCAAATGGTCTCTCCTTGGAGCAAGTAGACAGCTTTGGGGGGAGACAGGTTCTGTGCCATGCATTGCCCTGTGGTCTTCCCCATATTAAGGAGAGAAAGGGAAGCACCATGGAGGACAGTACTCTCAACTGAGGTAGGAGAAGGGGACTTGAGCCTATGGGACCCAGGAGGAAAGGCTAACCAGGAGCCAACCACCTGCTAATGAGAGGTGTAGGGATTAGGTGATCTTAGAGCTCCTCTGTGCCCCTCTCCCCATCAAATAGCTATTGAGTGCTTTAGGGAGCTTCCTGGTTTTCTGTAGGTCCTACAACAAAAACCCTTATTTTACCATTGTGAGGCACACTGAGGCAAGTATATAAAAGGCTTTTTGGGTAAGGGCCCTCCTTGGTTGGGAGGGAATTCGGAAGTCAGTTACTTTAGGGGCCAGGGCACCTCTGTTATTGGACAGAGGTAGGTACTCATACTTCCATTCTCCCCTCCCCACAAGATTCCCCTTTATCTGTCCCTGAAACATATCCCTACAGGGCTGGTCTGGGTTGGAATACAGATTCTATCCCCAATGAGAGAGGTGGGGAAGTTTGTGTGAGGGTCCTGTGGGCTCAGGTCCTGCACACTTGGTGTTCCAAGGCCCTTGCTAGGGGTGGAAGCATCAGTGGAGGTTTAGGCTCAGGTCTGGGTGGAACCAGAAGGTGTGGTGAGGGGTACAGTGGAACCACAGTCAGAATCCAGATCCAGGACGGTGTGGGGGGCTGTGGCCTGGGTGCCTGGTCCCAGCTGGCGCTCTCGAAGGCTCTGGAGATAACTCTGGAGAGGCACAGGGCAGAGAGGGCTGAAGGAAGGGCCTGGGTCAGAGCCCCCACCTCCTACCGTGACCATCCTCATATGCCCTCTGCCCCATCCCCAAGTGTGCCCCTCCCCTCACTCACGGGAGCCAGACTATCAGCAGGGCTCCGGGCGTTGGGGGGAAGCTGGCGCCGGTAGCTGCCTTCACAGAGCCCCACCCCAGGGGATGTCCGGTGCCACTTGGCCTCTTGCTGACGGATCCGAAGGAGCTGAAGATGCCTTCGCTGGTGGCTCAAGACCACTGCTTGGGAGGGGGCCGTACGGACTCAGGGAGGCCTCTTTAGACCTTGAATCCCACCCCCAAACACCCTCACCCTCTAGAGAAACCCATTTGATCTCCCTGTTCTGTCTCTCTCAAACCTCATTTCCCCCCTGGTTATTCTAATAGAAACTCTTTGGAATCCTCCTACACTTTCCTCCTGGACTTCCCTGAGACCTTCCTTTCCTTCCATAACAGTCCCCAATAACTAACTCCTCCCTGCTTCTGCTCCTCTGACAATTTTTCCTCATTCTTACCCACACCGTTGGCTCCTCCAGCTCTAACTTCCTTTCAGTGCCCTGCCTTATTCACCTTAGACACTGCCACCCCTAAGTATAATTCTCCCCCCCCGCACCCCGTCAAGTTTGGGAACTGGGGACACGAGAAGGCACAGGTTGGCTGCTTCTGTACCATGGCACTAACTCACCATTGGCGTGGCCTCCATGTTCCTCATCCATGAGCTTCCACTGGGCTAGGGCCCCAAGGGCCCCCAGGGCTGGCCAGGTGCCCAGCAAGACCCAGCTATACCAGCAGAGAGGAGGCAAGGCTGGAAGTGCCTGCAAGCGTTGGCCCAGCCGACTGCCCAGTGCCAGCCCCTCTAGGAAGTAGTCAGCACAGGCCACCAGCACCGCAGCACCCAGCAGGGCTGTGCCTAGAACTGTGAACGGACGTGGCCACCGAAGCGTGAGCAGGGCTCCCAGCAGTGCCAGCCCCACCAGCCCCCCAGCCGGCACCCAGGCTGAAGGTGGTTGGTAGATGGGCTCTGTGCCCAGCAGGGTCCCGGCACCCAGGGTTAGGCCTAGCAGGAGACCAGTCAGGAAGAGCCCAACGCTGCGAACCAACATGGTGACCAGGCCACAGAGGAGTCCGATGCCCAGCGCAATGCCCGCGCTCACCTCCAGGCTCAGCTGTGTCTCTAGCACTCGCTCCTTGTGGCACAGCAGGAAGATCACCAGAGCTCCTGACAGCAGGCCCGAGAGAAACATTACTGCCTTGAAGCAGCGGTAGCCTGGGAAAGGAGGCAGGAGGCACTGAGAGACAGAAAGGGGACATCTACAGGGATGGCTCTGATGAATTAGAAGGGAGAGGAGTGGCTAACCAGAGGAGCAGAAGACAGGAGCAGCAACCCAGGGACCTCAAGGCAAGGGGCAGAAAGGGATCATCTCAGGGAAGGCAGGGACCTTTCAAAAACTGTGAGGGGGTGGGAGGAAAAATCAGGAGGTAAGATGGATACACTGTGTGGAGTAAATATGGAAAAAAAGGTGTAGTACTTCCAGGGATGGTAGATGGGAAGAAGTCAGCACAGGCTGATTTAGGTTATTGGGGAAGGGTTGAAGAAGGCTTAACCATGGAGGATAATGTGGGAATGGAGTTTTGAGGTAGGAGGGAAGGGAGAGGCAAGTGAGAGTTGCCAGGGGTCAGAGCTAGAGGGCATGGATATGGGGCGGGGGCAAGATGAGCTGGCAAGAGCAGCATGAAGGTAGGCATCCCTGATAGAGGAGTAGAGGTGGCCCAGGAGCAAAGGAGAAAGTTGGCATCATCCTTGAGGGTGACAGTTTTGGGCAGCTGCCCCCCAGAATCCTGGCCCTGCCCTCACCGAAGCAGCAGTAGATGATTCCAAAGCAGCAACAAAGAGCACACACCAGGGCGGGTGCCAGTTCAGGATTGTCCTGGGGTTCCAAGACACATCTTGGGTCTGGAGGCTCTGGGAGTTGTTGATTAAAGGGCCTGGGGTCAGAGGTCATGGCCAGGGGCAACAAGGCTTCCTCCATGGCCGAAGAAAAGGTGATCCCAGAGGGGAAGGTCAGTGTCAGCTCCTCTCATCCATCCATGAATATCTTGAGGGGGTTGGGAAACCTGCAAGGGGGTAGGGGGCAGGAACTCAGGTGCCCATGAATCTTGAGGATTCTGTACCTCTACTTCTTATGAAGAAAGGCCAATTTCAGGAGGGAGCATGGCCTTGCTGGGGTAACTGAAAAAATCTACAGGATTGGGTCAAGGGGAGCCAGCTGTCTTTTTACTACCCTCTGAAACAAGGACATTAAGTAAAACTTAA
The DNA here is from genome assembly GCF_054177405.1 of Leptonychotes weddellii. Classification (NCBI taxonomy): domain Eukaryota; kingdom Metazoa; phylum Chordata; class Mammalia; order Carnivora; family Phocidae; genus Leptonychotes; species Leptonychotes weddellii. Next base: position 106,475,720 of record NC_138373.1, on the reverse strand, counting down.
ACTAAAATCTTATAAAGTTATGACACTTTATCTGCTCCCTAGCTTTCCAGGGTGGTTGGGAAGAGTAGGAAGTCCTAAGTCAGTGGAAGGAGGGGCCCAGGGACATTAGTGGGACTGGGCGCTAAAGGCCCAGCAGCTTGTTCCAGCTAAAAAGAAATCTTGCCCCATCTGCAGTTGGGACTCAATACTGCCTCACTGGACTGGGAAAGGTGGGGTTAATTGAGGGGGGAGGAGGAGAAAGAGGAGAGAATGAGTCATGGTGGGGTCTCTGGACAGCTGCTCCAACCCCAGGGAAGGAAGAGGGGAGAAAAGAAACAGACACCAAAAGTTTGGGACAAGGAATCAAGTAGAGACAGTCCCCACACTTTGTCAAGGTTCTGAAGCCTCAGTTTCATGTGGAGATGGAGTTGTTGGGGGAAGGTGCATCAGGCCACAGTCCAATTCCCATGGTCCCTCTTGGACTAAGCAGGCACCTTGCCCACAGACATCTCACATCCTGGTAGCCTCTTGCTCCTCCTCTCAGGACATTGGTGGGACTTTTCCTACCCCTCCCTTGCCCAAGGGTCACAGGGCTGCCAGTGGGATTTGAATTCAGCTCCTGAAAGGAAAACACCAAGGCGGCGCTGGCATTGGGGGCACTGTGGGAGTGGGGTAGGATGGATGCAGGGGCTTTCATCTGTCTTCTTTTGGACATCAAGGTCCTAACAAGCTAGAGTGTTGGCGTGGGGAATCCTTGGGGCTCCTCTCTTCAATCCGCTTGGAAGTCTAGGGACTCTAAACAAGGACAGATTGGGGAAGAAGTGTTAACTACTCACCACCCTGCCAGGGCTCAGGAGAGGCGGGGGTAGAAGTGCTTCCCTAACCCCCCTGCTGCATCCTTGCCCGGAGGTCCTAGGCGTCGGGGCGGCTGTCGGGCGTGGGCACCCCCAGGGTCACTCTGTTCGTTGCCCCCTAAACTCTTCCAAGTCGAAGCCCAAGCCCCGTGAGCTAAATGCAACCAGCCTGGGGGGTGGAGGAAGGGGACAGGGTGTGTGGAGGGTGACATCACGGGGCGGGCCCCTCCAACTCTTTTCCCTATGTGTGGGGGGGACCCAGTTTGGCCACTGCTCTAAGCTGGGACCAGAGACCCCCCGACCATAGCAGGGAACGGTTTTGGGGACACCGCAAGAAGTCTGGGGAAAGGTCTCTGAATACTTAGGCGAAGACTCGACAACTAGAAGCTCTCAAAGCCCCAACTGGGGTCCCAGCGCCCCCCTAGCCCCGCTTGGTTTCTTCCACTTCCCAGAGAATTGGAGTATTGTCTTCTGGAGAACCCGGTGGTCGAGATCAGGGACCCGGGGAAGGGGCTTTTACAGGACTGGGGGAGCCGGCGAGGGGCTCAAGGGCGGAAAAACTTGCGGAGCAAGACGGGGTCTGGAAGGGGGACTAACGGCAGAGGCGCGTGCAGAGGAGGGGACCCAAGCCGGGTCTGCGTGGGGGCGGGAGCGCGTGTCGACGTCGACCGAGTGCAGCTCGGTATGCAAATGAGACGCAAAACAGCATGTAGATGAGTGCAGGGGTTTTTGGCACTCCGCTCGGGTCCTGAGCCCAGCGGAGCTACGCTCCTAGTCGCCCAGAGCCGCTCCGTTGACGGTGCTTGGAGCTGCGTCCCGAGGGGCGGATCCGGGCCGTGGGAGCTGCAGTTACACCGGGCAGTTCGCCAGCTGGGTCAGGCCCTGGGGAGGCCGAGGATTGCTGGGAAAGAACGGGCAGTGCAGGGAGGCCAGGGCGGGGGCGGGCCCGGGGCGTCCTCCCCTCTGCTCCACCTCCGCATGATACAAAAGGACCTCTGTCCTCGCTACAGGCAGCCGGGAAAGGATCGGGGTGGTGGCTCTTCTACGCTCCCTGGTTTTGTCTGCAAGGGAAACAGACTGTGGCTCGGTGGCTGTCCTCCATCTCCCAGTCTCGGCAAAGCCTACGAATTCGGCCAGAGGAGCCCTGAAAAATCTGTCCCCCGTCCGCAGGCACTGCTGCAGCGCCCACCAGCGGTGCAGCCTCGGGGGTATCACTCCAGGACCCGGAGGGTGGCAGCAGAGAGCCCTTTAAGGGGCGGGGCCAGCCAGTGCTTCCTCAGGACCGCCTCCTCCGATTTGACTCAGAGCTTGCTCGACTGGCTCGCGCCTCCGCCAACGGCTTTTTCGTTTCCTTCCCGTCTCTTCCCGGGTGACCCCGGAAGTGGAAGTAGGCGTAGGTCGGCGGCCACCGCGGGGACGGAAGGCGGAAGCAGAGCGTGAGCGGGAGGCGGAGCCGGGGGAGCTGCTCTCGTAGCTCCCCCTGGCCCTAGGCCCAGCTGCTCGAGGGGGAGGAGTTACCGCCGCTCTTCGGGTACGTTACCTTCGCCCACTCTACCTAGCCCAAGGTTTCCTGGATGTCTTTCTCAGGGGCAACCCTAAGCTCCGCCCCCCAGGTTTTCTTTAAGAGCCGCACGGTCCCCACCCTTTTCTGGAAGCCTGCGGCCCCCCTTTCCGGTCGTCTTTCCCTTTTTACCCAAGAGTGAACCCCGGGCCACACCCTTTGCGGTACCTCTCTATTTCCCTGATTCTGGATTATAGCTTTCTGGGGAAAGAAGAAAAACTAAGGGGATTTTTGAGGGGGGGAGCACGGTTGTGGTTAATGTAGTATTGGCTTATTGGTAGGGATAACGAACGCCCCAGAAAAATTTGAGAAAACAAGGGAGATGGGTGCGTTAATTATATCCCCAATTTAAGGTTATTTAACCCCTCTCTTGGTTCAATCCTGATCATCCCCACCTTGATACCTTTGTTACAGGCATCAGGACTTATCATGATGGCTGTGACCTAAAATCCTCAGGAAGCCCCGGGGTCATGGCCCAGAAGCACCCCGGAGAAGGAGGGTTGTGTGGAGCCCACCACAGTGGTGGTGCCTCCTTCAGGACTTTAGGATCCTCTGTGGACCCTGAAATACTTTCATTCTCAGGACTCAGGGACTCAGCGGGGCCTGCTCCTAATGGTACCCGCTGCCTCACAGAGCACTCTAGTCCTAAGTACACACAGCCCCCAAACCCAGCCCACTGGTCGGATCCAAGCCATGGCCCCCCAAGGGGTCCAGGACCCCCTAGGGATGGAGAGGACCCTGACCAGAGTGAGGCATCTTCAGAAGAAGAGTCAGGAGTGGACCAGGAACTCTCAAGAGAGAATGAGGCTGGGTACCAGGAGGATGGGAACCCTTCTTTTCTTTCCATTCCATCTGCTTGCAACTGCCAGGGAACCCCTGGAATCCCTGAAGGGCCTTACTCTGAGGGAGGAGATAGCTCTTCTAGCAACTTTTGCCACCATTGTACCTCTCCAGTTTTGGGGGAAGATGAAGAGTTGGAAGAGGAATATGATGATGAGGAACCTCTTAAGTTCCCCAGTGATTTTTCACGTGTGACCAGTGCGAAGAAACCGCCACCCCGGCGACAGCGACACCGCATCCCGGCCAAGGAGGATACTCGGGAGGGTGGACGCAGAGATCCCAGGTCCCCTGGCCGACATCGGCTGGGCCGGAAAAGAAGTCAGGCAGATAAGCGCAGAGGCCTGGGATTATGGGGAGCAGAGGAACTGTGTCAGCTTGGACAGGCAGGCTTCTGGTGGCTGATTGAACTGCTGGTATTGGTGGGAGAGTACGTGGAAACTTGTGGCCATCTCATCTATGCATGCAGGCAGCTGAAAGGCAGTGATCTGGACCTTTTTCGAGTCTGGCTGGGAGTCTGGGCAGGGCGGCTGGGGGGCTGGGCCCAGGTGATGTTCCAATTTCTGAGCCAAGGATGTTACTATGGGGCAGGGCTGTTCACCCGTTTTCTTAGGCTACTGGGTGCTTTGCTGCTTCTGGCTCTGGCCCTCTTGTTGGGCTGTCTACAGTTGGGCTGGCGGTTTCTGGTGGGACTGGGTGACCGGTTAGGCTGGAGGGGTAAAGCCACTTGGCTCTTTTCTTGGCTAGATTTTCCCACCTTGCAGCATTGCCTGATTCTGCTGAGAGATAGCAGGCCATGGCAGCAGTTGGTAAAAATGTTTCAGTGGGGCTGGCTGGAGTTGCCTTGGGTCAAGCCAAGGACTAACAGGCAGGGGAATGCACCTGTAGCAGGTGGTCGCTACTGCCAGCCTGAGGAGGAAGTGGCTCGACTCTTGACCATGGCTGGGGTTCCTGAGGATGAGCTAAACCCTTTCCATGTGTTGGGGGTTGAAGTCACAGCATCTGATGTTGAACTGAAGAAGGCCTATAGGCAGCTGGCAGTGATGGTGAGTACCTTTCCCG
>NC_138373.1:106460018-106471327 GCF_054177405.1 Leptonychotes weddellii | reverse complement strand
TTGTCATGAGATTTTTTTTTTAAAAAAAAGATTTATTTATTTGAGAGAGAGAGCACTAGAGAGAGTGCATGAGGCGGGGGGGGGAGTGGGGGGGGTCAAGAGAGAGATGCAGACTCCCCGCTGAGCAGGGAGTCAGGATGCAGGGGCTTGGTCCCAGAACCCCGGGATCATGACCTGAGCTGAAGGCAGATGCTTAACCGACTGAGCCACCCAGGTGCCCCTTGTCATGAGATTCTTAATGAAAAGAAATGAACCTGGTCTATCAATGTTGGACCACTCACCCTGGAATATCCAGGTGAAGTCCCTCTAACTAGGGTGGAGAAGAGGCCTAATCAGAAAGCCTGTCAGTTCTTCTACCCTGAACAAATGAGGGTTTTTGAACAGGGTGAAATCCAACAATCTATCCCAGAGAGCCAAGTGTGGACTTAGTGTGGGAAGATTCAGGGAGTGCATGTGAAAGAAAACAAAGTATTTCAAGACCAGCAATCTAGAGTGGAAAAGGGAAAGAGAGTGGAACATAAACCATAGAGAGGCATGTGCATCTGTAGGTCATACATAAACATACGGTTTTTGTTGTTTTTCTTTTTAAGATTTCATTTTTAAGTAATCTCTATACCTGATGGGGGGCTCAAACCCACAACCCTGAGATCAAGAGTCCCATTGCCCTATTGACTGAGCCAGCCAGGCGCCCCATGATATGGTTGCTTTTATTGATAAAGGGGCGGGTGGTACAGGTGGCAGTTGTGATGCCCCATTTGCTTGAGAGAAATGGTTTAATACAAGCATGTAAATTGCTATTACTAGATACTAATTTGATATTTTTAGATATGATTATTATGGCTTTTTCTGTAAGTAAAACTATATTATGACTATAAGTAATGTGTGTAAATTCCATCGGAGGCCTGTTTGAGTGTATGGAACTGGACTGGTAAAATTATCACGGTGTGTAAATTACCTCAAGGACTGCATGACAACAAAGAGGAATGGGTAACCAAGGTGTCCATTAACCGTTCAAGACACAGTAAGGTACCAGGCCTGTAACTTAGCAGAGGACTAAATTAGTTTGGTGGGAAATGCATGCCCCTTAGTGGATAGACTGGGATATCCTTTTTTTTTTTAGATTTTATTTTATTTTTTGACAGAGAGCGAGAGAGGGACCACAAGCAGGGGGAGTGGGAGAGGGAGAAGCAGGCTTCCCACCAAGCAGGGAGCCCAATGCGGGGCTCGATCCCCAGGACCCTGGGATCATGACCTGAGCCGAAGGCAGACCTTTAACGACTGAGCCACCCAGGCGCCCCTAGACTGGGATATTCTTTTTTTTTAAACACAATCTTTTTTTTTTTTTTAGATTTTTATTTATTTATTTGCGAGAGAGAATGAGAGACAGAGAGCATGATAGGGAGGAGGGTCAGAGGGAGAAGCAGACTCCCCACTGAGCAGGAAGCCCGATGCGGGACTCGATCCCGGGACTCCAGGACCATGACCTGAGCCGAAGGCAGTTGCTTAACCAACTGAGCCACCCAGGCACCCTAGACTGGGATATTCTTAAGAGTGGGGAATGATAGTTTACACTCAGATTGTTACTAGCAGTAGAGTGTTTTTCTCACTTTCATGTCTTTTAGCAGACATCCTCTCTTGGGGAATAGCATTCTTAGAAAAATTCTCATTCTCAACTTGCTTTCTTGGAGTAGAGATAAAGTTCCCTGATCCTAAACACACCTGCCCTACCCCTCAAAGTATTCCCTTGTTCTGGGCCACTGTCTGTGGGCTGCTTTTACAGAAACTCTCACTGCCCTTATTAAGCCTCAGAGTGACCAGGACTAAAAGGCTGTCCTATAAGCATGGGTACGTGGAGATTTAACAGCATTCTATTTACTTGGCATCATCAGGAGACTAGCTTTATTCTGCACTTTCGGAAAAGGAAGATGGGAACAATCAGGAAGCTGTAGGAGGTGAGGATACTATTTGTCTTCGAGAAAAGGCTGAAAGGTGGATAAAAAGCCTGTGAGGATCACAATATGCTATTTCATTTCTGGGACAGAAAGGCAAACCATTGTAGGAAGGACATATGAGAATTTTCTAGTTAGAATGAGTTTGAGGATGTAATATCTTTGGAACTCTTACTTTATGATTGACAATGAGTTAAAATGTGAGGGCTTAGTATGCATGTACCAGGTAGGGTGACCAACCATCCCTGTTTGCCTAGGATTGAGGGTTTCTTGAGACATGAACTTTCAGTGCCAAAACTGGGACAGTCCCAGGCACACTGAGATGTGGATCACCCTACTGCCAAATCCTGTACTATATATGTTGTGAGTATTCTCCCAGTAATTCATGATAGATATAATATTCTAGGTCATATAGTTAATAGTGACAGAGATAGAACTTGATCCTGTATCTGGCTGCAGAGCCAGAGCAATTAGTCATTAAGCTGTATTGATTCTCTAAAAGGGTGGTGAAAGAGAACCCTTTGATATGAGGGTTGTTATTTTTTTAATTAGGTTCCACGCCCAGTGTGTAGCCCAAGGTGGAGCCCAACGCCAGGCTTGAACTCACAACCCTGAGATCAAGAATCAGATGCTTAACCCACAGAACCACCCAGGCATCCTGATAATGAGGGTATTTTGACCTAAGTTGGGGAGAGGGTTGGAATGGATTTGTGATGAAATCTTTTGTCTTGGTAGGTTCATCCTGACAAAAATCATCATCCCCGGGCAGAGGAGGCCTTCAAAGTTTTGCGGGCAGCTTGGGACATTGTCAGCAACCCTGAAAGGCGGAAGGAATATGAAATGTAAGTTGGAAATGGGAAATTGTCAGGTGGGATAAATGAGTAATCTTCATAGTAGAGCTCCCTGGACTTGTGGATGAGGCTGTCTGAGGCGGAGAGAACTGGGGTTGCTTATCTTTCTAGCTGGCCCGGGGCCTCAAGAGGCTAAAAGATTCATCTCCCTTTGTCCCCTGCTCAATACCTTCTGATTTACAAAGGCTTTTTTTCTCTTAGGAAACGAATGGCAGAGAATGAGCTGAGCCGTTCAGTGAATGAGTTTCTGTCCAAGCTGCAGGATGACCTCAAAGAGGCAATGAATACTATGATGTGCAGCCGATGCCAGGGAAAGCATAGGTATGAAATAGGGCAGGGATGGGACAGCCACAGCTTAGGCATTGGGTAGCCAAAGACTTCCTTGTGAGTATTACTGGTAGTTGGGGGATACAGCTGATGAGTAAAAAGACCCTGAGGTTTCTACTTTTGCCATAGTGTCAAGAGATTGGGGATTTGAATTTGTAGTGAGAAAAAAGTATTACTTTTGAGAGAGAAGGTTGAGGGTACGGGTGTTTGTAGACATATGTAACAACTGAGTGGAGATAATTTTAGATATTTTAGCCATATTTGTCAATAATAATACTATATGCTTGATCTTAGCCAAAAGGCCGAGAGGCGATTATAATGATGATACTATAACAGTATCGTAGGCTTGACAAATTAAAAGGAACTGTCCTTTTGTTGGGTTGTAGGAGGTTTGAAATGGACCGGGAACCTAAGAGTGCCAGATACTGTGCTGAGTGTAATAGGCTGCATCCTGCTGAGGAAGGAGACTTTTGGGCAGAGTCAAGCATGTTGGGCCTCAAGATCACCTATTTTGCACTGATGGATGGAAAGGTGTATGACATCACAGGTATACTTCTGTTCTCTAGAAATATTGGCTCATGTAGGCTCAAAACTTTGATGTTTTGGCTAATTATTTCTCATGCTTGTAGAGTGGGCTGGATGCCAGCGTGTGGGAATCTCCCCAGATACCCACAGAGTCCCCTATCACATCTCATTTGGTTCTCGGATTCCAGGCACAAGTGGGCGGCAGAGGTAGGTGTTAATTCTTCCAATAATCTACCCACTAGTGTAGTTCGGAATATGATTTCAGATGACATGCTGCTTAGGACACCTAGATGTCTTACCCTTAAGAAGTTTGGCAGCTGGCTCAGTATATCTTTTTTTTTTTTTTCCAGTGTATCTTTAACTTAGGTATAAACAGGTAACACAGGTAACCATATAACTCTTAATAGCTCTTGCCTCATAATGTCTTCTGTTTTCCTCTCAGAGCAACCCCAGATGCCCCTCCTGCTGACCTTCAGGATTTCTTGAGCCGGATCTTTCAAGTACCCCCAGGCCAGATGTCCAATGGGAACTTCTTTGCAGCTCCTCAGCCTGGCCCTGGGGCCACTGCAGCCTCTAAGCCCAACAGCACAGTACCCAAGGGAGAAGCCAAACCGAAGCGGCGGAAGAAAGTGAGGAGGCCCTTCCAACGTTGACACCCTTCTCTTCTTTCCTCAGATCAATGTCAGGGAGTCAAAAGGGCTGTGTATAGCACAGGATGGAGTTTTGACTTGTTTATTTTTAAATATTTAAAAAAGGGAAAATTTTAAGCCCAAATTGTTCACTCAGTACTTGTAGGAAGCCCCAGAACCACTCTCCCTCCTCCACCAGCACCTAGGAACTGAATCTTGTCTTCTGACAATACCAAAGAAATAGGGGGTGGCTAGAGCAAAGAACCTAGAGCCCGGACCTGGGCTGGACAGTATCTCCCACGGTAGTGTGTGAACTGGTATTTCCCTGGGGTCTGTATGCCTTTGTCTTTTGCTTCTAGAGCAGATGACACTTTCCCCCCTCTTTTTAAACTACGAGTCTATCTTATAATTTCATGACCTATTTCAGGAGGGAGCCCCCTCCTTTACCCCAACATACTAGTTAAAAGAGAACAAGAAAGCATGTAGCCCTAATTATAGGAGATTATACATAGAGTTCAGAGAGTGGGAACTTTGAATTTTTCCTGACATTCACCTTGTGGGTAATCACTCAACTTCATGCTTGTTGCTGCAGGGATGGCCAAAACTAATAATTTTTAAAAAAGCAGACTCATGCCCTCTGCCCTTGGGTGAGGGGGAAGGATAAAGGGGCTCCCAGAAGCCCCCTTATGATCCAAGGGTTTGTATTTTTTTAAGTTTGTTCATATTTGTATGTACATATCTATTTAAAGCCAGGGGATTATCTTTCTATAAATATATAACTGGCAACCTGTATCTTCCCTCTCTTCTTTGCCCTTTTTCTCACTTGAGAGTTCTTTCCCTACTAAGTGTTAGCTGAGTGAAGGGCACCTCCTACTGGACCAAGGGAGAGGGGACAAAAAAAATATCTTAGAGAAGTTTTATACAGTAAGTTGCTATTCCCTGTTTCTTCCTCAGCCTTATGAGGACATCTCCCTACCCTTCCTGCTGACCAAACTGTAGCCATATCTGAAAAAAAAATTATCTTTATTATAAGGAAAATACATAGCAAAACAGAGCTGGAAGGTGGTGCAGGTGGAAGAGCTGGAAAAACTTAATCACCAAACTGCTCAAACATGGCTTCCTGCTGCGAGGGAGAGTGATTTGGCCCTTATCTTTTCCACCTTTCCTGATTCAAAGAAATCTGCTCTTAGCAGGGCTGGGCCCAGGGAGCCCCATTTTCCGATCTGTTTTTTTCCTGGGAGTTTGTGAAAGGTTATATAGTTCTCGGGCTTTCAAGACACAGAAGACAATATGGAGAAGGAAAGGATGTTAAGTCCTTTGGTCCAGTGTTACCCCAGCCCCATCCCTCAGTATTTGTTGATGCCAAAGAGACGAACCCCATGGAATTGGGGTAACTTAGGCAGCAGTACGCTGAGCAATGAGGCTGTGTTGATGAGGAAGTGAGCAGCATCATATTTGGTGTAGAAGCTGGCCAGGAGGTAGCTGGGGAGAGAAGAAATGGGTTAAGTGAAGTTGGCCTTCCCTATCCATATTTATGACTTTGCAGTGACTTTCTCTTCTATTTGAAATCACCGGTTTTATTGCATGTAGTCCTAGAATATCTGAAAATATTCCAGTTAAATTAACAGTATTTACTTTGGGGTTGGGAAGATAATCAGCACCTTTAGCTAGAGATTTATAAGTTAGAGTGTTTTTTAATTGTTTTTTTTTTTTTTAAAGATTTTATTTATTTGAGAGAGAGATAGCGAGAGCAGGAACACAAGCAGGGGGAGTGGGAGAGGGAGAAGCAGGCTTCCTGCCGAGCAGAGAGCCCGATGCGGGACTCGATCCCAGGACCCTGGGATCATGACCTGAGCCGAAGGCAGACGCTTAACGACTGAGCCACCCAGGCGCCCCTGTTTTTTAATTGTTAATGACGTGGCAAATGACAGCTGAAGTCTATATGATTGTTAGAGTCCCTTTGCTTCCATTCCCCACAGTTAGTTTTCACAGATTTATATCAGTTCTGCTTTATTCTCTTCCTTTGGAAGTGTAAAACCATTTGGTTTTGCTTGGGTGTTTTCTCAGTCCTTTCTCCATTCCCCTACCACCAAAGGGGCAGCAAGGAATGCTTGATTACTATCTTCTACTTTTTATTGCTCTCCCTAGATTTAGACCATGCCATAATATCTTCAAAGGGTCTAAGTGAGTAGTCTGCTTTTTTAAAGCTTCCCTGTGGGGGTTTTTCCTTGACACTTGGAGCATTTCCCATATCTCTCCCCAGACTCACAGTACGATAGGAGAGATGTTGAGGAATTTGCGGGAAGAGGTAAATTGGAGCCCGTAGTCCATCTGTTCCCAGTGTGTCAGTAGCCGAGCCTTTCCTTGGTCAGGGGTCTCAAAGGGTGTCCCTTTCACCGTATGCAAGAAGACATACATAGCCTGGGAGGAGGGAAGGGGGCAGTGTGAGGAGGCAGAAAGTAGTCCTTCAGCCCAAGAATTATGCTGAGATCCCAAAAGGAAGACATAAATCCCCAAATAATCAGTGATTTTGTTTTTGGTTGGGAAAGGCCTGGGTTCGGTATAAGGGTGTGGTTTAGTGCTCACCAAGTTATGGATGACGTTGGTCAGGGTCCAGACAACAGGAATGCTGAAGAAGGGGATGCTGAGTAGAACCACATGCAGCAGTCCTACCAAGATGATGTAGGCCAGCCAGATGCCCCGGCTATTCATCACTCGAGTGTTGGGGTTTACTTCGCTGTGTGCCACCCCCACGTTCATCCTACCGCCGTGGGGGATCAGGCAGGAGTCCAACTCAATTTCCTCTCAACCTCTTTTTGAATTTGTTCCCCCAAGTTGTCTCCTGAATAGCCCAAATCCCCTGAACTCTATTGGGAATAAAAGAACTTCCCTGTTGTGCACAAAGGAAAAACTGAAGACTTAGGAAAGAAAACTTAAAAGGCAAGACGAGTCCTCTCTACTCTTACAGACATTATTGGTAATCTTTACTCTGATCCTTAGACTTCAACTGTAACCTGAGGGGTAAGCCTAGTCTTGGGGCAGGGACTTAGGGCAGCAGGGAAAACAAGGAACCACTAATAAGGACAGAAGGGACGAAACTACTAATCCCCACCTCTTCCTCTGGGGCTTGCCCGTCCTGTCTGTCATCCACTTGGCATGTAAGCAGGCCGCATCCCAATCTATTTCTCAAGCGAAGGGCGCTGCCAGGTATTTACCCAATGGCTTTTGGATTGAGCTAGGAAGGGACCTGAGCTTAGCATCTCGAGAGACGGAGCCCTATCCCCGATTCCAGGAGCGGCTTTGATCGTCTGAACTTGGCCCTTTAAAATCGTGCTTGTTGATGCCTACTTGAGAAGCAGATCTTGCTCGCCCGTCTTTACCTAAAATTCCCTAAACCCTAGTATTGAACCCGCCCCATGCTCCTCCCAGTTTCCCTCTCGTTTGTCGTTCACCGGCTATCCTCATGGCTCTCTTCAGAGCTCCTCTCGGTATTTAACTTGCCGACGCTCTAACTCCCCCCGCCCTCCACCACCTTTCGCCTCGCACCACTTTTCCTCAGCCCCATTTTCCAGTCTCCTGGCACCCCGTACCTGCTGGCTTCAGAAGCCCGTCCGACTCGAAGCGCGGCGTTCGCTTCCACACCTGTGGTCTCCAGGAAGCAGCTGTCCTCGCCCATCTGCGCTCTCCCTATTCGTGGAACAGAATCAGCGCTGCCGCCACCCATTGGTTGGCAGTTTGCAATGGGGACGCGCAATTGGTCGCCATTTCCGCCGTCGGGACGTTCAGAACCCGCCCCTCTCCCTGTCCCACCTTTTGAGAGAGGTGGGTAAAGCTGCCTGGAGGAGTGAGAGCGACGTCCGCTATTGACTAATGGGAGGATTTGTTAGTGTGAGGTGGGAGTAAGAGTGACAGCGATTGGTCGGCCGTGGTTATCTGCGCCTAGGCGGGAGCTCCTGGAAGCGGAGGCAGCGGGTGGGAGCCTAGTGGACTGGAGGGGTAACAAGATGGCGGCGGAGACGGTGGAGCTCCATAAACTGAAGGTACTGTGAGGCGGGGAAAGGCTGAATTAGACTTTTCTGGGGACTGAATTCTGCCGGGTGGCTTGCGCCTTTTATTGCATGTTCATCTTGCAGGCTTTTCCACTTCGTTTTCTGGCTCCCGCCGTAGTTCTTTTCTTTTGTGCCTCCCTTCTTCCCCACTACGCCTTCCCTAATTTCCCATTTCTCCGTACGGAGATATGGGATAACACAGTATCTGTGTTATTTCGGCTCTTCATCGTTGTATCATCCGTCATTTCCCCACGGGGTGTGCAAGGGCTTTCAACCTGTTATACTCCCTTTTCATTTCTCGTCAGAGCTGCATTACGTCAGTGGTCCCCTCCTCTTTGCCCCATGCTGGAGCCAGGACCCCTTTTTCTTTCCTGGGTCGGTGCTTTCCAGTCTGTTGTCCAAAGCTGGGATTCCCGTTAGCAAATGATGGCAGCTTTGTGTATTTATATCTATTCGCGTTTCAAACAGGATCCAGAGAATGCTTCCACTCCTTTTAGTAGGTGGGGTTACGCCCTCGGAGCTAACTTTGAAACCTGAGGAGAGGCCTCAGAAGCTAGGCCTCTCCTTAGAAGCCGGGGATTTCGGAGACCTTAAGGGTTAGTAAAGGCACAGATACCTCAGATTTAAAAGTTTTTCGAATTCTCTCACGCGGTTCTCGGCCCGCCAGCCTTACCCCCTACCCTTACCCCTTACCACTAGAAAGACACCTCACTCGTAGCTGTAATATTTTGGAAGAGCAGTTCCGAGGTTAGGTTTATCTCTTTCCATTTCAATTCGTGGATGGACCCTGCATCTCTTGGTGTCACCACTGGGTGACACTCTCAATCACAGGGCTGTTGTAAGTTGTATCTTTTGGGAGTCTTGGTAGCTTCCTGACATTGAGATTATTAGTTTCCTAGAAGAAAAGAGTAGTTTATTTTAGCGTGAATTAGAATATCTTGATTAGTTGTCCATTTGTAGTTTCACAAGTAGTTTTTCCCATCAGATGTTTTGATCACATCATCCTGGGAATCTTGGACAAACCAGGCTGAATTAACCAAAGCTGAAAACTGATCCTTTAAAGCTTGATGAGCTTTTAAAAAGGAGTAAAGAGAATGAGGGTAGGGAGGACACATGCTGGATGACACCAATTAGCCTTTCTGTGAAATTTGATTTCTCACCCATGGATTCTAAACTGTTCTAGTGGGTTTTCGTGTATCCTGGAGTTACTGTTGGTAGCACTGAAATCTGTAGATTATATCAGTGGTCTCGTAATGCAACAAGTAAAAAAGATTGAGTAATCACCTCTGTTATATGTCTACTTACTTAAATAAATTCTGTTCTGCCATACCATCATGTATGTTATAAAACATACCAAAAAAATTGTCATTTATTTATTTGACAGAGAGAGAGTGCGAGCAGGGGGAGGAGCAGAGGGAGAAGGACGAGCAGACTCCCAGCGGAACACAGAGCCTGATGCCAGGCTCAGTCTTATAACCCTGAGATCCTGACCTGAGCCGAAATCAAGAGTCAGACACTTAAACGACTGAGCTACCCAGGCACCCTGAAAAGAAAGTTTTGACTAAATGGAAGGCAGCTAAGCTCACCACTATACCACCAACGCTTGAGTGAATGGAGATACAAAGGAAATATGAATAAAAGTTTTAGTATTTTCTTTCTATTAATTGCACTTTTCAAATCCCTGGAGTAAGTCACTAGTCTTGTGACTTGCCTTTGTGGATTTTGTGTTGGTTTATGGAGTGATTCTTTCCATAAAATCTGTAATTGTCAGATCTATATTAAATTTGATTTTGATAGGATAATGTCCTCTGACCCAATTTCAGGTATTCTGAGAGAATATGAGGCCCTCCTGACAGCCTGAAAAGGATTCGCTCTTTTTTTTTTTTTAAGGATTTATTTATTTTTAGAGAGAGGGAGGGAGAGAGCATGAGCAGAGGGAGAGGGAGATGGAGTCTTAAGCAGACTCCCGACCAAGCGGGGAGCCGGACATGGGGCTCAGTCTCATGACCCTGAGATTGTGACCTGAGCCGAAATCAAGAGTTGGACACTTATCCAGCTGAGCCACCCAGGTGCCCCTGAAAAGGATTCACTCTTTTAATCACATTTGCTTGTCTTTGCTTTTTCTCTAGAGCACTTCTTAACCTTTTGGAGGTCACAGATATCTTTGAAACTCTGATGAAAGGTATGAACCCTCTCCCCAGAAAAAGGCATGTACATACACTTTGCATGCGATTTGAGGGGCTTCATAAAACTACATTGCAGTCCTGAGGAGTCCGTGGACCTCTGGTTAAGAACCTATGCCTTTAATTCTGACTTGCAGGACAGTTAATGTTTGGTTCCATGGTTGATCTTGATGGAGTGATCCTTACTTTTGGGTTGACTAGAGTTTTATCTCTTTTTTAAAAACTCCAGTTTTATAAAGAGAATTTGGGGCTTTAGTATAGAGTCTCAGACGAAAGGAACAAGCTTTGAAGTAGGAGGGAAAAATATTATCTGAATTGATATATAAGTCCACCTCAACAGCAAATTTCTGGAGACTTTGTAGAAATGCAGTCATTCTAACACAGTTGGAGAGAGAGACTGAATGTGGGTGAAAATGTCTTGAACTGTAGTGGTACCAGATTCCCAGTCAGTGGTTGAAAAAAGGACTACTACAGAGGAGAGAACCACAAGGATGTTTAGTGTCAGAGTGTTGAGAACATCGAGACATTTGTAATATGGAAGCATAAAGTGCATTTATGTTGGTGGTTGAAGATAGTTTGGAAAGGAAAGTAGGTGAACTGTGTGACCATAAAGGTAGAATGGAATGATATTGAAAAGGGCCTTTTAACTTGTGTAAAGTGTTTGGTTTTTGTCATGTAGGCAGAAGGTGAGGAGCCTTTGAAAATTTGAAAGGAAGAGCTGATGTGATCAGTTTCTGTTCTTTTGGCAGTATGGAGGATGGGGTTTGGAGAGCAAGAGATTTTACCAGTTAGATTT
>NC_138373.1:106368322-106459918 GCF_054177405.1 Leptonychotes weddellii | reverse complement strand
TTTTTTTTTTAAAGATTTTATTTATTTATTTGAGACAGAGAGAATGAGAGAGAGAGCACATGAGAGGGGGGAGGGTCAGAGGGAGAAGCAGGCTCCCTGCCGAGCAGGGAGCCCGATGCGGGACTCGATCCAGGGACTCCAGGATCATGACCTGAGCCGAAAGCAGTCGCTTAACCAACTGAGCCACCCAGGCGCCCCTAGATTTTTATTATAGTAGTCAATCTCTGCTTAAAATCTTTTAATTATACCCCTGCCAATCTCTCCAGCTTAGTTTCTCACACTCCCAACCACAGTGGCTTTATTTCATTTCATTTCTCAGAATAGCTGTGTTCGTTAATTACTAATAATACTTACTTAGTATTTACTATGTGGCAAGGTCTGGTCAAAGCTATTTACATACATTAACTGATTTAATTCTCATAATAACCCTGTAAGGTAAATGCCTCTGTTATCGCCATTTTAAAATGAGAAAAATGGAAGCTCAGAGAGATTGAGTAACTTGCCCTAGGTCGCAGAGCTAATAAGTGGTGACTCAAATCCAGGTAGTCTGTCTCCAAAGTCATGTTCTTTTTTTTTTTTTTTTTTAAGATTTTATTTATTTATCTGAGACAGAGAGAATGAGAGAGACAGAGAGCACATGAGGGGGGGGAGGGCCAGAGGGAGAAGCAGACCCCCCGCCGAGCAGGGAGCCCGACGCGGGACTCGATCCCGGGACTCCAGGATCATGACCTGAGCCGAAGGCAGTCGCCCAACCAACCGAGCCACCCAGGCGCCCCCAAAGTCATGTTCTTAATCACTGCACTGCTGCCTTTCTTTACCTCGGAACCCAGAACTGACACATGCTTTCGGTTGCAGTGCTCCTGCCACCTCCATCCCCCATACCTTTGTCTAATTAAGTACTAGTTCCCTTTAGATATCAGCCAAACATCATTTACCCAAGGAACCCTTAGGTAGGATAAGTTCTCCATATCCACACACATGATCAGACCACTTTTTAAATACTTTCGTAGGACCCTGTACCTTTTTATATTAAACTTTATGTATATGATCATTGGTTGCCTTGTTTTCTTACTAGATTGTAAACTCCACATGGGCAAGAACTTTCTCTTTTCTTTATGATTATTTCCTTGTATCTACGATAATGCTTGATGGAGTGGGTGTTCAAACACTGTCAAGTGAATAAACTTAGTAAGACCTGAAATACGGTAGTGGATATTAGAATGGGAATGAATTTGAAAGAAATTTGGGATATAAAATTGTAAGTATTTATAGATGAGTTAGATGTGGGAGGAATGAAAGGTGAATCACAGGTTTGAGCAGTCTAGGTTGAGAGGAGAAGAAGCCAGTTTCGTGCAGCAAAGAAGATAAGTTCAGTTTTGGGCTTAAGTGTCTTTGAGATTTGCACTTGGAGATGTCTAATCATAGTTGGAAACGTGGGTCTCCTTTGCAAGAGCTGAGAGCTGATGGTAAAGGTTTGGGACTTATTCAGGAAATATTTATGGAGTGCCTTCCAGGTGCCAGCTACCATATGTTCTGGGCATAGAGCAGTGAACAAAGCAGACAGTTAAATAAGTAAAATTGATAGTATGTTAAATAGTGATAAGGTCTGTAGAGAAAAATAGGAAAGGTGTTAGGTGTAGTACAGTGGGACTGTGGGTATTGAAATTTTAAATAGGGTGACTGGGGAAAGCCTTAATCGAGAAGGTGATGTTAAAGCAGAGACTCGGAGGTAAAGGAGTGAGTCTTTTTTTTTTTTTTTTTTTTTAAGATTTTATTTATTTATTAGAGAGCGAGAGCACAAGTGGGAATGGGAGAGGGAGAAGCAGTCTTCCTGCTGAGCAGGGAGCCCGATGTGGGGCTTGATCCCAGGCCTCTGGGATCATGACCTGAGCCAAAGGCAAAGGATTAACCAATTGAGCCACCCAGGCGCCCCAAGGAGTGAGTCTTGTGCAAAGTGTTATAAGAGGACCTTATAGGTGATCATTAGGACTCTGGCTTTTACCCTTGAGATAGGAAACCAATGGAGGGGTTTTGAATAGAGGAATGACATGTTCTGACTTTAATTTTTTTTTTCCTGACTTAAATTTTTAAAAGTTTACTCTGGATACTTTGTGGAGAATGAACTATAATGAGGTGCAAGGGCTAAGAGTTACAGTAATCTGTATGAAAGACCAGAAGGAATTAGATTCTGGGTATACGGTAGCTTCCCCTACCCCATTCGTGGGAGTTATGTTCCAAGACCTCCCAATGGTTGCCTGAAACCTAGGGTACTGAATCCTTACGTATACTGTATTTTTTCCTATAAATACACACCTATAATAAAGTTTAATTTATAAATTAGATACAGTAACAGATTAACAACAACTAATAACAGAAAAATTATATACTATAAGTTATATGAATGTGCTCTCTTTCAAAATACTTTATTGTACTATACTCACCCATTTTATGATGATGTGAGATAAAATGCCTACGTGATGAGATGAAGTGAGGTGAGTGATGTAGGCATTGTGACATAGTGTTAGGCTGTTATTGACCTTATGAATGAGCCAAAGATCTGGGGTTAGGGATTGGGAACTGGTGGGGGCTGAGATTTCAGTAACCAAAGGCAGTGGCAGGGCCAGTCGTCAGCAGTGATGGATACTATCCATGCTACACTACCAGTTGTACCAATCTGTCAGTTCCCAAGTCTAGATCAGCAGCCTGTGCAAAAACCATCACTGTCCTTTTCCCTGTCAGCTGGGAGTTTTTGTAAACCTTGGCTGTATCTAGGCACAATTTGGGGAAGGAAAGAGAAGGGAAGAACAACTCTGTTAGAACGTTGAAATTTGAATTACCTGAATATTTACCAAAAAGTGTTAAACCAGGGGGGAAAGGGAATGGAGGCTTCTGAGGAAGATTAAGGGTTACAAGAAATAAAGAAGTTGTATTGCTTTGTAAACAACCAGCACCCTCTAAACACACGCACACAAATGATGTATTTAAAATGTTAAATGATGTCCATTTGCTGGGGTTACGTAAGACTTATTTTCCTCTATACTTTTCAGAATTTTCAAACTATTCTACAGTAAACATAATACTTTTATAATGGACAAACAAAACTTTTTTTTTTAAGATTTTATTTGTTTATTTGAGTGAGTGAGTGAGACAGCCTGCTCATGAGCAAGCAAGCATGGGCATGCACATGCACTCGGGGAGGAGCAGAAAGAGAGAGAGGGAGGGAGAAAGAATCTTAAGCAGATCCCACAAGTAGTGATGACCCTTAGGTGGGGCCTGATCCCATGATCCGCGATCATGACCTGAGCCCAAACCAAGAGCTGAACGCTGAACCGACTGAGCCACCCAGATGCCCCAAACCAATGAAACTTTAAGGTGTAACTAAAATCAAAAGCCTTGTTCTCCAGGAAGCAGAGAGAAAATGAAGAAACAAAGTACCAATGTGGGAAAGATCCGGATTCTTAAGAAATGGACCTTAGAGATCACTTAGGGTCTAGATTCTAGATTAATAGTATTCAGGGTATGGTCTGAAGGCCAGTGTGGGTCATGAACTATTACTGGTTAACCGTAAGTTAAAAAAAAAAAAATTAGTAAGCTTTTAGAAACTTTTATAGCAGTTTGGCGTCACTGCTACATCCAAGTGTGTGATGGTTTTCTAGTAATTGGTTTTTATTGTTTTTAACAAACATATCAGTCCATCTGGCTGGAATATTATAAAAAGTTGGCAGCCCCATCAGTCTGCCTAATTAAAAATACATTGATCTGTGAAATTTGGAAATCTGAGAAGCAGTGATTCTGTCTAATCTTGTCTCATCCTTCACCCAGTGTCTAACACTTACGAGGTGGTTACTAGCTGCCAAGTACTGTTGTAAATGCTTTACAGATATTTACTGATTTAATCATCCTAACAGCCTTAGAGTATAGGTACTGTTGCCTTATCCTCATTTCATAGGCAACTGAGGCACAGAGAGGTTAAGTTAGTCATCCAGGGTTACACAGCTGTAAGTAGTAAAGCTGAAATTTGAACCCAGGTGACTTTAGGAGAGGCCGTGTTATGCTTTTAATGGGTGATTTACCTATTATGTTTCTCAGTAGAGGGTGCTATTGGTTTGTTGAGTAGGATAGTTCTCCACATAGTATCCCTGCTTGCCTGACCTACTCACTGAATGCTCCACCTGCCCAGTCATTGTATTGGGGCGGGGGGAAGCTCCCCTCTCCATTTTCAAATGCTCCCTTGGTTGAAAGCCTTCCAGAGATGCCTAGCATATTCCCTTAATTGTAAAGTTCCTTCTATGGGGATCTGCTTTCTGACTTCTGGTTGATCATAGATCTGTACTTCAAAGCCAGTGAAGTCTTCTTTCAGTGCCCATCTATTTGTGCACTGATCTGCATATAGGATTTCTGGAGCCTTCCTTTTCTTGCTTGTTCTCTATGGATCGGCATGTCATTATGCTTCTTAAAATAAGAAATAATCATTTAATATAGATCTGTTTTTCAGTTACCATAATCTTGAATTACTTTGGTAGCAGATTATACTGTTAACCCTCTTTGTACTTGTAAACATCTAAAATTCTGAGGTCTTTATCCTTTGAGTTACTGTTGAGTCAGATCTTGCTCATCTGGTTTTTGAACAATTTAAGCTTTGAATATAAATGTAATACTTTATAGGGATACCTAGTCCTTCCAAATTGAATCTTCTTTTTGGCTCATTGTTCTCTCTGAAGAGCTCCCCTTCTTGCCCTTCCTGCCCCTTAGTTCTGTCAGTAATTCATCAAGTCTTCCTTCCTCCTTCTGTTGTCTGCAAAGGTGATACCTGTTATATGTTTAGTCAAATTACTGATTTAAAACTCTTCCACAGAACTTGATAGCATGCCATTGGATATTTTTTCCATTTTGACATAGATCCTTTAATCGATTCATTGTTGACATTAAACTAGCTAACACGTCTACCTAATTCTTCAGTGGTGAGGTTTGTATGCAGGTAAATAGTAAATTGCAGTAAAGGATCTGGGATAATAGTAAGAAGAATCTGCTTTTAGATAATTAGGTTTTCTACTTAAAGATTCATTTTTTTCTGTATGCTAGCTGGTACAGTAATGGGGGGGGCGGAGATCTCCCCCCCCGTCGAAATACTTAGGGATTTGTAATGATAAATAGTTGCATGAATAGGTAAAAATTCTATTAAAGTAAGACATTTATTCTTCACCATCTGTTAGAAAAGTCTTCTTGCATATTGAATATCATTAGAAGTGGGCCAACTTTGTGGATCTGGAGGCTTGGTGGGTTTAAGAGCAGTAGTTTGGGATTGAACTTTTCTTTTTTTCTTGTGAAAACTTTTTTTTTTTTAATCACCAGGTTCATTCTGTTAACTAAGGAATAGCTTTATTCTTTTTTCTCAGCTTGCTGAACTAAAGCAGGAATGTCTTGCTCGTGGCTTGGAGACCAAGGGAATAAAACAAGATCTCATCAACCGGCTCCAGGCATATCTTGAAGAGCATGGTGAGTGTTTTGTAGAGGCAGAGTGATATGAGTGAAGGGATTAATTTTTCAGCTCTGCCATATGGAAGATTTCTCCTTTTCCTTTAGGTTGTTGGTGATATAAGCTCTTTATCAAGAAAACTCTTGATCATCCAAAACAGTGGTTATAAAGCAAAGAAATACACCCTTCCCCCCTTTTTTAAGACACTAAATTTTATTTTAGCAAATTGTTTGAAAGGAAGTATGCTAAAACAAGTATCATTAGACTGAGAATTGGAAGATTTGGATTCTGATTCCTCTTATGCCAGAAATTTACTTGGTTAACTTTGAATAGTCAGTATTTACATGATTAGGTGTCTATTCTGATCTATGAAATGAGACAAATGTTGCCACCCTTGAAATTCATGAACCTAAGGAATCTCTGGTCCCTTCTAACTCTGACATTCTATAATTTCACCTTTTTAACAACAAACAAAGCCAGCTTTATTTAAGGCATATTATCATCCCAGGTTGTGCAAGTCTCAGTTCTGATTTTTATTTATTTCCTTTAATACCCATTCCCAACTCCCTTAGGCAGCTATTCTGTTGTGCTTGATATGTATTTTTTGTCTTTGTCCTTGCAAACCATGTAGTGTTGTTTGGTATACAACATTTTTATATAATTGGCAGTGAGGCCATAGCCTAACTTTACTTCCCACTTCTTTTCTTTAAGTACCATGTGTTTTTTTAAGATATATTCATATTCATGTGGCCTGTGGCTGTGTAGTCATGTAGTCTATTGATTCGAATTCCTGCATAGTGTTCCGTCATGTATGGAATCCACCACATTTTACTTAATTTACCTGGTGACAAACACCTGTATTGCCTCCTAGACTACTACTTTCATGTTTCTTTATATTTCTGTGTGAGTTTCTTCTGGGGTAAATGCCCACGAGTGGGATTGCTAATTAATATCTGTTCATAAATGTATCCTTGATATGATTAAGCACTGCCAAATTGTTTTCAATTGCTCTGTAAATCTACATTCTTCAGTGCATTAGGGTTCTTGTATCTTCTCCACGCATCTAAACTTGGCACTGTCCTATCAAGTGGCTTAATTTTTGTTAATCTTTTGGTTCAATTTACGTTCCTCTAATTAAAAAGTTTGAACATTTCTTGTGCTCATGGTTCTTAGGGTTTCTCCTTTGCTGTGTTTTTAGTGGGGTTCCCCTTAATTCACTTGTTAGTTTGTAGACATTTATTTTATATTCCTAGTGACTGTTCCCTGTTGGTTTTAGACAAAAATACCTTCTTTGTCATTTCTTTCTTTTTCCATGGTGTCCTTAGTTTTGGAAAATCTGCAATTTTTCATATATTACTTTTGTTTCAGGGTTTTGTTTTTTTTTAGAAATCCTTCCCCACCACTAAATCTTAAAGATATTCTCCCACATTACTTTTTATTAATGTTATAGTTTGACCTCATTACAGTATTTCAGTCCAGCTGGAGTTCAACTTTGTATTAGTGTTAGGTAGAGAATACTGTTTTATCATCTCCATGTGGATCAGATTTGATGAGCATCAGTTCTGCCTTCCGTTATTGAATTTTATTTTGGGAAAGCAAAATGATTATAATTTTAGCCTAAGAACAGTGATCAAGATGGTTTTTTAGCAGGGCTTGACCTGAATATTTTAATATTCTTTAGCTGAAGAGGAGGCAAATGAAGAAGATGTACTGGGAGATGAAACAGAGGTGAGTTGGAGAGAGTAAGGTTAGTCACTGGCCTGGCAACGTGCCGCTTCCTTGGCCACATTGCTTAACATCAATCATTAGAGGGCTTAAATGCTAACTTGTTAGGGGAGCATAGAGGGGGAATGAAGGTTCTGAAAAACTGGCTCATTTTTGAGTTCTTATATTCTTTTATTGATGGGTATTTACTGTTGATTTATATTAACTATTGTTTCATTTGGTTTTAGGAAGAAGAACCAAAGCCCATAGAACTGCCTGTCAAAGAGGAAGAACCCCCTGAGAAAACTGTTGATGTGTAACTATCCCTTTTTTATGTCTGAGTACAGGACAGATAGTTGTGGGTTTTGGAGGAGTTTAGTCTTTTACTCTCTTTACCTCTTACGCATTTCCTTTGGCTTTTTCATTTCTCGTTAGATCATACATTTTCAGAAGAGTCTACTTCATTTCAAGTACATGGTCCCAGTGAAGCAACGTAGTTTGTCTCTGGGTTATGTAATAGATAATTAGGACCAGGAGACTTCAAACCCAGGCAGAGTTTAGTTCTAGCCTTTGTTGTAGCACCATAATAGATGATTATTTTTCTGTATAGAGAATCATCTAGATTTCTCTATGTATAAGGAATTTTGTAAGGGTGGAGGGTGCTGAGCAGAGATGATGTCTCTTAGGTAACACTGTATTCTCTCTTCCTTTTTGATTTACAGTGGAGGAAGGGAGGACAGAGTACTAGAGTGGAAAGTGGGCCTTGATTTATTTAAACTGTCCCACAAGGTTGATTATAAACAAACAAAAGGTTGATCATAAACATCTTTTTGGGGGGCTCTCAAATCCAGCACATTAGTAACAGTTGAATCCTTTTTAACATTTTTGTTCCTCATAGCTGTATTTATGCATTATAAAAGACTGTGTGCTAGTGAAAAGTCAAACACTACATAGAGGAGTATATAAACTGAAAATTATGTACCCCTTGTCTCCATCCCCTATCTGACTTCCCAGAGGTTTTCAGTATATTCTTTTAGAATGTTACATGGGGAGTTTGTGTATATGTGTATATACAGTTACATGCACTACGCATATTGTGGGTTTCTTGATTTTTCTCAGATCTTTTTGTATCATTATACAGTAATGTTTTTATTTAAATGTTATATACAGGGCAGGATTCTAGGTGTTTTACATGTATTCTCATTTAATCCTCACATCAACTGAATGAAATGGGGTTAATTATCTTTGTAAGTGGTAGGTCTCTTTTTTTAGCTTGTTATTATGAGAAATTGCAAGTATGTACACAAGTTATGAGAAAAGTATAGTAGACCCCATATACCTATCACCCCGAGTTAGTAGTTATCAACTTAGAACCTTATTCTTTTTTTTTTTTTTTTAAAGATTTTATTTATTTATTTGAGAGAGACACAGTGAGAGGGGGAACACAAGCAGGGGGAGAGGGAGAAGCAGGCCTCCCGCAGAGCAGGGAGCCCGATGTGGGGCTCAAACCCAGGACCCTGGGGTCATGACCCGAGCCGAAGGCAGACCCTTAACGACTGAGCCACCCAGGCACCCCAGAACCTTATTCTTTCTAGAAGCTAACAGTACCCTGTTCTATGGATGAACAGTAACTTAACCAATCTCTTGTTGATGGACATTTAGATAATTCATAAAGCAGAAAATGCAGTGCTGCATGTCCTTACGCAACTATTTATGTATTTATACATAAGTATGTCCATATGATAAATCCCCTGCAGTGGATTTGCTGCATCACAGGGGATGTACATTTAATGTTTCATTATATTTTATCTACTAATACTACTTTTTTTTTTTTTTAGGAAGGGGAGGGAGGGGCAAAGGGAGAGAGAATCTTAAGCAGGCTCCACGCCTAGCGCAGAACCTGATGCAGGCTCGATCTCACAACTCTTGAGATCATGACCTGAGGGGAAATCAAATTAAGAGTTGGACGCTTAACTGACCAAGCCACCTAGGCGCCCCTAATAATACTGCTTTTTAAAGCCATGTGGTTATCGTCCATCATAGGAGGTTTATGTTTGGATGTAATGCCTTAAGGAAATGGCTTAGGAATACCATTAAAGTAGCGATGTTTTGGGGACCTCAGGAGCAAGAAGGAAGATGAGGTGAATACAATGATAATTGGCTTCTGTGGTTTAACAATGAAGTCTGAAAATTTATAGAAGTTCATTATCATTAGAATATGTAAAATGTGTGATTCTCTTATTTAGAGCGTTTAAATTTTATTAATGAATTTCTAAACAAGGAAATTGAAAATGTGTGTGTTGGGAGGGTGGTTTTTGCTCTTTAGAGTGTTAGTAGTGGCTAGACCACAGTAGGGTTTAGAAAGGTTCTGGGTCCCTATAGTTTGGAGAATGTCTCATATGTGACTGGGTAGGAGAGAAATTTAACAGCAAAGAAAATAAATTTCCTGTGAGTTCCAGAATGTGATGTGTATTTATTGCTTGAGCTTAGTTGTGCCTGAGGGAGCTGGAACACAGCAGAAAGAAGCGTCCTTTCTGGGGTTCCCTTTCTGCCACAAGGTGTACTGCAGTGATTGTGCTTCAAGATGAAAATGTGAAGAAAGTCACTAGCTTGGGATTGGTGGAGAAGACTGTTGTCTTAATGGCATTGACTTCAAGTAAAACATTAAACTTCAGTGTCCCTTTCTGTCTGAACAAGACAGAGGGTTGGGGAAGTACGGATGACCAGGAAATGAGAATTCAGGATTTCCGTTAAGAATATTCTGGGCTAATTTAGTTACTTCGGCCATTCAAAAGGAGATCCCCTTCATCTTGGGCTTGAGGTTCTCCAAAAATATGCTACTGTTTCTAGTTTGATCCCTCCCACCCCCCTACCCTTAACCAGGGTAGTTAAATATTGTAGGATGTAGTTATGGTCAGCAGGGGGCACCCATTGCTTATCTGTCAGTCCAGGACCTCCAACAAAAGGATGGAGAGAGTAAGTTCCTGTTCCAGAATTGCTTCCTCTGAAAATGCCATTAAGCCATTACTACCTTTCAGGGCATCAAATGGGAAAAGTGTCCGGGATATTGGAACAAAGGCTGCCCATGTCTCTAAATGAGGGACCTTAATGAGACTGGTTATGACCCACAGTTTTATGGGAGTTGTTTGGTGGAGGGTTAATGCCCTTCCATTTATCCTGGGTATTTCCGAACTTTGTCTCCCGCCCCGATGGTCCCCCCTCTTTTGTTTTCTCTTAAATCTTTTGACTAGTAACTTAACCATGTTTTCCTAATTCAAACTCCCGTTAGCCTTTTTTCTTCCCACTCCCTTTGGCATTTTTATTTGTCTCACTTTGACTGTTCCAGCTGGAGCTACAGTCCCTGTGGGAGAAATAAGGGATTTGTAAAAGAAGGAAACCAGAGCTTGTAGAGAACTCGTTAATTGTTATTTTGATGAAAATTGAGAGCTGCCATTTAAATGAGGGTTGGAGGAATAGTCATTAGTCCAAAAGTAAATTTAAGGTTCCTAAAAGTAAAAGAAGTGGTTTCCGGTGCCCTTTGAGTGTTTCCTTTCAGCCCAATATATTTAACCAGACTTCTTTCTTGATTACTTTTTTATAGTTTAGCAAAGCAGGTTAGTCTACTATTTGAACTCTTATCAAAAGATGGCAGCTCAAGGAACTGAAGTTCTAATGGGCTTCATATTTTTTTGGGCTAAGGGGTGATGGAGAGATAGGGGACAAAGGACATGATTCAGGTGTATTCTTATATATTTTAAGGTTTTGGGTTAGAAGATCAAGTTTTCTGGTTTTAAAAAAATTTTTCTTCTTTTCCAGGGCAGCAGAGAAGAAAGTGGTAAAAATTATATCTGAGATACCACAGACTGAGGTAGGTTTTCTGCTCCCTAGTAGAAAAGCAGTCTCTCTCTATATCTTTCTATTTCTTACCTTTTATTCTACCTGTATAATCACTAAAAAAATTAACTCATAGGCAGAAAATCAGTATTGACAGATTTTGGTATTGATACATTTTTCTACCATCTTCACTTGGGAAAATATTTGGGCTGGCATAGTCACCTTTGAAGCCCTAGTCTTTTTGTATATAGTCCTGAGGCCTTAGTGGTAACCCTCTTTAAGATGTTTACAAACTAGATTAGAGTTTGGGAGGATTGTACCTTGGAAGAGATGAAAAGTAATAAGGGAAGATGTCACTACTTGATAGCTGGTAAGACAGAAATTTCTCTGGATTCTGTGTCAGGATCTCTGAAGGTCTCCAATTGAGATCTGTGTGTGTGTGTGTTGGGGGGGCTGGTTTGTAACCTTTTAAGTAGAGATGACATAGGACAATGCTGCCTCATTTCTAACTGAAAGAGTACCACTAGTGTTGGAACCAAGCTGTTCCTTTGATCCCTTTGCAAAGGTCAACCAAACACAGCTTTTGTCTTCTCGGCTTCATGCAGAATGTGGGTTTTATTTTATTCCTTTCCTTTTGTTTTTTGAGGACATGAATGTAATAATAGTCTTTTGTGTTTGCTTTCTGGAAAGGGCTGTTGAGGTAAGCCCTGGAGAGATATAACCTGATATCCTCTAGGATTGTCAGTATTCTCAGTTTAGACCTTATGAAATATACTCCTGATGTTCTAAAGACACAAACTTCTAAACAACTTTTCTCCTTAAGGAAACCAGAAATGAATTTTTCTTTTCCCCTTCTTTTGTCTTTTTATCACCTAGAGAATGCAGAAGAGAGCTGAACGATTCAATGTACCTGTGAGCTTGGAGAGTAAGAAAGCTGCCCGGGCAGCAAGGTGAGTGTGCCGGCCTTTTGGATCTGAGATGATGATAAGATGAAGGTGGAGGGGTATGATCCTAGGTTTTAAATATATTGTTGATTTTAAGTAAAATAGACACCTTGCTGAAAAGAAACACTTTTTTGGCTCTTTTCAGAATTTGCTGCTGATTTGGATGTAGTAGCTGTAGATTAGGTCTCATCAAGCAGGATTTTTGTAATAGGTAAAAATCAGGAACTGTTACTTCTAATTTTGATGAGGCTTCACTTTTAGCTTATTCTCTGATCTCTTGGTGAGAAAAAGAGTAAACTGAACCTCTTTCGTGGGGTTGTTAGAATTAGCTAATGATTGCAAGTCTTGAGATCACAAGCAAGAAGTGCCATATGTACACTTGACACGGAGACAGACAACAGGGAGTCTGAACAGCTTCCTAAAATTTAGCTTGTTTTTTTTTTCTACAGATTTGGGATTTCTTCAGTTCCATCAAAAGGTAAGAATACAGAGACTCTTCTAAAAAAAGTTACCTTTATATTTTAACTTTTTTGTCACAACAGATTTCTCCAAATTAAGGTAAACTTGTTAGCTTTAGAAGCTTTTAAGAAGTTATAACATTCACCTTTTTGCTTGAGGTAAAACCATACTTAAGCCTTCCTGGGCAATTTAGAGAAGGGGCTGAAGTTATGAGAATAGGAGGAAGTGCCAACATTTGTTTTCCTTTTCTTGGACATCTTTAGAGAAGTTTCCAGTACCTTGCCTAGTTATTCTGGTGTCTCAAGTCAGCATGTAATTATTATGTACCTGTCCCATATCATACTGCCTAGAGTAAGTGGTGAAAGAGAAAAGAGAGTATCTTTTACCTCAACAATCTTGGAATCTTCTAGGAATTTACAAGGAAATAATGTTGGATATGCTTAAAGACTTAGTTAACCATAAGGATTATCACAGCATTATTTTTCATGATCAGTAACTAGAAACAATGTAATATACAATAGGGAATTTGTTAAATAAATGTCTACCGTAGTATAGTAGATTATGCAGTTGTTAAAATGATACTGGAGAGTATTTGTCAGAAAAATGTTAAGTGAAAACAAATTATAAAATTATATTAGCAGTGTATTTCCCTTTTGGTAATAGAAGTGCATGTATGGATAGAAAAACAGGTTTGGGGGCGTGCCTGATTGGCTCAGTTGGTGGAGCATGCAACTCTTGATCTCAAGGTTGTGAGTTTGAGCCCCATGTGTGGTGTGGAGTTTACTTAAAAATGAAAACTAAAAAAAAAAAAGGTTGGAGGGAATATGTTCTAATTGTTAATACTTTCTCTGGTTGATGGAATTTTGAGTGACTTCTTTTTGCTTGTCTGTGTTTGTAAAATTTCTGCAATGAGTATGTATCTTATAATAAATTAGGAAGAAAGTTATTCTTAAAAATAACATAGTCCAGTTTTAGAGACTTAAATTTTAAATGTAATCTCTTAATCTAATTTAGTCTTCTTAGTGATCTGTTTGAAGTGTGTTAAGAACACGTCCTCTAAAGATCTAATATTTTGCTGTGCTTTTTTTTTTTTCAATTTTTAATTTTTTAAAGATTTTATTTATTTATTTGACAGAGAGAGAGACAGTGAGAGAGGGAACACAAGCAGGGGGAGTGGGAGAGGGAGAAGCAGACTTCCCGCAGAGTGGGGAGCCCGATGCGGGGCTCGATCCCAGGACCCTGGGATCATGACCTGAGCCGAAGGCAGACGCTCAACAACTGAGCCACCCAGGCGCCACTTGCTGTGCTTTTTAAAAGACTAGCAAAATTCTGGTCACTATCACTACATGTTTTACTTTATTTTTTTTTTCCAAATATTTTATTTATTTATTTGAGAGAGAAGCACGAGCTGGGGGGAAGGGCAGTGATAGAGGGAGAAGCAGACTCCTCACTGAGCGCAGAGCCCAGTGTGTGTCTCCATCCCAGAGCTTAAGACAGATGCTTAACTGAGACATCCAAGCGCCCTCACTACATGTTTTAGAAACAGATATTTTCTGGCTTTTAGTTATATTAAGAGAGATGCAGTAGGATTGGTGATAGTACAGCAAAAATTATTAAAGACCTTAGATGGTACTATTTGGGGAAAGACAAAAGTTAAAATTAATAGTCTAAAAAGGAAACCTGATCAATAAAATAATGTATTGATAATATTTACAGTATTCTTTTAATTCTAACATCCTTAACCTATAGAGTACCTCTTAAAAGAAGAGTTTGGCAACATTTAAACGGAAGTACTTTTTATGAGTGAGAACATAAAAACATCTAACAGTTCCTAGCACATGGGTTGTGGTAAAAGTTGAATCTGTACCTGAATGTTTACAGTGGAGAGTTAGGGAACCAATTCCAAGATTGTGATGACTTAAAATAAAATTCTGAAAAGTTTTTTTTTTTTTTTAAGATTTTGTTTATTTGAGAGAGAGAGATCACAAGCAGGGGAAGCAGCAGAGGGAGAGGGAGAAGCAGACTCCCCACTGAGCAGGGAGCCTGACGTGGGGCTTGATCCCAGAACCCTGGGATCATGTCCTGAGCTGAAAGCAGCCACTTAAACTACTGAGCCACCCAGGCGCCCTGGAAAAGTTTTAAGAATTATTGACTTAGATTAGGATTGGGCCTACAGGCCAATTTACTTGCTTCTTAGTGATAATTTCAGGATGGGACATTGGCTTTAAGCAGCTGTAATTTTAATTAATTAATTTATTTTTAAATTTTAATTTATTATGATGGTAGCTCTGCTCCTTTGTCCAGATGTGATGTCTTTCTTTTTTTTTAACAGCTTTATTGAGATATAACTCATATTCCATGTAGTTCATTCATTTAAAGTTGTATATAATTCACTGGTTTTTAAAGAATATATTCACAGGGTTCTGCAACCATTGTCTCAGTCTAATTTTTTTTTTTTAAGATTTTATTTATTTATTTGAGAGAGAGCATGCGCGAGAGAGCATAAGAGGGGAGAGGGTCAGAGGGAGAAGCAGATTCTTTGCTGAGTGGGGAGCCCGATGCGGGACTCGATCCTGGGACTCCGGGATCATGACCTGAGCTGAAGGCGGACGCTTAACTGACTGATCCACCTAGGCACCCTCAGTCTAATTTTAGGACATATTAATCACCCCAAAAAAACCCTGTATCCATTAGCAGTTGTTTCCCATTCCTCCTTCCACCCCCACCCAAGCAACCATTCATTTTTTCTGTGCATATAAATCTGCTTTCATATAAATGGAATTGTGCACTTTGTAGTTTTTTGTGACTGGCTTCTTAGCATAATGTATTCAGGGTTTGTCCATGTTGTAGGATACATTAGTACTTCATTTCTTTTTAATATTGGATAATATTTCATTGGGTATACCACATTTTACCTATCCATTCATTAGCTGATGGACATTTGCGTTGTTTTCACTTCTTGGCTACTATAGATAATGCTGCTATGAACATTCATATACAGGTTTTGGTGTGGATGTATGTTTTCATTTCTCTTGGGTGTATACCTACAAGTGGGCTTACTGGGTCATATGGTAAACTGTTTAACTTTTTGAGGAACTGCCAAATTGCTTTCCAAAGCGGCTGTACATTTTATGTTCCCATCAGCAGTGAATGCAGACGTGATCTCTAGATGCAATGTTTGCCTTTTTTTCTTTCCTCATCATAAGATAAAGGATATTTGTCTTGTGTACTTTTTCCCTACTAATTTGATTTGAAGACTGTCAGCTTCATAAAAATCATAAATGATGTTTAAAAATGTTAAATAAAACTTTTATTTGCTTCTTTAGGTCTGTCATCTGATGCCAAGCCTATGGTAAGAAATCTTTTTTTTTTTTAATACCTTGAGAGACACATCTTAACTCTGGTTTTAAAGTTAGAAACAGCTCCCAGATAGAGGAATCTCTGAGATCACATGAGTTTGGTGACTGTCTGTTTTCAGTACAGTGTTTTATGTCCTGAATAAAATGGATTGTTTGAGTACTAAGAGGTCAGGAAAATTGCCACATCTTCCAAGTCACTATAGACATCTTCCTTCCTGTCATTCCTCTTGAAAAAAATGAGTAGATTTTGTTAGCTAGTGGACAGTCCATATAATTCTTTGTTTTATGGTACTGTAGTTTTAGGCCTTGTCTAATGGCTCTGAAAAATGTCTAATATTTAGTTACCACAAGCAAATCTGTGGAAGCAACTTACGAGTTCTTTTGGTAGATATTGGTATTTTTCAACACTAAATCATAGACTGAAGACTGGTAGAACAAGATGCCTTCCAGACCATTGTGACTCAGTGGCATGTTCAGAAAATGGAAACACATGCTGTGGGTGAAATATGTTTGGCTTTATAAAATCCTGTTCTTGAAGTTACAGTGCAGTATGGGAAATGAAGCTGAAATGTAAGAGTATCAGCAGCAGTAGTAATGAAAATGTCCTGTACATCCTTATGATAGTAAGTGTTGTATATCAGGGCTTCCAAGAAAAAGGAAGGAAGAAAATTAAGTTGGATACTGGTGGTAGATTTGTCTTCTGAAGAAAGGAGAGCTGGAATTAAGAACTACTGAAGAGGCTACGTATAGGATTTAATGATTTTGGACTGAATAATGGACTTGTTTGGAGGTGATTATTTAGATATTAGCTTTTTAAAGCAGTGTTTGGCCTACTTTTATCTTAAACCCTCTTTAGGCTCTTGCCACGTTTGATGAACAAAGGAGGCTGTGTTGAATTTTTTACTGTATTCCGGAAGAGGTCTTTTAATAATTAGTGGCTGGATGGGTGCTGCTTAGTGTCCTGATTTGCCGTATAGGGTATCTTTGATATTGTAGGCTATTTTGAACTCTTAGCTTTGGACTATAATTTCTGCCTTTTGTATTTTCTGTTTTGATTTTTAAAAATATGGGTTTTTCCCCCTGTGTTTATATAGGTTAACCTGGATAAACTAAAGGAAAGAGCCCAAAGGTTTGGTTTGAATGTCTCTTCAATATCCAGAAAGGTAAAGTACTGTTTTTGCCACCTTAGAGCAATGTGGGCCTACATAGCCTGGAAATGACTGTCCTGAGAATATAGCTAGCTATTCATATTCAGCACTTCATTTCATGAAGTCCTTTGACTATCACCTCCTCTCGCTGACTATTGATTACGTTACAGGAATTATTTCACATAGTGAATTTTTTTTTTTCCTGCATATTTTTTTCATAGCTTCCACCCAAGTTGTTAGAACATGTTCTGTATTTCTTTTGGTTAAGATGTTGTATTGAGTGATGTTAAAAACTTACTACATCTACTTTAACTTCTAACATAGTCTTTTTTTTTTTAAGATTTTATTTATTTTATTTATGAGAGAGAGAGAGTGAGCGAGAGTGCGCGCACGAGCAAGGGGAGAGGCAGAAGGAGAGGGAGAAGCAGACTCCCTGCCGATTAGGGAGCCCAATGCAGGGCTCTATCGCAGAGCCCTGGGATCATGACCCAAGCTGAAGACAGATGCTCAACTGACTGAGCCACCTAGGTGCCCCAGGTGCCCCTCTAATACAGTCTTAATGGAAACAGGAGACGAAAATCCTGTCTTTGGGTCAAAGGTACCTAGAAACAAAATTTGAAGGTTCCCTGGAACAAAAACAAGAAAGTTATTTCATTCTGTCTGCTCCTCTGCTAACTGACATTATTGAGTTTGTTAAGCAAGGTGACTGTTGACACCATGCTTTGTGGAGTGATCAATTCTATAGGGCATTGTTATGTTTGGAGTTTCGCCAGGCATGTGCTGTTGGAGAAAATGCTGAGGATTCTCCTGTTTGCCTTGAGCAGGTAGTCTCTCAGTCTGGTTCTGTAAGAATGAAAGCATGTTTCTTGGTTGTTGAAGTGGGGACAGGGTTAAGGGAAGACTGTTTCAAACCAGAAGAACTATCAAAAGAAAAAATGTCATTGGGGCACTTGGCTGGCTCAGTTGGAAGAACATGGGACTCTTGATCTTGGGGTTGTGAGTTTGAGCCCCACGTTGGGTGTAGAGGTTATGTACATACATACGTACATAAATAAACTTGTTTAAAGGGTCATTATTTCCCACTAAGTCTGGGAGCATTTAGGTCTCTGGAAATCCATTGGAAAACACTGTCCTGACTGTGGTTGTTAACATTTTTGCTCAGGAGAAAAACTGAGCACTAAAAAATGTAAACACTTATGCCCCACTGGGACTTCTTTTTTTTTTTTTTTTTTTAAAGATTTTATTTATTCATGAGAGACAGAGAGAGAGAGAGAGAGAGGCAGAGGGAGAAGCAGGCTCCCAAGGAGCAGGGAGCCCGATGTGGGACTTGGTCCCAGGACGCTGGGATCATGACCTGAGCCGAAGACAGACGCTTAACCATCTGAGCCACCCAGGCGCCCCCCCCCCCCCACTGGGACTTCTAACCTTATACACAACTGCTCCATTTTCCTTCCCTTTACATTACATTTTTTATGCTTACCAGAAGCATAGCATTAGGTCTTTGTGCCCAGCTTGATGCTGAGACCATAGGTGTTCAGTAGGAATATTTGCTAGTTTATGTGAAATTTTAAAAAACTCAGGAGTTGTGGGGCACCTGAGTGGCTCAGTCATTAGGGTCTGCCTTCGGCTCAGGTCATGATCCCAGTGTCCTGGGATCGAGCCCTCCATCGGGCTCCCTGCTCAGCGGGAAGCCTGCTTCTCCCTCTCCCACTCCCCCTGCTTGTGTTCCCTTTCTCGCTGTGTCTCTCTCTGTCAAATAAATAAATAAAATCTTAAAAAAAATTGGAGTTGAGAGTAGACAGAGTATGCGATTCTTTTTTTTTTTTTTAAAAGATTTTATTTATTTATTTGAGACAGAGAGAATGAGAGGGAGGAGGGTCAGAGGGAGAAGCAGACTCCCTGCCGAGCAGGGAGCCCGATGCGGGATTTGATCCCGGGACTCCAGGATCATGACCTGAGCCGAAGGCAGTCGCTTAACCAACTGAGCCACCCAGGCGCCCCAGAGTATGTGATTCTTAAACCACATGCAGCTTAATTGGGAAGAATATACTATAAACCAAGTCGTTTGTGTTTTGTTAGATTGCCAAGGGGAAGCGTGCTTGGCTCTGTGGCCCCAGTTCTCATCTGTCTCCTTTTGTATACGAAGACCAGGTGTCTGAGAATCTCAGCAGTAACTCACTGTAAAGAATTGTAGGGCGCCTGGGTGGCTCAGTTGTTAAGCGTCAGCCTTCAGGTCAGGTCTTGATCCCAGGGTCCTGGGATCGAGCCCCACATTAGGCTCCCTGCTCCACGGGAAGCCTGCTTCTCCTTCTCCCACTCCCCCTGCTTGTATTCCTTCTCTCGCTGTGTCTCTCTCTGTCAAATAAATAAAATCTTAAAAAAAAAATTGTATGCGTTCCATCAAAATTAACAAAATTGAACATATCTCCAACTGTGTAGCTCATATGGACACTTTACCGAGACGAATTTGCCCCTCACTTTATACTGCCCACCTGAATTATTTTCATAGTATTTCATTACAGGGATATTAGCCTTTTCACTTTCACTTCCTTAGAATCTTTCTCCATATTTGACTTGCTTTCATTTTTAGTCCAGAGGAAGCTAAGTAAAGCATGAAGAGATACATTTATTAGCTTTGTGACTTTGAGCAAATTACTAAACTTCTTTGGTCTTCATCTATAAAACTGGGAGTAATACCTAACATTGTGTTTGTGAAGAGTTAAGTAATTGGGTATATGAAATTATCTAACATATTGACACTTTGACCCTTAAAAAGACACTTTGACCCTTAATAAATGTTCACTTTCTTCTTAGTTCAGTTCTGTTGGCTACCTGACTTTATGCCTTTGAGTCATTTAACTTCTGTATTTTAGTTGATCATTGATAAGATTTCCCATTTTAAGTCTGAAGGGTTTGGGTGCCTGGCTGGCTCAGGTGGTGGAGTGTGTGACTCTTGATCTTGGGGTTGTGAGTTCCAGCCCCATGCTAGGTGTAAAGATTACTAAACAAAATTAATAAACTTAACCCTTGGGTTATAAGCAAATAATGGTAATAGGTAAAACTGACTATGTGACCTGTGTTTTCAGATGATGTTCATTGCCATACCTATGTTCTAGAGTAGTGCTTCTCAAATTCTTTAGCAAAAGCCTAATTTGTTTTTTTTTTAATTTTAAGATTTTATTTATTTAGGGTGCCTGGGTGGCTCAGTTGGTTAAGTGACTGCCTTCGGCTCCGGTCATGATCCCAGGGTCCTGGGATTGAGTCCCGCATCGGGCTTCTTGCTCAATGGGGAGTCTGCTTCTCCCTCTGACCCTACCCTCTCAAAATCTTTGATTTTATTTATTTGTCAGAGAGAGAGAGAGAGAGAGCAAGCACAAGCAGGGTGAGTGGCAGGCAGAGGGAGAAGCAAGCTCCCCGCTGAGCAAGGAGCCCGATGTGGAACTCTATTCCAGGACCCTGGGATCGTGACCGGAGCCGAAGGCAGACACTTAACCAACTGAGCCACCCAGGCATCCCAAGACTAGTTTTTTAAGTTTCTAATTTATTGGGGCTCCCGGCTGACTCAGTTGCATGAGACTCTTGATCTCAGGGTCGTGAGTGAGTGCAAGCCCCACATTGGGCAGAGAGCTTACTTTAAAAAATTTTTTTTTCGAATTCATTACAGAGTGGTACTTTTGTAAAATACAATAAAAATGTCACAGCAGTGTTAAATTACTCTGGAAGTTTCCAAGCACTCACGATTTCTGGAGTTATTGCAGACTGGTAAATGGTAAACACTTTGGGGGTCAGCACCAGGAGGCAGATCACATTTTGAATAACACTGTACTGGTGTATGTATGATTTCTTCCAGGGACCACTTTGCTTGGAGACTTGTGACTTTTGAGATATTCTCTTTGAGTATGGATTCGTTTGCATTGATCATTAAGTCCTGATTTTCAGAATCATCCTGATTTCAGCAGTTGGCTCTACTTTGCCCCATAAACCATTACAGTGTCCCAGAAATGCTGATGTTTTGCTGTCCACCACTGTCCAATAGAACTTTCTGTGATGTTGGAAATATCCTATAGAATATTGTTTCATTGAATAAGTCTGTGTTATCTAATATAGTAGTCATTAGCCACACGTCATTATTGATTACTTGAAATGTAGCTAGTGTGAACTGAAATTTTTAATTAAATTTAAATAGCTGCATGTATATTGGGCAATTCAAGCCTAGCTTATATTTCTCATACAGTTTTCACACTTGAAGTAGCATAGAAATCCTTGATCAGACCACATATTTGGACCACTGTTTCTGTGCCTGTAGAATATAAAAATTTCAGAGTGAACGTGCAAGGAGAGAAATTGGAGGAAAAGGAGTAGTAAGAGATAAGGAAGTGTTCTTTTTTATTTTTATTTTAAAGATTTTATGTATTTGACAGAGAGAGACACAGTGAGAGCAGGAACACAAGCAGGGGGAGTGGGAGAGGGAGAAACAGGCTTCCCATGGAGCAGGGAGCCCGATGCGGGGCTCGATCCAAGGACGCTGGGATCATGACCTGAGCTGAAGGCAGACACTTAATGACTGAGCCACTCAGGCGCCCCAGGAAGTGTTCTTTTTTAAAAGTAACTTTTTCCATAGAACTTAGTTCTAGATCCAGATCCTGAAATTGCAACTGGTTACATTCTCAGAGTTGTTTCGTTCAAAATCTTGTGTTTAACTGTTCTCTATCACCAGAGATGATATGCTACCTAGTATTTGGTTGGCCAAGGTTAGTGACATGATTAAGTTTGTATTTATGGAACAGCTAGGTCAGTATACTGTGTCCACCTCATCCTGGGTTCCAGTATAGCCTTCTCCTATATAATTTGGTCACCTGTCTTTAAGTTTTACTATTCTCTAGGCACAGATCTCTTTCAGTTTGATAAGATGCAAATAGTAGAGGTTAGCAGGTAGTATAGAGATTTGATTTCTCTTCTTAATTCTAGTATCCCGAAAAGGGCGTTGCATGGGGTTTGTGTTTGCTTGATCCAGCTTAAGGCCCAGATTTCTTGCTGATTTCTCTTTGGTAGATTCCTCTGCAGACCAGTGTAAATTATAAAGAGAAAGTGTGTGAGAGGAAATGAGCCATGGATCAATAGTGTTTATGACTGATTTTTTTTTTTTTTTGGTCACAATCTGGTTATCTTTTCTTTATATTTTAGATTTACATTTTGAGCATATTACAGATTTGAGGATACCAAATCACTTCTATTCTTCCTAGGCTGACTTTTGCATGACTGCTCATATATTTCAGCTTTCAGCTCCACTAGTATACTATACATGTTAGGCAGTACACAGAAACTTAAAGAAATCTGCCCCCCCCGCCCCCAATCATCTTCCTCCTTTCCCCCTGCCTAAGAAAGGCCTGTCCGTTCATGTTTCCAACTCAAGTCTCAGTGAATAGAATCCTGTTGGTTTAGGATAATGGGAAGTGACAGGGCAAAGAATGGCACTGGCATTTATAGACATTTTTTACACAAGAGGCTGTAAATTGTCCCCTCTAACTCTTTGGACTATTTGAGGATAGAATGGCATGCCTTTTCTCATATAAGCCTCATGGTGACTATGGGCTGAGAAACCTCCCACACCCTCAAACAAAACAAAACCCAGATAAATAACCTCTGCCTGGTTGGTTCTGATTGATCACCAGCTAGGTTTTCAGTCTTGTGCTTGACTGGTTGTGGTTTTTTTTGTTTTGTTTTGTTTTTGTTTTTCCTTCTCTGTCAGTTTTCCATGTCTCCCAAGAGAGGTAGTGTTTGGGTTAGTCCTATTGGTGAAGGACAGGACTTGGCTTGGCACATAAGAAACTCATCTTTGAAAGGAGTGAGAGATGGATAGAGGGAATAGATGGGAAGCCAGCTCAGTTAATAGATGATGGTCATAGGACATTAGTTTTATAAAAACGAAATCTGGGCTTAGAGTTAAGGTGTAAACTGATATAGCTAATTTGGATTGTTTTGTTTTCATTCCCCCCCGCCCAAACACTGGCATATTTGGGAAAGTGAAACTTGATGCTTTAGGACATCCAGCCAAGTAAGTATTCAAAACAAAACAAAACCCAAGCCCAGGCACTAAGTAGAAAACTGGAATGTGGTTTATGCTCTTTTCCCTCCCTGAGAATGTGAGGGGCATGTGTTACTGCTTCTTGTTGGTTCTTGATTAGTAGTAGAAAATATAGGCATCTTTTATCCCTGTTGACCTTAGTACATCTTCCCTACTTCTCTACTGGAATATTATTGCGCCTTCCCTCTTCGTAGCTCGTGTTAAGGTAACTGTCCTAATGGCGCTGTCTTAAGGCCTATAAACAATAAAGTCTGCTTTTCCTGTGTTGTAATTTTTGCCAGTTTTCTTCCCTAATGATTGTGGTCTGTGTTATATAGTGTCAGAATATAAAAAGGTTAAAAAGTTAAATATCTCTTAATTGATCATTATCTTGTTATTGAGGCTGGTAGCTAGAAGATTCTTGGGTGGCTGCAATGATTACTTTTTATGAACCTTTCATATAATTATATATTTTTGCTCACCATTGCTTGGAGATGAACCACTTCAGAGTGAGAGAGATATTGGAGTTCCCTTGTTTTTGAGGCTCCTGTCACTGAAATCTGTTGAGATATCAAAGAAGGTGTGACAAAGAGTCAGTTCTAAGCACAGGAGAGCACCAGTGTCTCCTAGCATCCAGATTTCACTGTTGCTAACTGATAGTGGGCTGGTCTCCATTCACTCTTCTGAAAGGCATATTTGATTCTATCTATATTCCCTTCCACCATCTGAAATAAATGAAGACATGTTTGTTCTTCCCCTTCAGCAGTGGGTTTTGGTATAGAGGGATGTGGAGAGAAGGAAGTTCACACTATGGATTTAGAAGTTGGTCACCAGCTTTCTCAGAGGGACTATAATTGTTAGAGTTTAGGTATGTGTATGTAAACCTTTTCCAAAGGAAGAACTGTGGGGCCATGCATAGGACATTGCAAACATGGTACTATAAGAAAGTACTGCAGAACCATAAACTATGGTGAGGAGTTTGGTAGAATATTTTTTAAAGGGGTAGTGGTAGAAGATTTAGATCCCAAGTAAGTTGGAGAAGTAGCCTGCTAAGTGGTTTTGGGTTCTTTTCCATCCAACATATACTCAAGTAGCAGTACCTAGGCCAAGTACACCACTTAACTTTCTATTCCCCTTTCTCATGGGGCCCCATGAGACCCAAGAGAAACGCAGATAGGATTGTAGGTGGGAAAAACTCCAGTGTAGGTCTTTTTAGACATTTCATTGAGTATTTCATTGAGCAAGAGTTTTGGGGGAATACCCCTACCCCTCATCCTAGTTTGTCGTTTTTCCCAAAAATGCTTCTTCCACTTGAAAAATTATATTCTTTCAACTTATATTAACAAATAAGAAAAGACAAGAATGGGATATATATGTGTGTGTGTGTGTATAGTAGATAGAGATAGCAGTTGAGAGTGACTGTCAGGATGAATTTCAGGAAGAGCTAAGATCCAAACCCACATAGGTTACAGCATTTCTTGCAGCATTTTGGGGCTCAGCTAAAATTTAACCAGTCCTTTAAATCTTCTAATTTATAATAATTTGAAAATTAGTATTTGGCCTTTTTTCTGCCTTCTCTCCTCTTAAGATAAAAACTGCTGTTTTTCCACCCACCCATTGCAACAAACCTTGAGGGAGTGGTAAAGGAGCTGTTTAAAGAGG
Organism: Leptonychotes weddellii; assembly: GCF_054177405.1. NCBI lineage: Eukaryota > Metazoa > Chordata > Mammalia > Carnivora > Phocidae > Leptonychotes > Leptonychotes weddellii. The sequence continues at coordinate 106,435,268 of NC_138373.1, read as the reverse complement.
AAACAATAGGGAAAACTCTCTGACCTCAGTTTATCCCCTCATCTGGTTCTTCATTTGTCCCTGCTGAGGAACAGAACTTGTCTTTTGTCTGTAACACAAATACATCTTCACCTCCCTCCCTTCCCACTACCCCCCACCACCCGCTCTTCTCACTCCCTTCTATTATAGTTCCAATCAATGATGTCATTATGTGTGCCATTCAACTGCTGTTGAGCCACTTGGCTATAGGAATTTGGAAGAGCAAAGAGGCAGAATGGAATTTTTCTCTGTCCTGCCCAGGGCTCTTGAAAATGTATTCTAATTTTAACTTGAGAAATAGGAGTCAGGTTTTTCTTTGCTCAATTTCTCCTTCTACCCTCCCACTCTGTATTCTAACCCTTAAATTAACACAGTTTTTACTAGCGGTGTATAAGGAAAAAATTGGTAAGAAATGTTAGGAATATAAATTGAACACTTTAAGAGGAAAAGCTTTAAAAATTTGTGGAAGCAAGATGAATATTTTGATGCTTTGTCAGGATTTATGGCTGGTGTTTTGCCCTGTTTACTGTAAGTTGGGTCTTTGAGAAGTTTCTGGTAGAGGGTTATCCTTGCCTAGGGTGCATGGTTGAAAACACTAAAGATCTTGGACCTTTTCATTTTACTCTTTTACATGATTTTCTACATCAAGTTTGAATCCAAAGAACTAGAGGTAAGAAAGTTTGTAGTAAGAAAAAAAATGCACTCTCTTTTCTATCTCCTCTGCTCGATATCCTACCCCCCACTTATGTCTTTGCATTCCTTCTTCTGACATGTCAGAACTGATGACTTTGATAAAAAACAAGTTTTATGCCTCTCTGTGGTCCCCTTGTAGTCTTTTCCCCAAGAGTAAATACAGCCTGGAAAAGGAGGGGAATGAGTCTGTTTTACTTTTAAACACATTTAGTTGTTTTTGCCAGCCAAGTTCTTGAGATGGGATCATTCTCTGAGGGTCAGTTTTTAAAAATAAAAAAAAAAAAGTTCCCCCCACTTATGGTCCATAAGGTAAATAATTTTAGAAATTTACTTGGAAATATATTATATCTGATTGTATATCTAGTTGTATGTCTAATTTGGGAGTGACCAGTACCTATGTCTAATTTGGGGGCAACCCAGTAACTGGCCTGGCTTTTCTAAGCATAGCAATATCCAATATCTGTCTGATTACTCTCAGATACTCTCCCTGCGTGTGGTGAAATGTGAGTTCACTTTCTGAATCCCAAGTCTATCCATCCTTCAGAATCTGTATGGGAGAAAAAAGTATGGGGTGTTTTTTTGTTTTGGTTTGGGTTTTTTGGGGTTTTTTTGTTTTTTGGTATGTGTGTATATTGATAGTTTTTGGGCGGGGCAGGTAAGTTTTGGTGTTCAAAGGCTCTTTTCATGGTCTGAGAGCTGTAGCAATATAAGGATGTTTAAAATGTATTTTAATACTTGAGAGGCTAACACTTGGCTAATAGTCTTCTTTGGGCTGACATTGATAAGGAGCAGTAACATTTTATTTTATTTTATTTATTTTTTTAAAGATTTTATTTATTTATTCATTAGAGACAGAGAGAGAGGCAGAGGGAGAAGCAGGCTCCCAAGGAGCAGGGAGCCCGATGCGGAACTCGATCCCAGGACCCTGAGATCATGACCTCAGCTGAAGGCAGACGCTTAACCATCTGAGCCACCCAGGCGCCCAAAGTAACATTTTATTTTTGAAAATATATATAGGTTCATGGGGCGCCTGGATGGCTCAGTTGGTTGAATGTCTGCCTTTGGCTCTGGTCGTGATCCCAGGACGGGACCGAGCCCCGTATCGGGCTCCCTGCTCAGCGAGGAGTCTGCTTCTCCCTCTGACCCTCCTCCCCGCTTGTGTATGCACGTGTTCTGTCTCTCTCTCTCTGTCTCAAATAAATAAAATCTTTAAAAAAAAAAGAAAATATATATAGGTTCGATTTAAGTGAAGTTTTTTTCAAGTAAAATTTAATAATTACATGACAGTTCATTTTCTTACATATTCATTATTAATAGCAAGTTGCTTTTCATGCCTGATAGCCAGAGGAGGTCAGATAAAATCCTATAGTATTTTAGAGATAGGAATGGGGATGAGGCAGGTCATCAGATTGGAGATATTTTATAGGGGGACATTTGGTGGTAATGTTTGCAAACTAGCAAAGACCCTGTTTTGTTTTGTTTTTTAAGTAATCTCTACCCCCAACCTGGGGCTCAAACTTATAATCCTGAGATCAAGAGTCATATGTCATATGCTATACTGACTGAGCCAGCCAGGCACTGCGAAAGGCTCTGTTTTTAATAAAATCTGAGGTGTCTTGTTAAGATCTAGAAAATGTTAACTCCTTTCATCCCCTCCCTTTTCTTTGTTACTCTTTTCTCACATTTTTTTAAATAGTATTTTAACCACATTTTACCTTCTCATCCCTAGATCAGATTCTTAGGACAGAAATAGAAATGTATTTTCAGGGTGTTCTACACTTGAAATACATATCAAATACTGAATCTTTAAATCCCTAGCAGTGAAGATGTGTTACTGAGAAAGATACTATGTTTGAAGTGCTTGCTGCCTGGATTTTAAAAAGTACTGGGTGAGGAGTTCATTGAGGTATAGAGTAGAGGAGGCAGTTACAGAATTTTCACTACCATGTTCATGCTTAGGTATGAGGTAGTTGAGGAAATGGAACTAGAAGTGAAGAGAGCTTTAAGATGAGAGAGGCCTTATGTGATGGACCTCTTTAGTGCTGTTAAGTGAATAAGCAGAACACATAAGCCCTAAGACAAACCCTATCTGTTCTATCTGTTCTCTACTTTGTTGATATTTCCCCTTATACTCCATATCAGTTCTGCAGGGGAAAAAAAAACCTTCATGTGCTTCAACCTAGTTGCCTCTGTCTTTCCCCTACATACCTGAAGTTTTCCCTGATCTTGTTTTGGCATGTTTTTCCTGTATTGAACTCCCTTGTAAAAAAGTCTCTCTGTTCCTCTACTTGAATTCTATGAAGGCAAGCAAGACAGGTATGCTCCTTAGAGCCAGCTGTGATTTCTTCATAGCTCTCTTTTCCTCTTCACGTCCCTGTGGCTGAGGTACCCTGGAAGCATAAACTTTTTTTGGAAGGCCCCTAGTCCTTTTGGAGGAAAACTGGAGTGGACTAGCAACTTTACTTGGACTTGGTGAGATTTATTTATTTATTTACTTATTGGTCTGTGCTTTCTCAAAGCCAGTTGCAATTGTTCCCTACTATAGTTGCACATAAGGGTCACCTGGGGACCCTTTTTAAAATACATCTCCTTAAGCTCTTCCTTTTGGGAATCAGATTTATTAGTTTGGGGTGAAACTAGAACTCTGCCTTTTAAAATATTACAGGTGGGGTGCCTGGCTGGCTCAGTCAGTAGAGCATGAGATTTGGGTCTTGAGTTCGAGCCCCACATTGGGCATAGAGCTTATATTAAAAGATAGAGATAGAGATATATAGATAGATGTAGTTCACAGGTGAAAAGAATCTGCTTTCCTAGTGCTCATTCTAATTTCTGAATGCTCAGGTAACTGTTATCCTTCATTATCTATATATTTGGTTAAGATAGCATTTACCTCCCCTCAATGTTTTTAGCTTCCCTCTACTGACTTCTTGACATTTCTGCCAGCTCTGCATCGCTTATCCTTAAAAGCAGCAGCTTCCTGGCTTTTAAGGGAGGGAGGTGGGGACTTTTAATAGAAACTTGGTTTCCGGGGGTCTCAAGTGTGAAGCCTTCATTTCCTCCACCTGCCTTGCTTTGTCCTACAATCAGCTAGAGCAAGACCGAGACGACCTCCTCTGGGGTTGGAGAGGAGTGGGGGTGGGGGAAGGAGCTTGTTTTGGAGAAAGAGAAAAAGTGATGGGAGCTAGTGACTCAGAAGAGTTTTCGGTTCTGAGCTGATTGTGTTTTGGGGCTTCAAATCCTGTAAAGATAGGAGGAGATACCTACAGTTCCTGGTAGTCTCTAAATCTCATGTAGCTTTAAAGTTCCTGGCAACCCCCTGGCCCTAGAAAGTTGATTCTGATCTCACAGTTAAAATTTTTGAGAATAGGTAAGATGGTTGTATTGGGAGGTGTATTTTTTGTTATGTGTGTGGGAGTGTTGGAGTGTGTCTCTTTACTGTCTATGTGCTAAAATGGCATACCTTTTGCTAGTCCAGCCCTTCACTTTTGTCTTGCTTAGTTAGGCTCTGTGCATTAGTTTTTAGGACCACCTCATGTTCTGTGGTCTGGCTGGCATAAAGGCTCAGGAATAAACATGTTCAGATGAATTTCAGAAACTGGGGCAGGGAGGTGACATCTGTGTGTTTAAGCATTGCGGTGTTTCTGAGAGAAAAACCATCAGTTGCTGTCATTCACCCTGAGAGTATGAAATTGGAAGCCCACTTGCCCTGGAGTGTTTCATAACCTTTACCTCAGGGAAGTCAAGGCCATGTCATTATTAATCTACCATCGCCTGAAAGCCCCCAGCCTCTGCTTTTCATCCTGCCATCAGTCATGTAGCAGTGAGAGTCAGAGAAGTGACATAAAGTGCCATTCTTTTCTTTTTGCCTCATTCTTACCTAACATTCCCTTAGAAAATCAGACTGGCCTGAGTAGTATTAACATCTTCGTATGGTTATTCATTTGTAAAAGGGGACAGTTAGGGGCACTTGGGTGGCTCAGTCATTAGGCATCTGCCTTCAGCTAAGGTCATGATCCCAAGGGTCCTGGGATCGAGCCCTGTATAGGGCACCCTGCTCAGCGGGAAGCCTGCTTCTCCCTCTCCCACTCCCCCTGCTTGTGTTCCCCCCCCAATAAATAAATAAAATCTTAAAAAAAAAAAAAATAAAAGGGGACAGTTACTTGTTATTTTTGCAAAACATGACCATCTTAGTTCACTATCAGTCTCTCTCCCATCATTCCAGGGAAAAGACTTCTGAGAAAGTAACTGTTAAAGTGGGGTAAATAAAGTGGCAGAGTTTAGGTCCTAATGGAAATATGTAGCAGACTCTTACATTGAAGAGTGTTGAATGTGCAGAATAGCTGTCATTAAGACAGCCATACGAGGGGGCGCCTGAGTGGCTCAGTTGGTTAAGCATAGACTCTTGATCTCAGCCCAGGTCCAAGTACAGGGGCGACTGGGTGGGTCAGTCGGTTTAAGCATCTGCCTTCAGCTCAGGTCATGATCCTGGGAGTCCTGGGATAGAGTCCTGCATTGGGCTCCCTGCTTAGCAAGAAGTCTGCTTCTTCCTCTCCCTCTGCTCCTCTCCCCACTTGTGCTCTCTCTCTCAAATAAATAAAATCTTAAAAAAAAACAAAAAAACAAAAAACAACCAGTTATAGGAGAATAGCCAGCTCCACTCATAGTAGTACCTGAGCTTCCCTGAAGTGCTCTTTTGTGCTTATAAGGTATCTCAGACTGAATTCTTTAGATTGTAATTTCTGCTTCTTACAGATGCGTAAGGAGGGATGATGAGTGAATGAGCTGTTGCACTGACCAGGAAAAATGTCTGGCTTGGTTAATTCGTTTGGTCTCCTCTCAGAATAGTAAAGATATCTCATATTTAAACTCAGTAAATACTCTTGCTTTGGGAATTACAGTTCCTTAAATAAGCCTAAGTTACATTTGGTCACTGTTTTGTTTCTCCTAGTTTCTTCTTCTTTTTTAAGATTTTTTTTTTTTTTTTAAGATTTTATTTATTTATTTGACAGAGAGAGACAGAGCGAGAGAGGGAATACAGGCAGGGGGAATGGGAGAGGGAGAAGCAGGCCTCCCACGGAGCAGGGAGCCCGATGCGGGGCTCGATCCCAGGACCCTGGGATCATGACCTGAGCCGAAGGCAGATGCTTAACGACTGAGCCACCCAGGCTCCCCCCTTTTTAAGATTTTATTTTATTTTTTAAAGATTTATTTATGGGGGCGCCTGGGTGGCTAAGTCATTAAGCGTCTGCCTTCGGCTCAGGTTGTGATCCCAGGGTCCTGGGATCGAGCCCCACATCGGGCCCCCTGCTTGGCGGGGAGCCTGCTTCTCCCTCTCCCACTCCCCCTACTTGTGTTCCCTCTCTCGCTGTCTCTCTCTCTCTGTCAAATAAATAAATAAAATCTTTAAAAAAAATAAAAAAAGTAAAGATTTATGTATTTTAGAGAGCGCGAACGGGAGGGGAGAGGGAGATAGAATCTCAAGCAGACACCACTGTGAGCATGAGCCAACGTGGGGCTGTATCTCACGACCCTGAGATCGTAACCTGAGCCGAAACCAAGAGTCAGATGCTTAACCGACTGTGCCATCTAGGCACTGCTAAGATTTTGTTTTATTTTATTTTTTTTTAAGATTTTAATTTATTTATTGGGGGGGAGGGGCAGGGAAGAGGGGAAGAGAGAATCTCAAGCCAGAGCCTAAGGTGGGGCTGGATCCTGAGCCAAAATCAAGAGTCAGACAATTAACTGACCAAGCCACCCAGGTACCCCTAAGATTTTATTTTTTTAAGTACTCTATACAACCCTTGTGGGTCGCAAACTAACAACCCCGATATCAATCAAGAGTTGTACACTCTACCGACTGAGCCAACCAGGCACCCCTCTCCTAGTTTCTTTTTATGATCCAGAGTGGCACTGGTAATAAAACTGAAGAAGATGTATGCCTTCAGTACATAGCCCATGGAGTGCTAATTAAATCAAAGTGGGCTCCTTTTGGCAGAGCAAATAACCCTGGCACACTGAGCTTGGAGTGGTGTTCTTTCTTGTATTCAGGATAGGACTAGTAAGTTTTGAAAAATGTTCTCTTGAATTTGTATCTTGAAGAAGCAGGTTGGGTTTGGAAGATAACAAAGCTGCAGTCTGCTCCATCTTGGGTAGAGATCTTATCCTTGGATTTGCCATAGAATGAAACAGTCACTTTAGAAAGTATCTGTGATGTTCAGGCTGCCAGTTGTTGCAGCTGATCTTCCATTTGGGATTTAATTCCTGGCTACAGTGTATATGCCATGGAAACCATTGACAAGAGTCCTTAATTTAAAATTTCTAGTAATAGGGACGCCTGGGTGGCTCAGTCGGTTAAGCGTCTGCCTTCGGCTCAGGTCATGATCCCGGGGGCTGGGATCGAGTCCCTCATTGGGCTCCCTGCTCGACGGGGAGTCTGCTTCTCCCTCTGCTGTTCCCTCTGCTTGTGCTCTCTGTCTCTCTCTCTCTCTCTGACAAATAAATAAAATCTTTAAAAAAATAAAATAAAATTTCTAGTAATAACTTGGGTGCTTCCTTCCCTTCTCCTTTTCCTTCTTGGGGTACTGAAGTATTAATCCCATTATATTTAGAGAGGAATAAGTTCTTAAGGGACCAGCAGCAACCCTGTAACTAATTGTACTTTATCTTTTAAGTTTCTGCCTTGGGATCTTGGTGTTGGATCCTTGTCTTTGGATCTCACCTCAATACTTCTCTCTCACCTTAATACTTCTGGCTAATAGCATATATTTTCAAAACCGCTTGCCAGAGACAGACTACACATTTGGCTCCAGATTTTTTTTTTTTTTAAGATTTTATTTATTTATTTGACAGAGAGGGAACACAAGCAAGGGAAGTGGGAGAGGGAGAAGCAGACTCCCTGCTGAGCAGGGAGCCTGATGCGGGGCTCGATCCCAGGACCCTGGGATCATGACCCGAGCCAAAGGCAGACACTTAACCGACTGAGCCACCCAGGCGCCCCGTGGCTCCAAATTTTATAGCTGTCGGTAGAAAGAGGAAAACAAGTGTTTATAGTGATTCACAGGGTGAGAAGATAAAAACTTACAAGTTGCTCAGCAAAAGCATAATTACTCTACATCTGGGGACCAGAAAGAAGATTTCCCCGTGGGTCCTCATAATGCAATAATGTGATGAACAATGGCATGCATCTCTATTGTAACTCAGTCTTAAGTTCTTAAGTCCCATGAGGTTAAGGATCTTTGTTTTATTCCTCTCTGTTCCCAATGCCAGAATAGTGCCTAACCTAAGGTAGACACTCAGTGGTTATTTGAATAACTAGTGGATGAATGGATTAATTTTGAATGGATTAATGGTGTTACTTAAACTGTTGATGGAAACTGATGTCTTTAATTCATTGAAAGCAATTCCTTTGGGGCCTTTAGAATACCTAAGATTGGATCTGCAGAGTTAGAGTTTGGATCCTTGCTCTGTTCCCTTGGATATTACCTAGATTTTTTTTTTTTTTCATCATTAATTATTAGGTTTGATGAAATCAGTAAAGCCTGGCAGGGTAGATTTTTTTAGGGTTTCAGAAGGAGAAGATGGTTAATAGACTGTGGTTGGCTGGTTACTTATTCTGCCACACTTTAACCCTAACTCATCAGTCCAAATACTTATTTGCCTTGCAGCTAATGGGAATTTTCTTGTTGTCTTGGTAATGGGTCTGATTCTTACCTACTTTTTTTTTTAAGTTTTTATTTATTTATTCATTTAAGTAATCGCTGCACACAATGTGGTGCTCAAATTTCACAACCCCAAGATCAAGAGTGACATGCTCTTCTGACTGAGCCAGCCAGGCACCCCAAGATTCTTACCTACTTTTGATGACTTTGCTTTTTTTTTCCTTAGTTTCAGAGGTAGAAGTTAGTGATTCATCAGTTGCATATACACCCAGTGCTCATTACCTCAAATGCCCTCTTTAATGCCCATCACCCAGTTATCCCTTTCCCCTACCCACCTCCCCTCCAGCAGCCCTCAGTTTGTTTGCTAGAATTCAGCATCTCTTCTGGTTTGCCTCCCTCTCAATTTTCATCCTATTTTATTTTTCCTTCCCTTCCCCTATGTTCATCTGTTTTGTTTCTTAAATTCCACATGAGTGAAATCATATGATATTTGTCTTTCTCTGACTTACTTCACTTAGCATCATATCCTCTAGTTCTATTCACGTTGTTGCAGATGGCAAGATTTCATTCTTTTTGATGGTTGAGTAATTTTCCTTTGTATATATGCACATCTTCTTTATCCGTTCCTTTTTTTTAAATTTTATTTTATTATGTCACCATACATTACATCGTTAGTTTTTGATACAGTGTTCCATGATTCATTGCTTGCGTGTAACACCCAGTCCTCCATTCAATTCGTGCTCTCCTTAATACCCGTCACCGGGCTAACCCATCCCCCCACTGCCCCCCCTTTTTTTAAAGATTTTGTTTATTTGAGGGACGCCTGGGTGGCTCAGTCGGTCAGGCATCTGCCTTCGGCTCAGGTTGTGGTCTCGGGGTCCTGGGATGGAGTCCTGCATCGGCCTTCTTGCTCGGCGGGGAACCTGCTTCTCCCTCTGCCTGCCCCTCCCCCTGCTTGTGCTCTCTCTCTCTCTCTCTCTGACAGATAAATAAATAAAATCTTAAAAAAAAAGAGGATTTTATTTATTTGAGAGACAGAGCACAAGCAGGGGGGGAGAGACAGAGGGAGAGGGAAAGGGACACTCAGACTCGAGCCCCATGTAGGGCTTGATCCTAGGGCCCTGAGATCATGACCTGAGCCAAAGTCAGACACTTAACTGACTGAGCCACCCAGGTGTCCCTTGATGACTTTGCTTCTAATGTAGAAGTTGAATGAATGACATTGTTAGCTTCAAAATTTTGTTGGTGTTTTCACACTTTGTTTCAAAGACCAGGAGGAAGGTTGCGGTAGAAATAATAGCTACCATTTATTGAGTACCTTTATGAATCCCTATATTCTGAGCAGTGCTTTCACACATGTAATTTGTATCTTGGGGCAGCCTTGAATGTCTCAGTCTTTTCCTCCAGCAGGCATTGTTTGCTTTATGTTGCCTGAGGATTTTCCAAATATGAAAGGGAAACAAGAAGAAGAGTGAATTTGAAAAGTTGAAGATGTTGTCCGAAGAGCTCAGTTTAGAATTATCTTATTCCGTGATGGAAAATACAGTGATAGTGACTCATGGGGGTATTTGGCTTTATTACGTTCTGCTTTCCATCCTGTGCTTTGTATATGGGCTCTCTCCTCTTTTGCACAACTCTCTTTCTCATTTTTATCCATGAGCTTTTAAAAAGAAAAACAAGGCAGCTATTGGGAGATAGGAGGATTATGTATGCTGAAGTTATTGATGTCAGTTAGTTGGCTTGGCTATTTAAATTTTGAGTGAGAAGATGGGCAAGTAAAGTAAATGGATCAATCTGAACATCCAAGGCCTGTGTTTAGTCAGAGGACAGGTTCCTCCTCTGGTTTTGAATGCAGGTTGTATGTTTTGAGGAGTTTCCACTTGATAGGAAATAAGGGCACTTCAGATTCCAGCACTGTTCTTCCCACACAGGAGCATACATGGGAAGAAAAAAGATTTGTTAGTGGTTAAGGGGTTGGAGGGAAGTGGAGGAGGAATGAAGAAGGGAAAGGTTTGCAAATGCATATGACACTGAGCTAGAGGGGTCAGTGCTGCCTGCAGATGCACAACCCCATTTGTGCACTTGAGCATGGCCTGAGGGAGCATTGGCCTGATGAATGGAGAGAGAGATGCGTTTTGATCGAGGTAATTTCCCTCAGATGGGTCTCACCATCCCATGAATCAAAACCTGTCAGCAAGGAGCTAAAGATGGAGTGAAGTTTATTGTACGTTTGTTTCCATGCGACACCGTCACGCTAGAAGGGTCAAGTGAGAGAGATCATTAGAACTGTGTTGATTTACTGGGCCTGTTGTGCACTTTCCCTGCAGGGCAAGGGGGAAAGAGGCTTTAGGAGGGAAGCTGAGGGGCTCTGGGTAGGGAGGGAAGGGCAGGCATGCACAAAATAAAACCCTCACTGGTCTCTGCGGGTGAGGGGTGGGCAGGCTGTTTGTAGGGGGTGGGAGGATCTCTATTGTATTTTTTTTCCCTAGAGACCCTGGTAGATTTGCAGCAGATGCTCTGCCTGGATGTCCAGGAGAGACACCAAAGGTCTGATTAAAAAGGGAAGCTCATGGAGAACTCTCTGATCTTAGCCTTAGTGGCTAGAGAAGTGTACCCCTCTTCTTTCCTCCCTCTCTCTTTCCTTACCTTTGAGCTCAAAAGGAAGCACAGAAAATTTAATTTGGAAGTCAAAATCCCTGTTTCAGGTTGTAGCAAAATAGAGAACCAGAGAAAAGGCTGTCCCACACATTCTAAATAGACATAGGCTTTGTGATGAGATTTGTGAAGGGAGTGGCCCCAGGGTTTGTGCTGAAAAAACATCTGGATTTTGAAAGTACCATCTCCCTCTCTGTGATTTGAGCTTGCTGAAATAACCCTACCTCTGAACTGAATGAAAATAAGTATGTAGTTGGGGCGCCTGGGTGGCTCAGTCGTTGAGCGTCTGCCTTTGGCTCAGGTCATGATCCCAGGGTCCTGGGATCGAGCCCCACATCGGGCTCCCTGCTTAGGGGGAAGCCTGCTTCTCCCTCTCCTACTCCCCCCTGCTTGTGTTCCTGCTCTGGCTATCTCTCTCTCTGTCAAATTAATTAATTAATTAAAAAAAGGAAAAGTATGTAGTAGTAGTTCAGCAATATATGGTCTAGTCCTGCCTTTCCTCAAGAAGGATATGGGATGCTCCTTTTATTACCCCTAACACTCTGCTTGGCCTGGAGACTTTGTGAAATGGAGATATTTCATCTAGAATATTCTATAGAGATTCTCATTTTGAGTGCTCCATTTTTATCTCTTACTTTATCTTAATGGTGGTAGACAAATTAAAGAAAACATTTCCTAGTAACTTTGGTAAGGAAAAATATACGAGGGCTGTGTTCATTGGAAATCTTCCTAATTCTTTTATTACAGTTCAACAGATGGAGTAGCCAGTTAGGCAAAATTAGAAACAAATTCAGTTGAGAAAATCTTTAGTGCAAGATTACAAACTGGAGTCCTTTCCCTAGATCCCAGACAGTTATAAAGTGGAGGCATATGTTATGGTAGAAAGGGGATGGGATCCTAGCATTGACCCAGGTTATTTGAGTGATATGGAAGTTGTTGAACTAGTTTACAGCTACCTTTAGCTAAGGATCCTAGTGATCCTTTTTCCTTTGGGAATTAAGCACTTCTTCCATTCTGCTACTGTTCTTCCAAAGAAAGGGTTTTGTGAGATACCTGAGGAGATGGTAAAGCTAGGAAAGTGGATTCTTGAGTAAAATGTCCTGGATTCCATTCCTGGCTCTCTGCCACTTACTACTTGTGAGACTTTGGGCAGGTTACTTAGTTTCTGAAAGTCTCTGTTTTCCTATCTATGAAATGGGTTTAGTCGTAGGACCTACTCTGTATGTCATAGTGCCTACTATGTTTGAGATGATTATAAGAAGTAAATGAGGAGTGTGGCTGGCTCAGTCGGAAAAGCATGCGACTCTTGGTCTTGGGGCGATGAGTTCAAGCCCCATGTTGGGTGTAGAGATTAATAAAATAAATAAATGAATAAACTTAAAAGTAAATGAGATATTGCATGTAAAGAACTTTGTACAGTACCTGGCACAAAGTAAGTACCCAGATGTTAGTGACTGTAATATTATTCATCATTATTTTAATTTCTTTTTTTTTAATCTTTTTTTAAGATTTTATTTATTTACTTGTCAGAGAGAGAGAGAAAGTGCGCACAAGCAGGGGGAGTGGCAGGCAGAGGGAGAAGCAGGCTCCCCGCCGAGCAGGGAGCCCGATGTGGGACTGGATCCCAGGACCCTGGGACCATGACCCAAGCCGAAAGCAGACACTTAATTGACTGAGCCGCCCAGGCATCCCTAATTTCTGATTATTATAAACAAGAATACTTTTTTGGGGGGCACCTGGATTGCGTAGTCAGTTAAGTGTCCAACTCTTGATTTTTTTTTTTTAGATTTTCTTTATTTATTTGAGAGAGAGAGAAGGAGCAGGGGTAGGAGCAGAGGTAGAGGGAGAAGCAGACTCCCCACTGAGCAAGGAGCCTGACTCGGGCGGGATCCTGGGACTCCCAGATCACGACCTGAGCTGAAGGCAGACACTTAACCGACTGAGCTACCCAACCCCCCTCCCCACTCTTGGTTTTGACTCAGGTCATGATCTCAAGGTCCTGGGATCCAGCCCTGCATTGGGCTCCATACTCAGCGGGAAGTCTGCTTCAGAATTCTCTCCCTTCCCTCTGTCCCCCCCTGCCCCCCCGCACCCCCCCACCCCCGCGATCATTTCAAACTATTCAGAGCCTTCTGTGACACTGCTGGGCATTCATAATGCTTGGCTTTCTTTTGTACATTCTTCACAAATACCACTCTGGCCTCTTTCCCTTCCATCCCTTGGCAAGTAAATGGAACTTGTTAGCAGTGTTCAACAAGTAGTTTGGGTGCCTTCTACCAACCATTTGTCCTCGGGTGTTACTCACCAAAGCCTCAGTGTTCCATATCTCTGAACTACAAGAATTTCCGCAGAAATTTGTTGTATGGGTATTTCTTATGTTTTCTTGACTCCATGTGTCTTATGAATATTGAAGTACTACTTAAAATTAAGTTTTTAGTCATTCTTCTTTTTTTTTTTTTTAAAGATTTATTTATTTGACAAAGAGACACAGCAAGAGAGGGAACACAAGCAGGGGGAGTGGGAGAGGGAGATGCAGGCTTCCCGCAGAGCAGGGAGCCCGATGCGGGGCTCGATCCCAGGACCCCGAGATCATGACCTGAGTCGAAGGCAGATGCCTAACGACTGAGCCACCCAGGCACCCAATTCTTTTTTATATATATATATATTTATTTGAGAGAGACAGAGCACAAGTGGGAAGGAGGGGTAGAAGCAGACTCCCCGCTGAGCAGGGAGCCTGACGTGGGGCTCAATCCCAGGACCCTGGGATCATGATCTGAGCCAAGGGCAGACGCTTAACCAACTGAGCCACCCAGGTGCCCCAGTTTTTAGTCATTCTTAGGGACAACATACTGTATGCTTCCTTATTCAGTTTCCTGTCTATTTTTTGTTTGTGTGATCCTTAGTTTCTGGTACAAGGTTGGCTGGCATATTGTGACCATTAAGTTATAATTTCAGGGGCACCTGGATGGCTCAGTCATTAAGCGTCTGCCTTCGGCTCAGGTCATGGTCCCAGGGTTCTGGGATTGAGCCCCACATCGGGCTCCCTGCTCAGCAGGAAACCTGCTTCTCCGTCTCTCACTCCCCCTGCTTGTGTTCCCTCTCTCGCTGTGTCTCTCTCTGTCAAATAAATAAAGTCTTAAAAAAAAAATAATTTCATTCTCTTTTATCTCATGAGTGGAGACTAGCTTGTTTCAATTCTTTTCTTTGTCCCTGAATAGTCTGAAGATGATGAGAAACTGAAAAAGAGGAAGGAGCGATTTGGGATTGTTACAAGTTCAGCTGGAACAGGAACCACAGAGGATACAGAGGTAAAATATACCTAGAGTGCTTCCTTTCTTGAAAGGAAGTGAGGGTGAAGAAATGTTATTTCCCTGGCCTACTTCTTAAGTGCCCAAATAATAAGATCTTTTTGTTCTTTGCTTAACATCTGTTTTCTGGATAAAGTAGCCACACTGAATTCCATCAGTATACTTAATTCGGTGTTAGAGCCATTTAGCGTAGAAAGGAGCACAAGATTTGGAATCACAAAGGCTTGGATTTGAAAAATGACTGCCATTTAGTATTACTTACAAGTTAGGCAGTTCTCTGAGACTCAGTTTCATCATCTGGAAAGTAGAGATAATAAACACCTACCTCGAAGTGGTATTTTAAACTTGAAATTATTTTATGTAAAAAGGGATGATACTATGTAAAATGCTTGACACAAAGCCTGTCATATATTTAGTAAGTAGCAGTGTCTCTGATTATTTGCTAGCCATATTTGATCATTTAATGAAGGCTTATCCAACTCAGACACAAGTATATTTGTGCCTAACTCCCTTCTGGAATACCTCAGTGGACTCAAATGAGACTTCTTGTTCTTACCACTTTATTTATAACTAGTTTCTTAAATGAAAGAGTGGCTTTTTTTGCTTGTTTTTTAAAGACTTGTGTTTAGGGGCGCCTGGGTGGCTCATTTGGTTAAGCTTCTGCCTTCGGCTCAGGTCATGATCCTGGGGTCCTGGGATCGAGCCCTGCGTCGGGCTCCCTGCTCTGTGGGAAGCCTGCTTCTCCCTCTCCCTCTGCCTGCCACTCTGCCTACTTGTGCTCTCTCTCTGTCAAATAAATGGGTGAAATCTTAAAAAAAAAGCAAAAAAAAAGACTTGTGTTTGTCCATATCCCAGCTTCCTCTGGAGTAACTTACATTAACGGAGACCCTGAGCATTGGCAAGACTACTCAGAGTTTTGACAGACAATATTGATTTGGTGATTTAAGAGTATATGTATAATGGGGGCACTGGCTCATTTGGTAGAGCATGTGACTCTTGATCCTGGGGTTGAGAGTTCCAGCCCCATGTTGGGCATAGAGATTACTTAAAAAAAGAGAGAGAGAGTATCTATAATGGAGACCCAAAGTGTCACCTGTGGTGTACATAAAGAGTTGAAATAGTGAATATGTTTAGAATTCTAAAAATTTCTTGGGTCGTTGAAGCATTTGCAGTGTTCTTTCTTCCTTTAATCCAAATTTACTTCTTTCCATCTACTTCTGGAGATGGATTTTGTTTGTTTTAAAGTAGGCTCCACGCCCAGCGTGGGGCTTGAACTCACGACCCTGATTTCAAGAGTTGCATGCTCTACCAACTGAGCCAGCCAGGCAGCCCTGGAGATGACCTTTGAAAATCTGTTACCTCACACACTCAAAATCTTATAAAGTCTTTTTATGAATAAATATCAGAGTGAGTCTTGTAAATAAACCCTGAAAATTTTACAGTTTGATCAGTTTACATCTCCAGTAAGGAAGAAACTTGAAAGACTTTGTATTCTTTGTGCTACTAATTCAGAATAAAGCATTACCTGTTGTAAGTATCAGCTTACTTACTGACTTGCCAGGATGAGCTAGAAGTAAACTTAAAGGCTTGTTTTAATTCTAGTAAAATTATTCCCTCTTTGCCAAGGAAACTGTTGAACCAGCCAGGTTTTTACTAAGGTAGTACATTTGGCTTCTCCAAGATAAGGCAGATGATTTTGTTGGTTGGCAACAATAGTAGCTTTTGTTGGGAGAGTCCGTGCATGTAAGGCAGTCGTAACTTCAGAGTTTGATGGAGTTCACATGAACCAGATGACTAATTTATTTGATTCCAAAGAATTGTGTCAGTAATCCAGGTAGAGTGGGCTGGGTTTATACACACTCATCTTTTCTTTTTAAATCTAAATTTAACCTCCTGTGTGAATGGAATGGAAAAAAAAAGTCCCCGGGTGCCTGGGTGGCCCAGTCAGTTATGCATCCAACTCTTGATTTTGGCTTAGGTCATGATCTCGGGGTTGAGAGATCGAGAGCCCCACTTCGGGCTCTGCACTGGGTGTGGAGCCTGCATAAGATTCTTTTTTCTCCCTCTGCCCCTCCCCTACCTCCCTCTCTTAGAGAGAAAAAGTCCCCTCTTTGCTGGGGGCAGTGGTTAGAATGAAGATGAAGGACTCAGCACTGTTTTCAGTCACTCCCAGAACAAAAAGTCTTTCTCTCCTCCCCCACTTCTCATTTTGTGCCTCTCTCCAGTGCTGACTCCCTTTAAGAGATCCATGTTGAGGACTCCCCTCCTTCCCATTTACTCTGTTAGCATTGAAGATTTATATGCCTCTCTCTGGATTTGGAGGTCCAGGGAATAGCTCCTGCTTGGGCCTTACTGCCTAGAAAGGCACCCCCCTTCACCTTCTCCATGAAAAAATAGCATCGGTCAACCCTTTGTCCTCTGAGATCTCCCATCTCCCCACTGACTGGAAGATTCCCCAGTCTGTTAAGAGTCCATTGTTTCGGGGCACCTAGGTGGCTCAGATGGTTAAGCGTCTGCCTTCAGCTCAGGTCATGATTCCAGGGTCCTGGGATCGAGCCCCACGATGGGCTCCTGGCTCAGCAGGGAGCCTGCTTCTCCCTCTCCCTCTGTCTCCCCCCCGCTCATGCTCTCTCTCTCTCTGTATCTCTGTGTCTCAAATGAATAAATAAAATCTTAAAAAAAAAAAAAAAGAGTCCATTGTTTCCAGACTAATTCGATATAAGGCTGAGTGGCCCTCTCTCCTTCCGGAATCTACTATTATTCTCTTCCTCCACTTCCCCCACCCCCTACTCCCTGCAGTCTTCTCCCCTTCTTTCCCACCAAACCTCCCCAGCTCTAACTGGATAACTAGAGAGATTCAGGAATGAAATCTCTGGCTGCCAAGCGTAAGCCTGTGTCTTCCCTCCTTCTTGGACCTTATGATAGTTCATGTGAGTTTGGATTAAAGCAGCCAGGAACCCAGGCCACTGTTGTCTTGCGATCTAATTTTTTTCTTCTTGCTTCTTTCTCACAGGCAAAGAAGAGGAAAAGGGCAGAGCGCTTTGGGATTGCCTGATGAAAAGCTCTTAATGCTTTCTGTTCTCCAGTGGTTTCCAACTCTCTGACTTTTCTTGGTCATACATATACCTAAATGCACAGTCATGTGCCTAGGTTCTGCCTCGCAGTGAGAGAGCATGTACCCTGGGTACATCCAGGAACTTCAGCAGCAGTTTGACTCATTGCTGTTCCAACTTTAAGGTGGTGGTTCTTGTTGTTTTTTAATTATTATTTTGCTTGTTAATAAAAAACAAATAGAAAAGAAAACAATGTGTTTTATTAGGTGCTCCTTTGGGTTCTTAGAGCCAGATTAGACCAGATAAGGGGAGCTTCAGGGACAAATATTACAGGGAATTAGCCATAATGCCTTTATTCTTTAGAAAAGAGAACAAGGAAAAGGATTTGAGTATTCCTTTAAGCCTATTTATTCCCTTCTCTCATACACACAGGCATCTTTATATATTCTTTATTCTCCATGAAGAGGCCAAGTTTCACCCTGAATCTTTGCTTTGGCAGGTTGGCATGACCCATTGGGGTAAAATAGGGGGAACACTGAGTTTTAGGTGTAAAGGATATAAATATAAGGGCTGATGATTGCTAGTCTATTATGGAATGGAATCCAGAAGCGCTCTGTTTTCAAGAGTGACCTGGTGAGACACTGTCTGGTTTCAGCCAAGGCAGTATGTAGGACCCTGTTGGTTGTGCAGTTCAGGAAGGGAGATGGGCTGGGTATGCCTCAGAGCTAGAAGAAAGTGTAGGGATTCAAAGCATGACAGGATGTTAGAGGTGTTAAGTATTGTTGTCTAGATCATTGGGAATATGAGCAGTGGACTGGCGGCCTCTACTTTTTTTTTTTTTTTTAAAGTTTTGTGTGTATGTGTGTGTAAGTAATCTCTACACCTAGCATGGGGCTCAAACTCAGGACCCCAAGATCAAGAGATCAAAAGCTGCATGATTTTCGACTGAACCAACCAGGTGCCCCTGGAGGTTTCTATTTTCTTTTCTTTTTTTAAGATTTTATTTATTTGACAGAGAGCGAGATCGTGAGAGAGGGAGCACAAGTCGGGGGGAGTGGGAGAGTGAGAAGCAGGCTTCCCCCTAAGCAGGGAGCCTGATGTGGGGCTCGATCCCAGGACCCTGGGATCATGACCTGAGCCGAAGGCAGACGCTTAACAACTGAGCCACTCAGGCGCCCCAGTTTCTATTTTCTAATCGAGTCCTGTGCTAGTTTGTCTTCTTCCATTACAGAAGTATACAGTTTTAGTTTCAGCGTTTCTTAAATATTACCAAAATCCGTTTTCCTTGCTGAGCCTCCTACTTAGAAAGGTTTGACTCTCTCCAAGCAGGCTGCCTGTTTGCATTTAATGTTTCACCAAGATCTGAGACATGCTACTTTTCTTTTTGGGTATGTTGGTGTAGGGTTTCTCCTCTTAATCTTTATTTCTGGACATCTGTATCAGGTTGGTTTTTGTTTGAGAATTAAGAGCCTGGCACCTTACCTGAAGACTTTGATACCTTGATCAGATCCTGTGTTGCTGTGGTGTAATTCCTTATTTCCATTTCTACTATAACCTGTCTGGTTTTGTGATTAATAGAATAGAAAAGTAATGGTTTGATCCCCTTCCTAACAAGAATCTCATTCCACAAAGTCTCTTTGGTTGCTGAGTAGGGCAGGGACCTAAGTTTAGATGTTTTAGGAAAACTGTGCCTTGGAGAGCAGATGCAAAGATTGCCCATTTATTGTGAATTTTGCCCCAATTTGATTTTGGAGAGGTGAACAAAAGGGAACACTGGTTAAACATTTCCTTCCCTCCCTTCCCTCTGGCCTCTTCTGTTTGCCTTCCTTTTCTTTTCTCCAGGCCCTGATCTTGAGGCTAACTTTTCTCTCTCTACTCTATTTCTCTCTGAAAACAGAGCCACAGAAAATTGGTTGTTTTGTAGCTTGAGAGAGAGAGAGATTCAGTAAGGGTTTTCTACCCAAGGATGGGAAAATAAGAAATAGGTAAAGAAATAGAACACTGGGTCCTTCAGAAGTTTTCTTCACTTTGTCTCTATCTTCTAAAACCTTCCAGAAGGGTATTCAGCCTTCCCCCAGGATTCTCTTTCTGAAGGTTAATCATTCTTTTCCCCACTCAACTCACTACCCCAAATCTTTGATACTGTATTTTTTCTCAATTTGTGGATTTTTAAATAACTTTTTTCATCCCGTTCCAGCAGCTGTTCTGTCAATAAGTCTCTCACCTCCAAGCCTGATCACCAAATCTTCCTCTTCCTGTCTCATGGTAGTCATTCCATGCATACTTTTTGAGCATGGAAGTTCAGGGTGCCTATGTCTTTTTTTTACTAATTCAGTCTTAAAATAGTAAGTCCCTTTAAAAGCATCCAGGCTTGCAGTTCTTTATCTGGGATCCAAGTACCCTTCCTTCCTATCCCCCAGTCGCCCTGGTGTAGTTGATCTAGGATTCATATGCAGTTAGCTGACTCCAGTCTTTTCCCTGTCCTGAAGCTGTGACATTCTCTGCATACCTGGGAGCTCTTAATGAGGGAGTCTATAAAAGATATGGAGGGAACTAGCTTCCTCAGCTATAAATCTGCACCTTTTTATGGTTCTCTAAGAACCATGGGATCGGTTTCTTTTTCTCCACCATCACTCTAAATTGCCCTTCCCCCTACCCCAACTCCTGGGAACTTTTGAATATACAACACTAGAAGCTTTTGTAGGGGTGAGAGCTATAGGAAGGAAGATGTGAATAAGAGCAGGACTTCTTAGGGTTGAGTCCTATTGCCATGTCTGACATGAGAAACAGATGAGGGGGAAGGAAGGAACTTATGTAAGGGAGAATAACTTTTTCTCTATTCTCTTCCATGTGGACCTCTGACAATGTTGTTCCTTCTGATTATTGAAATCCACTAAAATGTAACCTCCCCTTCTTGCTACATGTCCACATTCTTGTTTTTCGTTTCAGAGGGATTGAAAAATAATGGCAGGTTTCACACCTTTGCAGGCCCTTTGTGCCCAAGGTGGATCCCAGCTTTCTCTTTATTTCTTTTCTTGTCCTTTGCTTTCCTTGCCTTTAGTTTTTCAACTTCTTAGATTACTATTAATAGAGTAGAATATTGTGTAGTACTTAGGTGTAATTCGTTCTAAGATCTAGCTCTGCTGGCTCTTGAGACTGGGCAGATCATTCCATGACTCTTTCCAGTACCAATAGCAAGTGACCCTATTGGGAAGGTTGCTCTGAGAATTGATAATAGATTATATATTCAGCACAATTTGCTTAAAATAGTTTGCATAGTAATCATTCAGTAAGCTCTTTTACTAGGTGATTTACAGTGGAAATATTTCTTTTCCCTGAGTAGGTTCCAGCTAGAGGGTAGGGAGGGAGCTGAGTGGACTCATTTGAACGTGTTGGGGGGGGCACTGCATGTATAGGTGCATTTAGGGGTTCTGAGAGTGGGAAGAGGTGGGAGTCCCAGTTGCTCGATTATCCCACCTCACAGGCAGGAAAGCTGACCTTGTAGCCTGGGGCATTGACTTCCCTGCTTCTGCCTCACTACAGATCAGAAGCTGTAAATGCTACTGCCTGCTGGTTCTTTGCTTGGGGCCCTGACATCCAACAAACAGGCCAAGGAACAGTATAGGATAGCTAGCTACTCATGCATCGGGTTGGAGGTTGTTTAGGGATAAAAGTCATCCGGCAATCTCTTCTGGGTGTCCTTTCAACATAGGAAACAATGAGCAGTGAGGGAGAAAACCTATTTTTAGCTCAAGCCAAAAGCTAGGAGTAGGTGTGGATAAAACAATTCCTTGGGAAGATACCATATGTAGCACTTTTATCTTCCCTCAACCTCACTCTTGTAGTTGGTCTGCGGTGGGGTCAGTCTACTGACAGAACTGATAGGACAGGGAGAGTATGGTGGCACGCTGACCCCGCAGTGGCCCTGGCCCCCATTATGGATCAGGTCAATGTGACAAGAGCTGTCCTTGTTCTTTTTCAAATGTGAGTTAGGCAAGATTCTTTTGTTTTAGGTACACGGGAGACATTTTTATGGTGAAATCAAAGACTATTTGAGATGCCTAACCATCTTGGTACATTTACAATTTGAATGGCTATGTTGGTTTGGTTTGTGGATTTTGGTGAAACTTAATTAAGGAAACAGGATCAGGGAACTATGGAAGAATGGGACTGACATTAGCTGGATTATCTTAAGAGAAATTTTAGATCTTCTGTTATGTGGAGGCTGGGAGAGGGTTTTGGTAATCTTTGGGACTGTTTTGGATCAAGTTTTCCGGAGAAGAGTTGTTCTAGGTCCCTTCCCTTTCCCATTCTCTGCCCATCCTCCCTTGGACTGTATGTCCTCACCCTCATTCCATATGCCCCTAGTGTTTTTTTCTTGCTCCAAAGAGCCCCATGTTCTTATTCCTTGAGCACAAGGTTTCATCCTTTCTCAGATCCTCTTTTGTTCTGGTCTCCAAGGTGTAAATGTGGTGCTTGATTAGGGAGAAGAGTTCATCACTGAATTCTAAACTCTTTGACTGCTTTTATTTATTATTTTTTTTCAGGTTCAAGTGCTGGATTGTGTCATGTGACCATCCCAAAACTCAGAGCACCCTATGGCCATCTTTGCCCTCTGTCACATAACTTGAAAACTGCCTGATGGCCTTTTTGCAATGGTTCCCTCCAGGAAGCCTTGATCTCAGTGAAGAAGTCCTTTCCCGGCATTCCAGTGCCCCTGTCACCCCCATACTCCTCAGTCACCCTTAACAAACAAAGGCAATCACACACATGGTGTAACAAATACACAAAGTAAATAATAATTACACTACTTATGATCAGAGGGGCACTGGCCAGGTCCACACACATCATAACGTGGGAGAAGGGTTGCTAATTCCCACTAGGTTGCTGGACTGTGCCCCCAAGCCTCTTTACCCCATGCCTCTTTGGGGGTGAGGAGGACCAAGGGAATGAGACTTCAACTCATAATTTATGTTCAGAAGAAAAAGACCCTCCCCCCCCCACAAAGGTCTTTATTTGGCGGTGTTAAAGGGGCATATTGTAAGTGTCCCCCAAGTCTAATGCTCCAGCTCTCTAGAATTTGTAGAGGGAAGTCACCTGATGTCTATTGTCCAACCCCCACCCTGTGCCAAGATCAAGAGACATGAGCATTTGATCTTGGAGGAGGCATCTTCTGTTCTTCTCTGTTCCTCTCCTTCAACCAAGGAAATGTGAATGGTGTTGATGGTCAGGTGTATCTTGTTCTCCAAGGTTGGGGTAGAAGGATGGAAGAACAGGGCCAGAGAGGAGAGGCTGGGGGTTAGCGTAGCTGTTACATGGGAGGCGAGTTGAAATGCTTAACAGCCCCTGCCCATTCCTGTACCAAAATACCTCATCTCACTTTTCACTATGGGAATGGGAAGAAGATACTAAAGCTCACCAACATCACCTTCCCAAGGGTGGTCAGATACCTTTGCCCCTTCCACCATCTGGGCCAGACAGGAGAGTCATCTCTTGGGAAGAACAAGCCTTCCAGGTCAGCTCTCCAGGTCAGGCTTTAGTTCAGTACTGTTTTCGTCAGACCCATAACTGCTGGCTCTACTTAGAATGATAGTTTTGCTGAAGGTTCTGGACCTACTCTCTTGACATTCTCTAGGCTCTTGCCTGGAGCCAAGAGGTCTGGTGGTGAGGTATGGATAGGGTGTGGATCAGGAGATTTCTCAACTCCTTAGCTTCAGGCACTGTCTGTCTGAGAGGCAGAGGGGAACTTGTACTCTGAAGCCTGTGACTCCTCTAAGCCTCACATCTCTTCACCACTACTCTGGTGCCCTGGTTATCTGTTCCACAGCGAGAGGTATTTTATGTCCATAAAGTGCCCGTGGTAAGTGCTCAGAATTCATCTCTTGGCTGTGGCGGGTGCTGCTATTTCTCATTCCATCGAGGGGAAGAAACTGAGGCACAGTGAGTCCAGAGGATGGTGGGTCAGGATTGTGGGAGGAATGAATAGGCCCAGCTAGTAACTGGGAGTGGCGACCAGTCCCTGCCTGCTTCCTAGCCTTCCAAACCAGGGAGTCTCCATCCTTCCAATCCTCTGCTCTAACTGGCCTTGTCAGATGCTTTTCCCTTCCCCACTGTATTGTCCCCTCCCTGCTGCCAGGTACTGCTAGATTCCAAAAATAAAAGATAAAAATAATTATAGACACTCTGCTCCCTTGTTCTCCCCCCTTCCACCCTGAGCTTTGGGGTTGGGGGAACTAAAATGTCCCCCCTCCGGAATCCCTTCCATCTTGGTCTGCTGGCTCTATTCCCTAGCCCAGAGCAGTGATTTGGATTCAAATGCCCTGTAACCTTCAATCTCCTTACTACTCCTTTCTTCACCCCTCCTAACCCTTCCCAGACCTAGGACTCTGGGATCTCTATACTCTTTTTATTGACCTGAAGATAGAGGCTGGGAGTAGGGGTATTCCACAGGCTCTTTGGTCTCTCTCTTGGCTGGGGGGAGTTTGGGCATATGTGGGCCACACCCTCTGGCTAAATAACTCAGGACTATGAGGGTGGATCTGAGGGTTAGTGGCTCTCATATAGATCCTGGATGTTGAGGGCTCTCCCCTCCCCTTCCCTCCACCCCCAGCTCCTAAACCCTAACCTCGTACTGTTTCTGTGACTGCTGGAATTCAGTTCAACCCATTTGGCTCAGGAAGGTCAAGTTGGGTGATTATGGGTTGGAAACTTTCATGTGTTAGCCCTCTTGCCCTCTGCTCCCATTCCCAACCCTGGAGGCTTTATACAAGTGCTTAAGTAGGTGGGTATTGAGGGAGAACAGGGCTTTGGGGAATAAGGGAGAAATGGGGCACAGTGGGCAGGGGCCCTTCTATTTCAGTAAAGCCAAATACCAAAAAATGAAAAATCACAATAAATAAATAAATAAAATTCCCAAATCCTTACTTTTGCCCCTGCCCTCACTTCCCTTCCCTGGCCACTGTTGGAGGGAGAAAGGGAAGAAGCTAAGAATGGATTTTTGATTTCCTCCTACTGAGAATGGTAGTCAGGGGATCTCCCCAAACCATACCAAGCCCCTCACCTTGCCAGTGGAAGAAAGGAGGCTGGGTGTGGGGCTTTCTCTTATTACTCCATTTCAGCCTCTTTCTCATCGTTTATCTCTGCCTGGTCTCTGTCTCTTCTGCCTCTCTCTCCCTTTGCCTTCTCACTGCTGCTCTTTTTGATCCTCTGTCTCTATCCCTCTGCTCTACCTCTGTCTCTACGTCTCTCTGTCGTCTTGCCAAACCTTCTCACCTGCAAACCTCAAACACTCCCCACCTGACCATGCCCCCTCTTCCCCCTGTTCCCCAAACCCCTCACCCATCAGTCCCCACCTGCCTCCCTCTGTTGTATTGCACACTGCTTGGGCAGGGAACAAGGTGTGATGTTCATGGGAAGAGGTGGAGGGAGCTCTAGGGCCTGGGGGTAGGGAGGTCAGGGCTGGGGGTCCAGGGGTAGGGTCTATGGGGGAGGCATCCTCTGTCCCCCACCTTAGGAGCAGCCACAGCGATCCACCACCATGCCAGGGATCTTGCCGTAGATAATCTGCTGCTTGTCATTGAAGTAGAGCATGTTGATTGGGGACATCTTGGTGGGAGTACAGCAGGGCCCAGCAGAGCCTCTTGGATTAGCCTGTTGCACCAAGTGGGTGTGCGGATACTTTTGCATGAACATGTACTCGCATTGGCCGGAGCAGTAGTTGGCCTTGTATCGTTTAGGCGCAATGATCCAGTCCCAGCCAAAAGCCTCAAAGTCCACTGTGAGGGGGTATCGGCAGCAGCGGGACTCACTTGAGTGCTCATCGCAGTCCAGGCCCAGGTTCCGCCGGGACCGTTTTGTGTTCTCTAGGACCCGAAGCTCCATGAAAGGATGCTGGGGGTGAGGGAGAGGAGAAAGAGATGTAATAGAGCCCTGAAGAGCGCTACTCCCTTTCCTTTCTCATCTGCCCCTCAACAGGGGCATCAGAACAGAGACCATTGCCTTCTCAGCTTTTCCCTTGCTCCTATACCCAGCCCTATCTTCTGCGTACTTTTTTCGCAAGCTAGCTATCTCCTTCAACTCACCTCTAATTCTCTCCTGGCAACCTGACCCTGATCAGCCCCCTATGAGCAACAGCCCATTTTTGTGTTTTCGTGGATCTCCCATTAACACCACCCCAAGTCCAGTTTCTAGCTGTTGCCTGGCTTGTATCTGAAAAATGATAGCTGCCACTCCCCACCCTACCCGCCCCCCAAAAACTGCTCCTCTAGAATCAGCTTCTGGCCCCTGAGAAATAAGGCTGGTGCCCGGCCCCTTCTCATTCCTGATCTACCTTTTCCTAACATCCCACCTCCTCAGGGCCAGGTTACACATATCTGCCACCATCTCAGGCTCCCTGCTCACCAGCCCCTCAGCTCCCGGCCCCAGGGAGGTGACAGCCAGGTCTGTGCCACTGGGATCAAAGGCGTTGATCTCGATGCCCCAGTTGCTCTGTGGCTGTCGGAACCAGCTGTGTAGCACTTGCTTGAAGTCGATGCTCTGCCAGTGGCCTGAGCGTGAGTGCAGCTCAATCTTGAGTGAGCGGATACGGATGTGACGCCGGCCTCCGCCCCCTCCCCCTGCAGTCCCTTCCCCAGTTAGGGGTTTCAGTCGCAAGATCTGCAGGTAGACTGTGGCTGGGCGGGGCACCGGCCGTAGATACACCCACAGCTGGGCCTTCAGTACCTTTGTGAACATCACCTTGGGGCTGAAGTGGAAATGGCAGCAGAGAGGGCTGCCATCTGTCTGCACTGCAGGGTCCGCTGATAAGAGAGAAGGGGGCACAGCATCAGCAAAGGGTGTTTGTGAAGGGCGTCAGCAGCATTCTGACATTGTGACAAGTGGCACTGGCAACTTGGACGATTCAGCCTGAGTTTTCCAGTTCTTTACCCTTCTCTTGTGTCTGTCTTGTTGACTACTGTGTCACTGGTACTCAGACAGTGCCTCCTCTCTTTCCCTATAGGATGATGTCTCTATTAGGCCTTTCTGATCTGCATCCATTCCTTAGTCCATTTGTCCTAATACATAGCACCCCCCCATACCAGATAACCTGCACAGAGAGTTATTAGGGATATCCCCTCCCACATGCAGCCTACATTCCCCCAGCATGGAGGGCTCCAAATTTTTTAGAACTTGGATGCTCTTCATAGAAGCCAAACCTCATTACACCTGCTGTTCTCAGGTCGCCTTGTTTTGCCTGCCCTGTTTTGTATGGTGGCCAGGTGGAGCCTTGGTACAGCCCCCATTCCCAACCAGATGATCTCAAGAGTGGATAACCAGGGTCCAGATAGGGAGCAGGGGCTAAATGTATTCCATGAGGTAAACCAGAATTCAGATCTAGGCTTCTTGCACCATTCCTGCCAGAAACAATACACTCAGAAGAATTGATCAACTCAAGTGCTGACTCTTGTGCATCTGACTCTCCAGACCCTTGAACCTGAGAACAAGTTTCCTTGCTGTTTCCTCCTCATCATCACCATTATTGCCTCAATTTTTAAGGAAGGGAAAAACTACCTCCATTTTGTTTACTCCTATTGCCCAAAGCTTCAGAAATAAAATTCAACATATCAGATCAACTGCAATGTCTTCTTTTCTCCCCTGTGCTTCCTTTGCTTTCTCAGTCTAGTGCCAGTAAGTCTTTACAAAGGTTTAACATCCCAACTTTACATTTTGGCCCGGTACATCTTGTTCTGGACCAGAAATTGACCCTTCTTGGGTCAAAAGGCTGATTCTCAGCATCTGCCTCTGCTTCCATTTCAGCTCCTCTGGGTTCCCCTTTCTAATCTCTTAAGTCAGTTGGAAAGGCCCTAAATCATGTTTCTATTGGATAGGAATATCCATTTTCACTCTAAATAGACTGAGAGAACAAGAGTCAGGAATGAGCTTCCAGAGCTATGTAAGTATGATCAGGAAGTCCAGGCCCTTATGTATCATGCCAGGTCTTGGGTTCTGTATAATCATGGAGGACTTAGCATCTGTTGTCTCCCATCAGCACTCCCCCACCCCAGAAGAAGGAGGATCCTCCAAGTGAGATGAGGAGGCAAGTGCTCAATGATCTTCATATATTCAGGAATGAGACACAAATTTCCTCTGGTAGCTTCCTTTCCCTTGGTTCTTCTCTGAGGTCCCAGGACACTGGTAGTCCTCCCAGTTATTCTGCTGGAGCTGCAATGCTGGTACAATGAGGGAGGATTCAGGGAGTAGAGATTCAGAGATTAGGAGAGTAGCTGGGGCAGGGAAGCTGCCGGTGAGATGGGGTTACTGTGCCTAATTTCATAGGGTTGTCTTATTTTCCCACCTGTCTTCATTATTAGCTACTAATCTCCACGAGGGTGGAGACTTGTCAATACTGTGTCTGTTCTGCTCACCATTATAGCTTTAGTGCCTCGCATATTACCAAACAGTGTTTAGTAAATGCATGCTGAATGAACTACCTAAGCTCCAAATCTTAAAATATACAGGCAAGTGCCTAAAAGTTCTTTCTGGAACCTAAACACTGTTCTTTGACTACAAAGTGGGTTCAATCACTGCTGGACTCCTCATTAACCTGTATCTGACCTTTCCCACCAAACTTCTCAGTGATACAGATAATAATTCTTGTTTTATAGGAGTGCTGAGCACTAAATAAAGAATGAAAATAGTAGTAGCTTCTCAATAAATTCTGCTTTATTGTTAGGTTTGTAAGCTCTAAGCATACTCCCTACCTAAGCTGACCCAAGGTTTAGAGATAAGGGATTGGGCACTAGGGCCCAAGTCTTCGGTTTCTTCGGAGTCCCCCATCCCTACCCCAGGGAATCAGCATACACTTCTCTCCCAGGGGATGTGGGGACAGTTGGTACTAGAAGGGGCCAAGATGGATGGAAAAAGAAAGGGGAAGAGACAGGAGAGAGACTGGAGGTGGTGAGGGAGATAAGAACAGAGAAGAGACTGTTAGTGATGAAGGCAGGTTGGAAGAGATAGTCAAGAGAACTGGAAGAGAAGGAAGGGAGAGAGGAAGATCATGGTAGGGGGAAAAGAAATAAGCTTGGGAGTTGAACACTGGGAGAGAAGGGGGAATGTGAAAGGAGTGGTTGGAGGCTAAAAAGTGAAAGGAGGAAGGTAGCTAAGCCTGGTGGGGTAAAGAGAAAGGGTAGAAAGATACAGAGAGAGGAACAAAGAAGAAGCAGGTAGTGCCACAGAGGAAAACAAGAGGCTGGAGAGTCCCCAACACACAGATATAGGCCCAGCTCCCAAGGGGAGGGGAAGGAGCCACATCTGTGTTGGATTGATCGGGTTGGTGGCAGGCAGCAGGTCAGGTTTAGTAGGCGGTGCTGGTCTGGAGAGAGGTCATTGCACTATTTTCAGCAAAAGCCCAACCCCCTTCCAGCTCACTACCTCCTCCTCCACCGCGCCCCCCCCCCCAACACACACTCTCCTTACCCAGGCTGGAAGGCCTAGGGGCAGGAGGTTGGGCTGAGAGGGCAGGGGCCTCTTGGTGTAGGAGAGGAGAGAGAAACTGAGGGGCTGGGCTTGGCTCCCAGAAGGGCAAGGGGGCTGGGTTCCCAGGATGAAGGCTGGGGTGGGAGAGCCTGAGAGGGTGGAGGGAACTAGGGCAGGCACTGCAGCCTAGGAGAGGTGGGGGCTGGGGTCCAGGGCTGAGTGCTGGGGGAGGGGAGGAAGGGGGAGGGGAGCGGAGGCCATCTCTGCTGACAAACACCTCCCCCGATTAGCAGAGCACAAGTCTCTTATTAAAGCGGGTCCCTGGGGATTAGACTATAAAAGTCTCTTTTTCCTTTTCCCCTCTCTCCCTCCCCTCCCCTCCGCTCCCCCTCCCTCTCAAAAGAGCTCAGCTTGGCTCTTAAAGGGGACGTACAATACCTGGCTGGAGACCCAGTTCCCTAGTTATCCAAGTCCTGAAGTAGAATGAGGGCGGAAGTTCGGGTAGAACCCCACCTACTGGTGTCCTTCCTGGTCCCCCCCTAGCCTAACCTGCACTGTCCGATCCATGCACGCAGAGTGTATTCACTCCCTGCATCCCCATTATGAGGACTAACTCTGGGCTCAAGCCGGTTGGTTAAGGGATGCTAAGGATAGAAGGAGGCAAGGGGAAGTCTACAGCTCCATCACCAATTCTGAAACTCCTCACACACACTATACCACACAGACCAGAGTATCTTTTTCCTCTGTACCCTTCATCTTCTTCCAGCATACTCTTCAGAATTCCTCTACAACTGTTTCATAGAATCCCCACCCCCACCCCTGCCCTCAGTCAATCTTAGACTGATCCTAGCTTCTATAAAGTAGAAACCTTAAGAACACAAGGGAGACTGAGGAACCCAGACAGATCCCAGGCTTTCACCAACCACCACCACCCTCAGCAAGTTTCCTAGTCCTTGGGGTTTTCTTTTCTTTATAAGCCTGGCCAAGTATTGTGCCTTTAGGGTCTGCATAAAAACTGGTGGCAGTAGGAGGCACTCAGCCTCCCAGATGCACACCTGGGTTCCTGTGCCTCTCCCATGGGGTGGGCCACTAGGAGTCCACCTCAGCCCCCAGCTTTTTATGACCCATCTGCCAATAAACCAGTCCCCCCCCTCTTCTGTTCAGAGCCATAAAACTGAACTATTGTGGGGGGGAGCGACTTTGTCAAACCACTAGAGAATAAGAGAGGGCCTGGTTCCCTGGAGTTGGAGCGGGGAAGGGGTGAAGGGACCTCAGTGGGGGAGGGGAAAAGGGAGTCATCTGACCCTAGGGAGAGCTGGGGGTGGGGTGGGGGGGTGTTGGCCTGGATTTTCCAGGCCATAAAATTTCAAAGCAGCTCAAGTCTATTAACATGTTCATCTTCCGTTTGGCCAGGGGCTTGAATGCCTGGGTTCCCCCTCCCTCCTTATCTATTTCTTTCTTTTTCTCCCTAGGTCTCCCTCTCTCCTCAAGTCCAGTTTTGAGTAGGGGCGGGTGAATAAGGAAAGGAATGATAAGCTTTGAGTAGCCAAACGGGTGCCCTTAGCCCCAGCGCAATGGAGTTGAGTTCTGTGAGCCGGGTCAGTACCGAGAAGGCACAGCTTTCCCAGCCCTTTGGGAGACCGGGTGTCAGAAGGTCTCTGGTGAAATGGGTGCCCGCTGGGCTGCCAGGAGAGACACCGGGCTGTGGGAGGGACCTCATTCCTGCTGGAGGGAGAAGAGCACTCAGCTCTCTGCAGCCCGGTGGGCGCGTTGCGGAGCGGAGGTGGAAGGGGTGGAGAGTTGGTGCCAAGGCCACTGGGAGCAGAGAGTTCTGCAGCCCGCCTGGGACTGGGGGGGCGGGGGCGTCCCGAAGCGTCCCGATTCTGTTCTCCAGCCTCTCCTCCATGGCCCTTCAGGACTGAGTTGCTGCCCTTTCCACTCCGCTGCGAATGGGCTCCAGCTTCCCCACACTCCCCGAAACGGGTCTTTTTTGCATGCCCGGGGTGGGAGGCGGTATCTCGAAACCCTCTCTGTTTGCCCTCCCATCTCGGGGAACGGAGTGTGCACACAACTCCGCAGCCCGTCTCCACCGCTCGAAAAACTTCTATGGAGCAGCCCCCGCCCCCCAATCCGTCAAGTTTTCGCAGAAAAGGCTTCTGGGCCGGAGCAGCCGGGAGCGCCCCGCTTCGGAGCGGCAGGCGCTCACTTTCCCCGGAGCCCGAGCCAGCACCCCACTGCTCGCGCCCCGCCGCCCACTTACTCTCCTGGGCCATGCTAATGACAGTCTCCGTGGTGGCGTGGTACTCGTCCTCCTCCAGGAAGTCCTCGGGCTGCAGCGCGTCGCCCTGGAAGTCGTGTAGGTCCAGGATCTGCTGCAGCGGCGGCGCCTTGGGCAGCAGCTGCTTCACCACCTCGCGGCTGATGTTGGGCGCCTCCTTGAGCCGCAGTTTGCTCAGGATCTGCGACTTGATGCTCTCCAGGCGCAGCTCGCGGCTGTGCTGTCGCCACACGCACACGGGGCAGCCGTCGGGCTCGGGCGCCACGGACGGGGCCGGCCGGCTCGAGCGCTCCCCCCCGGCCCCCGCCGCCGCCGCCGCCGCCGCCGCCGCCGCCGCCGCCGCCGCGGGGCCCTCGGCCGCCTCCCCCCGGGGCCGCAGCTCCAGGGCGAGGAGCAGGAAGCCCAGCAGCAGCGGGGCCGCGAGCACCATGCTGGAGGGGAGGGGAGGAGGACTGGGGGGCGGGGACGCCGGAGTCCCGCAGGGAGGGGGCGGAGGGAGAAGGGAGGGAGGAGGAGGGGGTCCGGGCGGCGCGGGATTGGGGGCTGCCCGGCCGAGGGGGGGCCGGGGGGGCCGGGGGCGGCGGGCGCGCGGGCGGGGCGGGCGGGCGGCCGGGGCGGGCGGCTGGGGGGGCCCGAGCCCGGGCCAGGCCCTTTATAGCCCCGGCCCCCGTGTCGTCAGCGGCCGCGATTGGCTGCGGAGCCAACAAAAGAGGCAGCGCTGTCATCCGAGGCGAGAGAGGGAGCCGGAGAGAGCCGAGGAAAAGAGAGAGAGAGAGGGAGGGAGCGAGGGCCCAGAGAGAGATGAAGAGATATTGGGATGAGGGAGAGGAAAGGAGAGATAGAGAGAGAAAGTCAGAGTCAGAGAGCCCAAGGAGAGACAGAGAGATAAAGGGGCAAGAGACAGATCAGACACAGAGATAGGTAAAGCAGGAGGAAGAGGAGAGAGAGAGAGACAAAGGGGGATAAGAGAGAGTCAGATGGGAGAAGACAGAGGAGAGACTTAGCTAGAGACAGAGACAGAGAGGCAAAGAGACTGGTATAAACTAGTGGGAGAATTAGAGGGGGAGAATCAGGGACAAAGACAGGGGAGAGAGACCACAGGGGGAGGAGATGTATGACTAGACAGAAGGAAGGGATGGAAGTCCACAGAGCCTGACCACAAGAGTCAGGGGTGCAGAGAGATGGGAACAGGGACAGAGAAACTGATGGGACAAAGAACAGAGTCCTGGGAAAGAGAGAGAGGGAGAGAAATCAAGAGGGAGAGGCTTGGGAGATGCCGAGGGAGCCCCTGAGGAGGCAGACACAGAGGATCAGGGGAAGGCAGAGATGAGAAGACAGAGAGTTTTGAGGAGAGGAAAGACAGCACAGTGACAGGGTCAGCGTTGGTGGGAGTATGGAGAGCCTGAGGGGGAGGAGGTGGGGAATTTGAGCCCAGAGGAGCCCCAGCTACTGGAGGTAGCCCAAAGAAAATGTTTAAAGAAGCCATGGAGGGCAGCATCAAGCTGGGCTCATTGGGAGCTCAGGAACAGTGAGATGGATGGAAGGATGGGACATGGGGGCTAGCAAGGGAGACCAGGAGACAAAGAGGCCAGAGATAATCTGAGCAGGTGGGGAAGTGGTGGGAAGCCCTGAGACAAGAGCAAGTCTTGAGGGATAGAGAGTCAGCAAGCTGGA
This sequence comes from Leptonychotes weddellii, assembly GCF_054177405.1. NCBI lineage: Eukaryota > Metazoa > Chordata > Mammalia > Carnivora > Phocidae > Leptonychotes > Leptonychotes weddellii. Next base: position 106,402,477 of record NC_138373.1, on the reverse strand, counting down.
AAAGGCAGAAGCAAGGGGCCACTGGGCGGGGGTGGGGTGGGAGGAAGCAGGCTGGAGACCGCTATGCTTGCAGAGGAATCTGGACCTCTGAATTCCTAGTTATACTTTTGCATCTGCAGGGTCTTAGAAGTCTGAGAAGGCTCTTGTAATTGCAGGGGTGGGAATGAGAGAGATGTCTGAGTTGGGGACAGCAAGTTGCAAAGGGAGAAACCCAGATGTGGGACCAGCCCTAGTTTCCAGGTGTGACCCTGGGTACAGCCAGAGGGCAGAGTGGAAGGGTGTTAAAAGGCTCCTCAGGTGCTTGACTTCTGGTTCTGGATTCCTCTTCTCAGTCCTCAGTTTCTCCAGGCTGATTTCTTGAGTCCAAAGCCCTGGAGGTCAATAGACAACCAATAGATTGAAAATGTTTGAGTGGGATGTGTGTGTGTGTGTGTGCCTGGGTGGCTCAGTCGGTTGGGTGTCTGCCTTTGGCTCCAGTCCTGGGATGGGGTCCATTGGCTCTCTGCTCAGCGGGGAGCCTGCTTCTCCCTCTCCCTGCTGCCCCCCCTGCTTATGCGCGCTCCCTCTGTCAAATAAATAAATAAAATCTTAAAAAAAAGAAAGAAAGAAAATGTTTGAGGGGATCAGGTCTTGCTCTTTTCCTGGTACACACAATGTTTACTGAGTAAAGAGATGAACGTTATTGGGCTTCTCAGGCAGAATAAAGAGACACCAGTTTCATCTCTGGATTACAGCCCAAGAGAATGTCTTAAAATGGCTTTATGGAACACCAGGTATAAGGACAAAGTTGGGCTGGGGAACTGTGGTGAAATGAGGAAAGAAACTGGAGGTCCAAGTGTGAGGCAGGAAGGTTGGGTAGGGATCAGGAGGACCAGGCTGGGGAGCTTTGAAGAGATGAACATTTCCGTGGAGAACAGACACGAAGACCGCAGCAGAATGCAATACATTTAGACAGCTGGTTCTCTCCCTTGTTTTGGACCAAGACATGGGCATCTCAACATTTCATCAACTTTCTTCATCTATAAAGTGAGTATCACACTGTCCCTCAACTAGTTGTGAGGATTACATAGTAATCAATAGTGGCCTTCATGTGCTCTTTCTTCATGATTCTCTTCTTTCCTTTCTGATTTCTTAGACTAGTGATTGCCTTTATCACATATTCTGGCATAGTCCGTTCTCCAAAATATTTCTCTGATGTCATTTCCTCAGTAAAATTGCAAACTCCTTGAGAGCCGAGGTGGTGTCACCTCCTTCTCCTTCCTCAGAGAAGGTGGCCCAGCCTTCACTTTCTCACCAAGCATGTTTCTACTGGTAGGTCTATGAGGGATGCAAAGATAAATTTCCTCTGGAAACATTTAGACTGGACAGGACACTAGATAAACAGTAACGGCCAAAACTCCAAGCCAGATGCCTCCTTGATATTTCCATCTGGATGTCCCAAGGCACCTCAAACATCATGGGTTAAATATGATAATTAGATAACTCCTCTTCCCCCAAAATGTGCCCCCATGAGAAGCATCCAGGCCAGAAACCTGGAGGTAGACTTCACCTTCTTTCTCTTGATCATCTCTGAATCTTTGCATAAGTTGTTTCCTCTTCCTAGAACAACTCCCCTTCCTACCTCCACTGCCCCCACTCCCCAGTCTCTTGGCCAAATTTATTCTTTCTTCAGGTCTCAGTATAACCAGATTTTAGACATGTGTCTTCCAGGAGTTCGTTGCTGACTCCCAAGCCGAGAGTAGATGCTTTTCCTCGCTACATCTGCACCATTCTGTGTGCATGAGGTTTCAGGAGCAAGTTACTCTCACATAGCTTCTAGACTAGAACTAGGCTGCCTGGGTTCAAGGTCCAGCCCTCCCACCTTTCTGGCAGTGTGAACTTGGCTCTTTATGCCTCAGACTCCTTATCCTTAAGATGGGGATGACAATATTGTAGCTATTTCCTAAGGTTATGAGGATTAACTGCCTGACCCACAATTCTTTTTTTTTCTGACACACATTTCTTTCTTTTTTTTTTTTTTTAAGATTTTATTTATTTATTTGAGACAGAGAGAATGAGAGACAGAGAGCATGAGAGGGAGGAGGGTCAGAGAGAGAAGCAGACGCCCCGCCGAGCAGGGAGCCCGATGCGGGACTCGATCCCGGGACTCCAGGATCATGACCTGAGCCGAAGGCAGTCGCTTGACCAACTGAGCCACCCAGGCGCCCTCTGACACACATTTCTAAATGAGTTATTAGTCATTACTATTACCCCCATTTATCACCTTACACTGTGAGTGGGACCCAAGAGAGCAGGAAATTTTTCCACCAAAGTGTTCCTTAGCTCCTTTGAATGAAGAATGAATGAACTCTGTTAACTGGATCTGGTCAGAGCCGGGTTGGGGAGAGAAAACTGGGTATTTATGGCCATGAGGAGTTATGGGTGTCTGCCAAATGCCAGAAAGCAAGAGTTAGGAGCAACGTGTGAGACAGGAAAGGATTTCCACCTCCTGGCTTCGTCCCCACCAGTTCCAGGACTGGGCTTAATCCAATGAGTGAGCAAGACTGCCATCTGGTGGTAGAATCTGGAATTTTAGCTTCTTGGAGGTGGGACTAAAACTGTTTTGTTTTGCATACTTTGCATATTTTGACTTTAGATTTCTAGTCCAAGAAGTTCTATATCATAATGCATTAAGCCTTGTTCCTCTCTCCAGCCCCTCCTACATCTTGCTTCTTTCCTTAGTTCCCTCAGGTTTGGTTACTGTTGGGTTCCCCTGAGTTGCAGGAACTAATCCCTGGGAGGTCTCTTTCGGGAGCTTCAGACTTCCAGCTGCCCTAGACCTAGTTCCCAAGGGGGTGCCCTGCAGGCTTCACGGAAAAGGAGCTGGGAGAGATCTGGACCTTTAGATCTTTACTCATCCCAATACAGGCTAACCAGGGGTTGGGGCCCCGCCCACTGTCCTGGTCTCCCTGGCAACTGTCTTCCTGCCAGGGGTCCCCCTCTCCGGCGTTACCCAGGCAACCTGCAAGGCCCGCCTCCTTCAAGGTCCTGACTGGTTCACAGCAAATGTGGGTCGGGGCCTAAGGGAAGGCCTTAGGGATGGAAGACAGCGAGTCGTGCCTGGAGAGAAGCAGGAGGTGTCCCAGGGGGAGGGAATGAGGTTTCAGGAGCTACTGCAGGAAAGAGGGGCTTGTGTAGCTTCCGGTAGAGGGTCTGTTCCATCCTACAGGGAACTGTAGCTCTTGGGAGCTGGGCGCCAGGGTTCAAGGCCAGAGACCCCGGGGCCACTCTCAGAGCAGACACCAGAACTGGAGAACCTCTGTAAGGAGGAGGGACTCCTGTTACCCTGCATCCCTAGGCCGCAGACTATCCCGCACACTTAAACTGCGCTGTCCATCAGAGGTGGGTCAATGGGCAGCAACTCAGGATCCCTAATGCCATCTCTTCTTTTTCCTCCTAAAGCCCCTATTTTTAGGATCAGTGGTTCATTCCCTGGCACCACTGGTCTTTCCAAGGAGAGGAGGGGCTGGGGTCATTGCGAAGCTGCTGAGTGGAAGTTGCTGAGGGGCTTCCCTACCAGGCTTGCTTCCCCCTTCTCCTGCCCTCCCAGCCTGAGCCTCTGGGAATGTGGTATGGGGAGGCTATTCTGGGCTGGGGCTGGAATGTTAGTGGAATGGACCCCTCCCAGGTCTCTGCCCACAAAGCCTGAAGCCCCCAGAGAGGACCTCACTGTGTAATTACCATCCTCTTGCACACGAGGCTCGAAACCCTATAATTATCCTGCTGGATCTCCTAGCAGGCCTGTTAACCTCTTTAACCCCCAGGCCCTCGAGGAGAAGTTGGAGATCAGACAGAGGGCGCCAAAGAGTTTGTATTTGGGGGGAAGCAGGTGGAGGTGGAGTACAACTGGGGAACTCAGAGTCATTTGGAGTCACATCTTCCTTTGCCGCTGGCCTTCCTGAAGACAGCCCTGCCCCACCCCCCTCAGCTTCCCTTATCCTCTTAGGGCAGGCCCAGCCCTCCAACTCCACAGGTGGACCCTTTTTCCCATCTTCCTTTGGTCTTCCCAGGCGTCTCCCCTCTTTCTTTCTTTCTCACCAATTGCTCCCTCTCCAGGCCCAGGCCCGACATGGGGTCCTGCTGGGGGCAGTGGTCAAGGCTGCCCCCATGCCCAGTTTGGCCAACAGGAGGCACCTGCTGGTCAAGGGAAAGGATGGGTCGAAAGGAGGGGTCTGAGCCCAAAGCCTGCTTCTCCTTTTCCAGGGACTTCAAAACACTGGGAGGCATTTGTCACCGCAGGAGGTGACAAAGTCTGATGTGGGCTGCCAGGTGAGGGGTGCTGGAGTCGGGAATGCTCAGAGGGAAGCTAATGTCCAGGAGAGAGCCCAGGGCAGTGAAGATCAAGGTTGTTGCCAAGAGAGGTGTGTGTGTGTGTGTGTGTGTGTGTGTGTGTAGTAATGGTGAGGGTGTGTGGATGGCCAGAAGGTCTGGCTGGGGTCTGGGAATGGGAACCAGAAATTAGAGATGTGAGGGCAGAAGAGACTTCTCTGGGCTCTGCCTGGGGGTGCCAGCGACCCCCAGCCACTCAGACCCTGCCTCATCTCCTCACTTCTGGTTCCCTGAACTGCAAGTCCACATGCAGGGGGAGGAGTCTACTGTGTGGAGAGTCTGAGTGAATGCTCCCCAAGGCCTCCTGTGCTCTGCTGCATCCCCCCCACCTATGTCAGGGGGCCCCTGCCATCCAGGGCTTCTCTTTGGCATAGCCCTCCCCACACTGTACTTTTGTCTGTGCCTACAGGTTGTAATCACCTTGAAGGCAGAACCATGTCTTACTCATCTCCATAGAGTCCCAGTGCCTGGCATGTTTAGGGCTTTCAATGGATGGATGGATCGAAGGATGCCCCGAGGAACAGATGCCTGAAGTAACCACCCCATCCCATCATTGCCTCTTCTCAATGTTCCCATGTTCCAATCTGCTCCATCCCAGGGGAAAACTTAGTTGTACAGGTCTGTGATTCTCAGGTGGAGACCACCGCCTCCTGAGCTGTGGCCCTGGATCAGAACCACACAGCAGCTGACCTCCTGGGCCAGGCTGTGCATGAAGACGCCACAGGAGGGGCTGCCTGCCCTGCTCACTCACCTGCTGGGCACCTAGAGTGACCCCATGGGCAATAGTGAGGAGGCTGGGACAGGAACCAGACAAGGTTGGGGAGAATGAGGGGCCAGAAGTCAGGGGCTGGGGCCCAAGGAGCAGAGAAAGGAATAGGCAAGGTCAGAGGAAGGGTGCTGAGGATGGAACCTGGGCAGTGGGGGGTGGGGTGGGGTTGGAACCAGAGCGGGGCCCTGGGGCTTGAAACGGGGCTCTGGGCCAAGGCCAAGGTGGGAAGGAGGGACGGAAGGAGGCTGTTGTCCCTCCCAACCCTTTCTTTGGCCACCTCAAGTGGGGTGGAGTCCAGATATTTATTTATTTATTTTTAAAGAATTTTATTTTATTTTTTTAAAGATTTTATTTGTTTATTTGACAGAGAGAGACACAGCGAGAGAGGGAACACAAGCAGGGGGAGTGGGAGAGGGAGAGGCAGGCTTCCCGCAGAGCAGGGACCCAACCTCGATCCCCAGGACCCTGGGATCATGACCTGAGCCAAAGGCAGACGCTTAACAACTGAGCCACCCAGGTGCCCCTAGATATTTCTCAAAGCAAAATCATTTTCATTCCGATGAGCCTCAACACAGGGTATGCTAAAGCCTTAAGGTAACAAAGGCTGAAAGTACAAAACTGATCCCTTTAATCTCTTTTTCGACCCTTACAACTGTCTTGTGAAGTGTGGCCCTGTGAGGTGGGGGGGGGAGTAGTTTTCCCTCTTGCTTAACTGGGAGGAAACTGAGGCTCAGGAAGGGTGAAAGTTTAGCCAGGGTCGCCCCCTTCTTGCCAAGCGGAGCGTGGGGCACGCGCAGAGTCCCTGTGTCACTTCCCTGCAGGCTGCCCCGAGCCTTGCTTTCCTTGCAGAGAGGATGTAAGGTGACTTTGGCAGTGATGGTGTTCTCCTGGGTACTAGGGGCGCTGTGACCTCGTCTTGCCCAGACAGCTGGGGGGGAGGGCGGTCAGAGAGGGCTGCCACAGTGACTCCACCAATCAGGGCAGCTCTGACCTTGCCCTTGTTTTGACCTAACCCTGTAGTCTGGGAGCTGCCATCAAGGACCCAGGCCTCCCTTATAATAAAGCTGGGGTCTTCGGATTTAAATTTCAGTTCCCTAATTCATTTTTAAAATATTTTATTTATTTATTTGAGAGACAGAGAGGGAATGAGAGGTGAGGAGGGGCAGAGAGAGAGAGAGAGAGAGAGAGAGAAGCAGACTCCCTGCTGAGCAGGAAGCCGGGTGCGATGCAGGGCTCCATCCCAGGATGGAGAGATCTTGACCTGAGCCGAAGGCAGGCGCTTAACTGACTGAGCCACCCAGGCACCCCAAGATTTTTCTTATATTGAAGTAATCTCTACATCCAACTTGGGGCTTGAATTATAACCCTGAGATCAAGAGTCGCATGCTCTACTGACTGAGCCAGCCAGGTGCTCCTAAGTCTCAGTTCCCTGATTCAGACCCAACCTCCTGACCTTCAGTTCCAGCCATCACTCTTCCTACCCTCCCTAGTGGAGATGACCTTGATGCTGATGCACCCTTTGGTTCCTCTATCTCCTGTCCCCTCCCCCTCTTCCTCCTCCCCACCCTTTCCCTGGCATCTGTTTTCCCCTATCTCCTCCATGCCTCCCCCTCCCCTATCCTCCCCTATACCTCCCAGCTGTCCTCAGCTCTTTCCTTCCCTTCTCTCTCCTCCTGTCCTTCCCAGTCTCCTCACTCCTTTCCCATGCCCCCCACCCCTACTGGCTTCTGCAGGTGGCAGCTCCTAGGTCATGGGGCTTCTCCTACTAGGGTACCCACGGCTTATCCCTGAGCCGGCCCCTCCTAGTGGGATGCAGGCAGGCACAAGGGGCCTACTGGGTGGAGGGAGAAGGTATGCATGCAGCGGGTGCTGGGCTCCCTGTGTGGATCTGGGCTTCAGAAGGCCTTGGGTGCTGGGGAGGGGCAAGGGTGCTCACCCCAGCTCACCTACCAGCAACCAGTGCCAGGCGCCCAAGGGACAGCGGCATGAGCTAATGAGGGCAGATGTATAGCTGGATGGCATACCTGGATGCCAGGCGCTTGGAGCAGGTGCTGGGGACTCTGAAGGACATGGTGTGAGGGGCCGGGTCCCAGTCAGCTGACTCCCTGCTCAGAGGGACACAGGGCTGTATGCTGATTTTCCAGACTAGGGGAGTGGGCCACTTTTGCGTGTGTGTTAAAATACATTTGACATAGGGACGCCTGGGTGGCTCAGTTGTTAAGCGTCTGCCTTCGGCTCAGGTCATGATCCCAGGGTCCTGGGATCGAGTCCCGCGTCGGGCTCCTTGCTCAGTGAGGAGCCTGCTTCTCCCTCTCCCTCTGCTGCTCCCCCTGCTTGTGCTCTCTCTCTCTCTCTGACAAATAAATAAATAAAAATCTTAAAAAAAAATACATTTGACATAAAATCTACCAATTGAACCATTTTAAGAGTCCAGTTCAGCGGCACTAGGGACATCTGCAGTGGCGTGTCACCATCCCTGCCAGCCATCTCCAGAACTTCTTCATCTTCCCAAACTGAACCCCACTGATCACTAATCCACCCAGCCCCCGTCAACCACCTTTCTACTCTCTATGAATTTGACCAGGCATGGGCTTTCCTTGCCCTCCCGCTTCCAGCTCCACACTGGCTGCTCTCCAGGGGTGTCCCCGGCCCTACCCTCTCCCACGTTCCCTGCACCATTTTTTCTCTCCCCTTGCTTGACCGAGCTGCTACCACCACTCTGCACTCGCCACCGTTTGCTCCCAGCTTCTTCCCCTGGTGCTCCTGACATTCCCCTCAGCTCTGCCCTTGCCCACCTGGATGTATCCACCTCCCTCTCCTTCCTTCCTGGGCCAGCAGGTGCTCCGGATCCTGCCCTGACACCGCTCTGGAGAAGGCCATCCTATCCAATGGCCTTCTCTCGTTTCTCACTCAAGTTGACCTTTCTATACTGTTTGACGCTCCTGGCCACTGTCCCCTCCTCCTGTCCTGACGTTCTCTTTCCTCTTGCCCCCAGGAGAGAGTGGAAGAACACAGGCTTTGGAAGCCTCAGAGATCTGGGTTCCAATTCGAACATAGCCCTTTACTGGCTTGGACTCGGGGCATGTCATTCCCTGTCATGGAGTCTCAGCTTCCTTATCCCTAAAACAGGACAAGGCATACAGATCTTGAAGGGTTGTGTGAGGGTCAAATGAGCTAATGTGTATAATGCCAGTCCTGAGCCCGGCAGCGTGTGGGGGTCCAGCTTGGCAGCTTCCTTCCACCTGTTCCTGAGATGTAAGCTCTGTCTTTGTTTTCTTCTCTTGCTCTGGCCCTCACCCATCTAAGAATTTATTTCTTAAAGATTTTATCTATTTGACAGAGAGAGCACAAGCAGAGGGAGAGGGAGAAGCAGGCTCCCTGCTGAGCAAGGAGCCCGATGTGGGGGCTCGATCCTAGGACCCTGGGATCATGACCTGAGCTGAAGGCAGACGCGTAACCGACTGAGCCACCCAGGCGTCCCACCCATCTAAGCGTTTAGATAGCACTCTTTCTCTCTAGTCTGACTACCTCTCTCCTGAGTTTCACATCCGCAATTCCTGGTGGACGTCTCCACCTGGGTGCTCCTTGCATGCCTCCTGCCTCGGGTGACAACCACCTTCTCCCCTGGGTGCCCAGGTTCGGAAGCTCTGAGTCATCTCGGACTTTTCTTACTTCCTCTCCCCTTCCACAGGTAAGCAGTCATCCCGTCCTTTATTGGCCCTCTGAAATGCCACTCAGACTTCCTTCTCGTCCATGGTTCCAGCCTTCATCACCTCTCCCTTGGATGGTAGCTGTGATGTCTCAACTATCTTCTGGGCCACCTATTCATTCCCTTTCTTTTTATTTTTTTAAAGATTTTATTTATTTATTTGTCAGAGAGAGAGAGAGAGAGAGTGCACAAGCATGGGGAGCAGCAGGCAGAGGGAGAAGCAGGCTTCCCGCTGAGCAAGGAGCCTGATGCGACTTGATCCCAGGATCCTAGGATCATGACCTGAGCCAAAGGCAGAAGCTTAACCAACTGAGCCACCCAGGTGTCCTTCATTCCCCTTCCTTCCTTCCTTTTTCTTCTTTCCTTCTTTCAAGTTTTTTTTTTTTTTTTTTTTTTTAAATCCCTACACCCAACATAGGGGTTGAACTCACAACCCTGAGATCGAGTTACATGCTCGGGGCGCCTGGGTGGCTCAGTCACTTAAGCATCCGATTCGATTTCAGCTCAGGTCATGATCTCAGGGTCTTGACATTGAGCTCCGCATTGGGCTCCATGCTCAGTGTGGAATCTGCTTGAGATTCTCTCTTTTCCTCTGCCCCTCCCACTCATGCTCTCGCTCTTTCTCTAAAATAAATAAATCTAAAAAAAAAAAGAGTCACATGCTCTTCCAGCTGAGCCAGCCAGGCACACCCCCTCCTTATTTCAAGGTAGGCCCTACCCCAAGATCGCTCACCCTTTCCAAAACTCCCCACCACACCCCACTGCCTTTAGGACAGTCCCAACCTTGGGGTACCTGGCTGGCTCAGTTGGTAGAGCATGGGACTCTTGATCTTGGGGTCATGGTTTTTTTTTTTTTAATTAATTAATTAATTAATTAATTTGACAGAGACACAGCAAGAGAGGGAACACAAGCAGGGGGAGTGGGAGAGGGAGAAGCAGGCTTCCCGCTGAGTAGGAAGCCCAATGCAGGGCTCCATCCCAGGACCCTGGGATCAGGACCCTGAGCCGAAGGTAGACACTTAACGACTGAGCCACCCAGGCGCCCCGGGGTCATGGGTTTGAGCCCCACGTTGGGCATAGGGTTTGCTTGAAAACAAAACAAAACAAAACAACATAGCCTTCTAGGTCCTCAATAGTCCTATCACTTAGACTTTCTGCTTTTTAATTTAAATTTTTTTTTTTTTTTTAATTTTAGGGAGAGGGAGCTCACACACACTAGCAGCTGGGGAGAGACAAAAGGAGAGGGAGAGAGAGAATCTTAAGCAGGCCCTGAGTCCAGCAGCCTGATACAAGATGCAGGGCTCATTCTAATGACTCAGATCATGGCCTGAACCAAAATCAAGAGGTGCTTAACCGACTGAGCCACCCAGATGCCCCAAGACTCTCTGCTTTTTGCTTCATCTATTGTTTTGTGAAATATTCCAAAGCAAATACAGATATGACATTTCTCTCTTAAATATTTTAGTATGCATCTTTTTTTAGTATTCATCTTTAAAAGATAGAGTAGGGGTGCCTGGGTGGCTCAGTTGGTTAAGCGTCTGCCTTCGGCTCAGGTCATGATCCCAGGGTTCTGGGATCGAGTCCTGCATTGGGCTCCCTGCTCAGCGGGGAGCCTGCTTCTCCCTCTGCCTGCCACTCCCCCTGCTTGTGCTCTCTCTCTCTGACAAATAAATAACTAAAATCTTAAAAACAAAAAATAGAGTAATTTTCTTACATAATCATACTATCATCATAGCTAACAAAATTATATTTTCTCATGTCTAATTCTCAGTCCATATTAAAATTTTCTCAGTTGTTCTCAAAATGTCTTTCACAGTTCGTTTGTTCCGACAAAGATTTAATCAAAGACCAAGCATTATACTTGGTTGTTATGTGTCTAAAGTTTCTCAGTCTTGACTTCAGACCACTTTCCCGTCCATTTTTTGCCACATCCTTCTGGAACACTTTGAACTAGCAAACCCCAGGCTGCCATCGACTTTGAAAACTACTTTTTTTATACTTGGCTCTTTCCTTGTCTCTGGAACTGAGAGCTTGTTTCTTTATTCTCTAGAGTCACCTCAGAAAGTACCAGCCACCTTTGTGATACGAAATCCGTTCTTTTTCCTCTGGGGCAGAGGCAGCACCTGTCTACTTTCCACCAGGGGATTGTGTGTCTGTTCACAATGTGGGCTTGGCTCTGTCTGCTGGCGAACGGCAGGGCCACTGTCTCCTTGCCTTGCTGTCCCCCCACCGCCCCCCCATCTCCTGTGCGAAGCACATGCCTGGCATCTAGCGGCAGCACACTAAAGAAACTGATGAATACCCTTCTTGTAGCATCTCCGCTCCTCTTCTGCTGCCTGCCTACTGTGATATCCGTAGGAGCAAGGTCCAGAATGGGCTTGGTGTGCCTTGCTGGAAGGTTGTGATCCTGGAAACTGGTTCTTAGCCCAGCCCAGAGCTCTTTCCTTTTGCTCTTAGTTTCTTTCCTTCTTTGTGTACACATACAAAGACTCAGGAAGTGGTTCTTAAGTCAGGACCATAAGAACCTAAGGGGTGGGGCCCAGGCTGGCGTAGCCCGGAGTAACGGCCGCTTCTGTCCTTGGCCTGTTCACACAACTCCTTCTGGGAACCACCATGGGCACACAAAGGAGGGAGGCAGCTTGAGGCTGCCCCCTCCCCTTCCAGCCTTCACCTGGCTTTGCTCCCTGGGATATGAAGTGCTGCCTGCTAGGATGGGATGGGGAAATCCAGAAGATATACCCATGCCTGCTTCAGTGTCCTCCCCCACCTGGTAAGAGGCTGATCCAGGAGTGGTGGGAGCATAGACCTTGTCCACACTCCCCCAGAGGGAGGGACTGCACCCTGACTGGCTTTCTCCGGGTCTCAGCCCACTACTCCGGAGCCCCAGAAAACGGAGAAGGACTAACAGAGAGGGGAACAGGAACACCCACTCTAGAATGTTGGGGGACTCCCAGGACGTGAGGCCAGGGACTTTCTGGAAGTGTTTATTCTGAACCCTCCCGATCCCCGGGAGCTCACAGCGCCCTCTGCCGACTGGGGGATAGGGGTGGGGCCTCCAACAGAGACGGGAGCCAGAGGAAAGGAGTGGGCCCGGGGGCGAGGATGCGGCGGCCTCTTGAAGACCACCTCGTCACCTTGCCTCAGCCCAGCCGCCCGGCGCGGGCGCTCAGACTGTAGCTCCGGGCCGCTTTCCCCACCTTGGCTCGCACACGCTTCCTCCGCTTGCTCGAACCGGGCGGAATCAGGCGCCGCTGGGTCCCGCCCTCCCAGGCCGAGGTGGCCCGGGGGCCGGGGGCACCAGGAGGACCCCAGGCACCCTGAGGCCCGGCCCTCGGCGCCTTCCCTTCGCGGGGGTGGGCGCTGCCTACCCGGTAGGGGCCACGTGGCCCTGGCCGGGCGGGGGGCTCGGCCCTCCCCTCGCCGGCCGGGTGACTCAGGCCGCAGCTGTTCCCGCGTCACATGAGGGAGGCAGGCGGCCACTGGGCGGAGGAGGCGGCGGGGGAGGGGGCTGCGGCTGGAGGCCGGGGCGGGGCCGCGCGGCGGGCGGGGCCGCAGCAGGAGGGGCGCTGCTAGAGAGCCCCTGAACCGCGGCTGGAGAGGAGCGCACAGCCTCGGGGAGCCCAGGTGAGGCCGCGGGGCCCACGGGCGGCCTCGGTCTGGGTGGGAGGTCGCGGGCAGCGTCCTCCGCTGGGGCCCGCCCCGGGTCCCCGAAGATCCGCCGCGCTCCCGAGGCCCTCGCAACTTTGCAACTTTGCAAAGTTCCGGAGGCCCGGGCGGGGTTAGATGGGGGGCCGGCTGCGCTTGTGTTTTGGGGGAGGTCAGAGCTCCGGAGAAGGCGGCTGGGGCGGGCGGTGGTTCGCGCTTGGGCCGAGGACCGTTTGTAGCGGCTGGCTGGGTGGGGAAGGGGTGTTGGACGCTGGGGGGCTGGCGGGCCGAGGGTGGGCGTCGGGCTCCGGCTTCGGTCGGCGCCCTGGGATCGGGCCCGGGAGGCGGCGGGGCGGGTCCGGGCTTCGCGGCGGTCGCCCCCACCCCTCTCCAGCCCGGGAGAAGAGGGGGCTGGGAGACGTGGATCTGACCGCGGGTTTCCGGGTGGGAGGGGCCGGGAATGGGGGCAGCGCAGGGAAGGCCTCGAGGGCCGGCAGGGAGCACGGAAACCGAGGTCCTCCCTCGGCCGGTTCTTATCCCCCTGCGCTCCCCTCTGCCCCAGGCCCGGCAGCCATGGCGGTGGAAGGAGGAATGAAATGTGTCAAGTTCTTGCTCTACGTTCTTCTGCTGGCCTTCTGCGTGAGTGGGAAGGGAGACGATGGGGACGCGCTGGCAGGGTGCGGGGAGACCTGGATCCGGAGTGGTGAGGGCTTGAGCGGCCGAGAATGAAGGCAGCTGGAGACCAGATGCGGGAGGAGAGCCCGAGGAACAGGCCGAAGACAGCATGGCCACCCCACCCCCTCCAGCTTTCGGGGTCCTCTGAGGCTTGTTTGGACCAAGAACGGACAGCGTGGGTGCGCAGCACCCTCCCCCTCTCCCCTTCTGGCCCTTCCTGTCTGGTGACCCAACCACTTGTGATACCGGGCAATGGGGCAACCAGCCAACGGCCGGCCTGATGGCTATCCCCGTGGGGCTTCCCTCTCCTCCCCACCCTCCCCTCCCCTCTCCCTTACCCCTCACTCCTTTCCAGTCCCTCATCCCTCATCACTCCTCTCAGCTGCTTGGGGGTGGGGAAGGGCTCTGCCCATCTCAGTTTGCTCCTGTCCTGGGCTCCTGGCTTCAGAGGCTGCTCTTTGTCCAGGGAGGGGCACACCACTCCTGCCTCTTTTTCTTCTCCCTTCTCCTCCCTGGCCTAGTGGGCCTGAGGAAGCCTAGTCACAGCTGATGAGGATGGGGCGGGCTCTGGAAGACAGTGAGAGGGCAGTTCTGGGAGCCCTTGAGGCCCATAGGAAGCACCACTCTAGGTGAGGAGTATGTGCCCTGGGGTCAGGGCTTTCTGGGAACTTCTCTTTTGGCATTTGATCAAACTGTGGGGCCAGTATGGGTCATCCTCTTCCCCTGCAGTCAAGTTTCCTGGAGGTGTGAGAATCTGCCTCTCTGGGATGGGGCTCCGGCTGTGTCCTGGTGTATCTGCTGCCCTCCACGGAGGACTGACGGGTTGTGGGTCTGGCCTCACCCCGACCTGCCCTCCTCACAGGCCTGTGCAGTGGGGCTGATCGCTGTGGGTGTAGGGGCCCAGCTGGTCCTGAGTCAGACCATCACCCAGGGGGCCACGCCCGGCTCCCTGTTGCCGGTGGTCATCATCGCAGTCGGTGCCTTCCTCTTCCTGGTGGCCTTTGTGGGCTGCTGTGGGGCCTGCAAGGAAAACTACTGTCTTATGATCACGGTGAGCTGGGTGTGGGGCCAGCATGGGGGTCCAGGGCTGCAGGGAGGGTGTCCACGGAGGGGGCTCACGAGGTGAAGTGAGGAAAACCTTTATGAGTGAGCTAGAGGCTGGCTGGGCCACGGCAGGCCACTCTCGCCAAGACTCCAAACCTGACCCCGGTCCACCGTGCCCGCAGTTTGCCATCTTCCTGTCACTCATCATGCTGGTGGAGGTGGCCGCAGCCATTGCTGGCTATGTGTTTAGAGACAAGGTAAGCCGGGGAAAAGGGGAGGGCCCTACCTCAGAGGTCTGGCTGCTCTGGGATGTGTATGCCCTGAAGTTTGACCTCAACAATGCTCCTTCCTCTTCCCAGGTGATGTTAGAATTTAATAAGGACTTCCGGCAGCGGATGGAGAATTATCGGAAAGACAACCGCACGACTTTGGCCCTGGACAAGATGCAGGAAGATGTGAGTGAGGTTGCTGGGAGCAGGGGTAGTGGGGGAAGAAGATTCTTACCTTCACATTGAAGGTGGAGGTTCACGTAATAACCTACTCGGTATTTCTCTTCTCCTGCAGTTTAAATGCTGTGGGGCAGCTAACTACACGGACTGGGAGAGCGTCCCTAGCGTGCCCAAGGGCCAAGTCCCTGACTCCTGTTGCATCAATGTCACAAAGGACTGTGGGGTTTCTTTCCAAGTGAAGAACATCTACCCTGAGGTAGGGAAGAAGCTGAGATAGCAGGGGACTTGGGAAACCTGGGAAAGATTTCAAGGGTTGAGAGAGGGACCAGGGATGGATGTGGAGAGGGTTGGGGCCCTGGGATGGGGAGGGGATCTGGGAGTGCTAGGGATGGGGTGAAAGGTACAGAGAGTAGGGGAGAGCCAGAGGGACCAGGGAAGGTGGGTGGGAAGTTTCTGATTATGTTCTTGCCTTGTGTGCCTGCTACCCTTCAGGGCTGTGTGGAGAAGGTTGGGGGCTGGCTGAGGAGAAATGTGCTGGTGGTGGCCGCAGCAGCCCTGGGCATTGCCTTTGTGGAGGTGAGCGGCGCCCCTGGGGCTCATTCTGGGGCATCTGGGCAATAGGGGCAGTGGGAGGAGGGTGCTGGGGAAGTCCTGGCCTGGGGACGGGGGCCCTGGTTGTGTTTGGGGTCTCTTGGGTGGGCCTGGGATACTTTGCCTTTCTGACTCCTCTCCACCGCTCTATCTTTACTTTGAGGTACTGGGAATTGTCTTTGCCTGCTGCCTCGTGAAGAGTATCCGAAGTGGCTATGAAGTGATGTAGAGGGTCTGGTCTCTTCAGCCCCCTCATCTAAGGGAGTGGGGTAGTACACCAGGTTTTTCAATTAAACGGATTATTTTTTCAGACTGAAAAAAATAGTCTGTTTGTCTTGAAGAGTGGTAACTTTAGCCTTTCCTTCTCCTCACCCGTGTTCCTGTCCTCTGGGATCTTGTTCTGTGTGCACCTTGGGAAGGAAGGCGTATTTTGGGGGGGTGTTCGGGAAAGGCGGGTTTTGCTGAAGGCGCTGGTGGGGCTTGCAGTGGAAGTGGGGATCTGGAGGAGGCTGGGGCCCCCTGCGCTCCCTGTCTCCTATTCCTGTACTGCCAGGTACAGTGCTGCAAGGTTCATGAAGCCACGTCCTGCAAAAGTCCAAGGGATTCCCCACAAAGGCCCTACCTGGGAGAGGCCAGCCCAAATCTACCATGGACATCTCTTCCTTGGTGTTCTGCCCGCCTCTGAGGGCCTAGCAACTCCCTCCCAACAAAGGGGACCTGGCTCCTTTCAGGGTGGTGGTTAAGTTGCTATGACACCTTTGTGGCCAATACCATCCTTCTTGACTCAGATAAGGGGACAATTTAGGGGTTTCTGGGTGGCTCGATCGGTTGAGTGTCCGACTCTTGGCTGACTCAGGTCATGATCACAGGGTCATGAGATCAAGCCCCATGTCGGGCTCCCCGCTCAGTGGGGAGTGAGATTCTCTCCCTCTGCCCCTCCCCTCGCTCGCATGGTCTCTCTCAAATAAATAAATCTGTAAAAAAGAGGGGGCGCCTGGGTAGCTCAGTCAGTTAAATGTCCTGCCTTTGACTCAGGTCATTATCTCAGGGTCCTGGGATTGAGCCACACATCAGGCTCCCTGCTCTGTGGGGAACCTGCTTCTCCCTCTTCCTCTGCCTCCTCCCCCAACTCGTGCTCTAGCTCAAATAGACAAACTTTAAAAAAAAAAAATAATAAAGAGAGGGGACAATTTAAGTGGGTATTACCTTTTTTCCCCATGGAAACCACCCAGCCTGGTCCTGACCCCTCTTCACTACCTTCCCTCCCTCCCAAGAAAAATAGGTTATGGCCATTTGTACTCTGAACACCGAACTGCAACTTTACTCTTCATAGAAAAGAAAGGAAACGTCCAACAGTGCCCTCTGGTGGCCATTCCGGTACAGCTTCAAAGAGCACCTATGCGCCCAGTGGTTGCTAGTGGTTTTGCAGGTACTCAACAGGCCAGGTACCCTGGGCATTAAGTCAGCCTAGGGGGTAGCAATTAAATGGGGTCAGTCTCCCACTGGACAACTTCATTTCTGCCCACCTACAGTGTTTTGTTGTTTGTTTAACAAGACACATTTATTGAGTGCTTACTTTGTGCCAGGCATCAGGCAGTACCAGGGTGGGGGCAGAAACAATGTCTTGCCAGAAGGCTGGATTCAGCAGACTGCCTGGGCGGGCTTGGGAAGGACCCAGGTGAGCACAGCATCCACCAGGCTGGCTGGCAGGTAGGAGGCTGGCAGCCAGAGCAGCTTGGCGTCCCAGCCTGGGCTGTAACGGGTTCTGGGGTAACGAGCAGTCAGGGCATGCTCCAGGCACCTGCTCACCTTGGTCAGGTCCGCGTCACAGATCAGGTTCATGATGCGCTGCTGCACTTCCAAGTCTGCATCCCAGGAGGTGGTTGTAATCAGTGTCCCTTCCCACTCCAGCCCATGCCAGGCCCTGTCTTCTGGGTTCTGGAGCTGGTCCCCAGCAAAGGTCAGAGGGACCCTTAGTCCCTCCCCAGTTTGGCAAGTGGGCAGGTTCCATGTGGCCTGGGTGTTCTGTGGCACCCCATTCACCCTCACGTCCTCCCAGCAGGCTGGTGTAGGACAGGCCTTTCTGGCACTCTCCTTTCCCCTCGGATGCCCGTGTGGGCCCAGATACTCACATTTGGTGAGGAAGGCCTCCCCATAGAGGGCCTGTGTGGCGGGAGGTAGCCGTGCCCAGCACTCCTGCAGGGTCTCCTCCAAACACTTGAGATTTGTCACAGAGGTTCGGAAGAAGCCAGGCTCCACGATGGAGACTCGGACCCCAAAATGAGCCACATCCCGCCTGGATGGGGATAGAGGGAGGTTTCTGGCTTCTTGCCTTTATAGGAAAGGGATCCTCAGGGACTTGGGTGTGGGGGCTAAAATGGGCAAGTTATCACAGGCCGGGAACCAGGGTACTGAAGGTAAAGGGGATCCCTGCTGTCCTGAGATGGGGTAAGTGGGCCGTGTATTTTTGAGGTTTGTTTTCCTTTGTAGTCTAAGATCTAGAACAGGGGTGAGTAAACTTCTTAAAGGGCCAGACAGTAAATATTTTTGGCAATACAGGCCTAAAAATAAATGATATCAGTCAGGTAGGTACTTACATAACCATTTATAATGTAACCATTTAAAATGTAAACACCAGGGGCGACTCGGTGGCTCAGTCGGCTGGGCATCCGACTCTTGATTTTGGCTTGGGTGGTGATCTTGGGGTCATGGGATTGAGCCTTGCGGCAGTGGGGAATCTGCTTGAGATTCTCTCTCCTCCCTCTGCCCCTCCCCCCATGCACGTGCATGCGCTCTCTCTCAAATAAATACTCTTTTAAAAAAATAATAAAATGTAAACACACCATTATTAGCTGGTAGGCAATTGGCCAGATTTGGCCTAAGAACCAGTTTGCCAACTCCTGACCTAGAACTACCCCATTCCCTAGGTCCCAGAGCATAGGGTTTAGTCCTGGGTGCTGGACATGAAGGGTGTAGACTGGTATTTGCTGGGCAGACTGCAGACACACATCTAACCTCCTTGACACAGATGCAGAAATCCAAGTATAAAGTATGTGTTCCATGATGCTGATTGGAAAATTAAAGGACCAAGGGATAGGTACAAAAGTATATGAAATTCTTTGCTGAGTGATGGTGAAGAAGGCAGGCTTCCTATAGAAGGTGGGCTGGCTGGGGGCACGTGTACTGCTCAAAATTCAGGCCCTGATCCCCTGTGGTACTTGCTGAGTGTCCTTTGTGCTCTCATGGGACTTTGAACATTATTAATTTTTTTTAATTTCTTTTTTTTTTTAAAGATTTTATTTATTTATTTGACAGAGAGAGAGGGAACACAAGCAGGGGGAGTGGGAGAGGGAGAAGCAGACTCCCCGCTGAGCAGGGAGCCTGATGCGGGGCTCGATCCCAGGACCCTGGGATCATGACCTGAGCTGAAGGCAGACAGGCGCCCCCAATTTTTTTTTTTTTTTAAAGATTTTATTTATTTGAGAGAGAGAGTGAGCACTAGAGAGAGCAAGCATGAGTGGGAAGCAGAGGGAGAGGGAGAAAACAGACTGCCTGCTGAGCAGGGAGCCCGACACGGGGCTTGAGCCCAGGACCCTGGGATCATGACCTGAGCCGAAGGCAGATGCTTAACCTACTGAACCACCCAGGCGCCCCTGAACATTACTGTTTAAATATGAAGGGCAGGAGAACATAAAGATGAGGGGCAGGCAGACCTGGGGGTAAGTCCCACTGCTTCCACTAACTAGTTGTGTGGTCTTGGGTAAGTTATGTTACCTGTGGATATTAATGCCTATCCCTTAGAGGGCTGCTGGGAGAAACAGAGGAGAAAACGTTCTGTCAAGGTACTAGCTCATCACAAGTAGTAGTTACTAATAATACTACTAGGAGCAACAGTTTAGTTGAGCCCTAAACTGTCTCCTCTTCAGGATCCCCCCATGCTGGGTTTTAGTCATCTCTGCAGGGCAGCCCAGGGCTCTGCACCCCTCACCTCAGGCTGTCAGAGAAGGCCTCCAGGCCAAACTTGGAGACACAGTAGCCCCCACCATTGGCCGCCAGGCGACCCAGGACACTGGTGATGTTGACCACCCGGCCCCGGGCCTGCTGCAGCAGGGGCAGCAGGGCAAGGGTGATGCCGATGGGACCGAGTGTATTCACATTCAGCACCCGCTGGAAATCATTCTGTGTGAGCCACGGTGTGGGCCCAATGATCCCGGCCACACCAGCGTTATTCACCAGACCAAAAAGCCCTGTGGAGAGATGAGACAGATACCACAGGGTAGGTAAGGCATTCCGACGCGCTCTCTCCCGATCATTGCTTCTTCCCCACACAGTCCCTCCCGCTTCCCGCTGCCCCTGTGAGTGAGCACCCCGCACCATGGTCCCAGTGGCCCCGGCACTACTCACCTGCTTCCCCAACACGTGTTTCCACCCACTTGGCTGCCCGCTGGACACTCTGGGGATCCGTGACATCCAGCAGGGTGGTGTGGAGGCAGGAGGAGGCCACCCGCTGTAGGTCCTCTGCCCCTGAGGGGGTCAGGCAGCCGGCCAGGACTCGGAAGCCTCTCTGGTCCAGTCTCAGGGCCAGAAGCCGCCCGAAGCCTGAGTCACAGCCGGTGATGAAGACGAAAGCATCGCTGGCGGGCAGGCTCTGCCGGTCCCTGAGTGACCACAGCGCTGCCCAGAGCAAGACTCCCAGCAGCAGAGGCAGCCACATGGCCAGAGCCCAAGAGACCGGCAGGTGGCAGCCGAGGCTGGGCAGGAAAACTTGTCTAGTTTACTCTGGCTCTTAAACCCTTGCCCCTAACCTCCTCCCTAGCTGGAAGTCTGGTCTGAGCAGATTGAGAAATTATCTGCTTGGCAGGTAACTGGCAAACGCTGGCTCACCTAAGCAAAGCAAAGATCCAGGCAGACCCTGTATCTGCGGCCACCTCACCTAAAGCCGGATGAGTCGGGGCCGGGGCACAGGAGCAGAGGAATCTGCTTGGCTTTCACCTCTCCTGCTAAGCCAGCGGCATCTGAATTCCCTACATGTAAACTGGGCCTTATTTTTGGAAACATGTCCAGGGCAAAGAGCACTTCAGTCCTGTTGGCCCCAAACTTCTCACCGCATCTCTGAACCTGTTTTCTATTCTACCAGTGGGGCCAGCACCCGCCATGGCCCAGCTGGGAGCTGTGGAGGGTCAAGGGCGATCATGTGTGAGGAAGCACATGAAAAGCTTCCGGCTTTGACTCATCAACATGTGCGAGCCTAGGAGAGCCCCCTCAGAGTACCCAGCTCCCGGGCCCCTGCTTACCTCCTCTGGGGAAAGCTAGCAGGTAGCACAGTGCCTGAAGCGCCTTCTTTTGCTCCGTTTGAGAGACTTTGCTCCCAGTCTTTCCAGGCTCCCACACTAGCTACAGCTAATGCCAAACTCCGCAGCGGGTGGCCTGGGTGCCGGAAGTATTAAGTGTGTGTGTGTGGGGGGGAGGGGCTGGGAGGAGGAGCCAGGGAAGCTGGAGGCCCCCAGTCAAAGCCAAAGCTTGGCACAGGCCAGGCGTGCCCAGGCCCCCTTCTCGGCTGTCTTTTCCAGCCAGGGTGCCTGATCACCTCTGTACTGGACTACCAGGAGGAGGCATATGTCAAGGATGGGCAGCTGCCCCTCTCTGTTGGTGACCTTGGACCTGCCACTCCCCCTCCTTCCAAGTCCCCAAGCGCCCCCATGCCCAAGAATTAATCTCCAACCTGGTCCGGACTCATGACACTGCTTAGCACCAGGCTGGGAGAGGCCACGAGCACGTGGAGAGGCAGAGAGCCAAAGCCGGGACCAAGCCTGCTCTGTGTCGTATTTCTCCTCTGCAGGAAACTGAAGTCCTGAGTTAGGAAGCTTGGGGCAGGCACAACTAACCTTCTCTGGGGAGGTGTGGGAAACTTCCGCCCTCTGCTTACGCAACATGCACCAGCACCAGGCCCAAAGAGGAAAGGGGGGTGGGATAGTAAGAGGACGCTGGTTCCACCCTTTACCCAAAAGGTAACTGTCACTTAGGGAAACAGGCTTTGAATCTTCCACTCCTACCCACCACGCTGGGCTAGTAGCTCTTTGAAACATACGCCGAGAAATGGAGGCTTGTGTTTTATTCTTGGCCTGTCAGCTTCCCCCATGGGGGAGGTAGGAGGGGTGGCGTAGAGGGAAGGGAAGAGGGGCTAGGAGGGGGCAGACTGCAGCTGCCCTTTGTACACATATTCCAGTGCAGTGGCAATGGTGCGCATGTCCAGCTCGATGCTCCGAGCCCAGTTCTCCACATCCCCGATTTCCTGGGAAGGGGAGGAGGTGGGAGGCTGGGAATCAGGGTGCGTAGAGTGTGGCAGGCAGGGACACCTCCATCCATCCCCTAGAAAGGGCTTTGCTTGAACCCACCAACTACTTTTATCTCTCTAGCTTCTCTGACACTGGGGCCATAGATACCATCTCTGGGACCATCCCCATTTCCTTTTTAACCTGAGGCCTGAGCTGACCTGACTGGACGCAGTCAATAGGGTCCCAGTGATGTAGGGAGTGTGGCCCACCTTGAGTGCCTGATTGAAGTTCTCCACCATCCCGATCCACTGGCCTGTTTGCTTGGCAAACTGGGCAGCCTGGACCTGTAGGGTCTTCACCTCATGGTCCAGCTTTCTCTGGTTCATGTAGGCCTGGGCCACACTAGAGGTTGGAAGAGGGATGAGATCAACTCACCCAGCTGGTGGGGACTGGTCTCCAGGACTAATATTCCACTGCAAGGGTGGGAGGGCAGCCAGCAGCCAGACTGGGGAAAACCTCATGATTTTGGCCATTCTTGGATGTGATGCAAATGACTACCATTCATGCAAATGAACCAGCTTCTTCCTCCCACTCCCAGCATTCCCAGGAGAGCCTAGCTGGGAGCTGACTGAAAACTTACCATCTCCTACCCCGCAAAGGAATTCCTAAAGCTGGGTGAGAGAAGGGAGGATTAACCTGGAGGGAATATCCCTGGGGAAGAAGCTGGGAGGGTAGCGGGGGCTCAGAGAAGCTGGGAAAATCCAGCAGCAGGGACACATCTGGCTGTGCTTGGACGCCCAGGGATCTGTGCAAGAAGTTGGGAAGGGAAATTGAGCCCCTCCCTGAATCTGGGGTGGGATGGGAGAGCAGCCCCCCTCCCCAGGAACTCAGGGTCAAGAGAAGATATCCCAAGGGCTTCTTCTTGGCTCTCAGTCTCTCTCCCAACCCTTCTCCTTTCGCCCACACAGATGGAGGAACACACACACACACACACACACACACACACACACAATCTCTCTCTCTCACCCTTTCTTCCTTCTGCTCTGGGCAGTTTTTTCCTCCTCAATCAAGATTGGCTGCAGTTACCATTAATGCCAAGAAGTTGCTATCCTCAAACCCCTGCTCTGCCCCCCTTCCCCCAATCTCCCCATCCCACAACAACTGTTCTCTCTCATTGGCTGGTGAGTCTTTCACTCCCCATCCTAAAGCTCTAGGTCATCTGGGAGACTCCACATCCGGTGCCCACCCCCCACTGGAATCTGTGGGGGCTGGAGGGGGCAAGGGGTTGAGGTGGGTGGAGAGAATGGGAAGGACACCTGACAGGGGCTGAGATAGACTAAGCCTTTGTTTTCCTTTCCAGGGAACAAGAGGACCCGTGGGCAGCAACACAAAACCCTTTCTAATCTGGCTTTGGCTTAGCTGTCCTCTAAGCTGGAAGAGGGGTAGCCGCTAGCAAAGGAAGAGCAGAGGGAGAAGTCTGGGCCAGTCTCACAGCAGAGCCCAAGAGGCGCCAATGTGGGAGGGAGGAAAGGGGGCAGACCTTGTCCTTTCTCTTTGGGAGACAGCTTGGCCATAGTCGGGGGGGGGGTAGTGTAGGAGCTGAAACAGTAATAGCAGGGGGGCTCCCAATGCTTTAAGAGAGTCGCTTGGCAGTTCCTAAAATCCTAGTTCTTCCTGTTGACCTCCCACTTGCACAATGAGTGAAGGGAGAAGTCTGGAGGGGAGGGAGATCAGAGGCCCCAACCCCGGCCTCCTTGTCCCCTAATCTTCCCCAGAGATGAGTAATGAAGATGACAGTCCCTGTATGGCTCACTTGGGTGACTCAGTCTCTGGATTCACAACCAAGTTATTCTACTTGTCCTGGGGTGGAAGGCATCATACTGCCCCCTTTCTTCTAATCATCATCTCAGCACTCTTCTGGGTCACTCAGGGTCAAGAGACAATATTCTTTGCTCCTTCCCAAGTCTTTGGTTGTTGCTGGCATTCTCCTATAGGTGGTCTCCGGACCCGGAAGGAAGGGACGAGATGGCCTGGCTCTGCTATAGCTCCTAGCATAGGTTCTGCCCTCACCCTCACCAGTTGTGCCATCTCTCTCCTGTCAGCTGCTCCCCAGGCCTGCCAGAGGGTGGGAGGTAGAGAAGGAGCGGGTGGCAAGTTTTGGGGAAGGGAGGTGCTTGCCCTCCTGCTGAGGCGACAGCTGCACTTGGAGGGGTGAAGGGAAGTGGGCAGATGGCATCAAGCTGTGAGCACGAGGGAGGTTACTGTGGGGAGGGGGGACTCTGGCCGCTTCTCCAACCACTGCAGCTGCTCCTCCTTGTGCAACGTTAGGGGTCAGAGCTGACTCAAGCCTCTCCCCATGAAGTTAAGCTGGCGGAGGGGAGGCGAGGGAATGAAGGGAGGGAATGAATGGAACACCTCACCCCCTCAACAGCAATCTGAGGTCTGGACCTTGTCAATGCCTAACTTGTTTGTGTGTGTGTGTGTGTGGAGGAGCGGAGGGTGGGTGCTGATGGGGAGTTCATACCCCACATTGAGGTGATCCACCAAAGCTTCCGTCAGGCAGGTCGCTGCAGTGATAGCCTCTCGCCTCCTCTTCTCTGGGGATGGGGGGAAAGGGATTGGAGTGGAGACTCGGTTTTCCGAAGGGTGCTAAAGGGTCGCCACCCATTAATTACTACTCCGCTAGGTGCGGGAACATCTCAACTAATCGCACAGTGCCGGAGTTGAAAAGGACCTTGCAAAACATAAAGCAAGCCTTTTCATTTTATTGTTTTTCAAAATTTTTATTAAAAAAATTTTTTTTTCCTAATTCTTTTCATTTTAGAGGTGAGTTAACTGGTACTCTGGGAACGGAAGCGACTCGCCCAGGGGCGCCAACGAGTCAGTGGCAGCCGCCCAGGACTCCAGACCCCCGGCACTATTTTCCCACTATCTTGGCTTGAGGAATGGTAACTCCCGGATTCCCAGGCCAGATCCTCGAAGGGCCCCACCCCCATTTCCGTCGTTTCAGGCCTCCAAGACTCTCCTCTCAGTCGGGCCCCAACACCCGGGTCCCTCAGGAGCGTCCCTTCCCACTTTCGGGCCGAGAGGCTCCCTGGGCCAATCGGCACAGCGCTGTTCCACGCGCAGGGGCGGGGCGAGGATGCGGGGAGACGGAGCGTGGGGGGCATTACCGGGGAGGGGGCGGCTCGCAGTGTTGCCAAAGGGACCAGAGCCCGTTGGCAAGGGAACGGGATTTCCAAAAAAGCGCCCCCACCCCCTCCCCGCAGCCCGCGCCCACCAGCCCGCGTCCTTCCCTGCATCTGGGCCGTTACTCGAGGTCCAGGCTCCGGGCTGAGGCTAGGCCGCGGCGGGAGAGAAAACGGCGGACGGGGACGATCGGCTCACCCTGCAGCTCCTTGCGTTCGTTCTGCTTGGCCTGGTGTTCTTTCAGCAGGCGGGACAACATGGTCGCGGCGGGCTGGGGGCTGGGCGCGCCAGGCCCCCTCCGACTGCAGAAGCTGGAATCCGCACCGCGGCTCCCGCGGGGCCCGGGTCACGTGACCGCAATGTCACGTGAGGCCAGGACCGCCCCCTTTTGAGACCGGGGGTGGAGGGTGTAGAAGATCTTGGCTTTGAACCGAGGGACTAGTAGAGGGCTGGGGGCAAATGAGCTCTGCGGTTTTGCGGGGGCTCCCTTTTTTGTGAGTGTTGGAAGTTTTCTTTAGTACGCGTATCGCGGAGCCTGTTTTGATCGTCTCCTTTGGATCTCAGGGCTCCCGGGAGGGTCGGTACGGCCGGGCTGTGCATCATTGTTCCATTACTGGGGGAGCAGAGGCTCCCTGGACTCATTGGAATTCTTTTCCTTTCCTCGCCTTTCCGTCCTGGCAGCTCTGGTCGCTTCTCCGTTGATTCTCAGCACCCTCCCTCTGGGAGGGAATGCTTTCCTCTCTTTTCCCGCCCCTTCGCTTCTCACCACCCTGCCAAGATCCCTCAGCTCTGGTGATCACTGTAGAGAAGAAGCATTTTCGGCATTTCAAGCGGCCTCTTAGGGAGCTTTGCTAATTTGGCTGGCTATGTGTGGTGAATGTATAATGCCATCTCTGTCCTTTTGTGGTCAGGGAATGCGAACCCTTTCAGTCTTACCAGCAGAGTAAGTGCTGCTGTCACAGTAAAAGGTAAATCATATAACACCTCTCTCAACTAAAGAGAAATGCTTCCGGGATTAACTCCAACAAGAAAAAATTATAAATATCACCATCATATTCTTGATATTGCCATCGTTTCTCTTGGTGCACCACGCACTAACACGCTCAGTGTCTCTGGGCAAGTTGCTTATGCTCTGGATTTTGGTTTTCTCCCTAGGAAAATAAGGGGATTGGATTAAATCAGTAGTTCTCAGCCCTGGCTAAACATTAGAACCACCTGGGGAAGTTTTTAAAAATGCCCTGGCCCTCCTTCAGCTCAGGTCATGATCCCAGGGTCCTGGGATCGAGTCCCGCATCGGGCTCCCTGCTCTGCGGGGAGCCTGCTTCTCCCTCTCCCACTCCCCCTGCTTGTGTTCCCTCTCTCGCTGTGTCTCTCTCTGTCAAATAAATAAATAAAATCTGAAAAAAAAAAAAATGCCCTGGCCCTAGACTGAGTAAGTAGATCTCTAAGGAGTGGAACCCAAGCATAAGTATTTTTTAAAAAGTTGTTCATCGGGCGCCTGGGTGGCTCAGTTGGTTAAGCGACTGCCTTCGGCTCAGGTCATGATCCTGGAGTCCCAGGATCGAGTCCCGCATCGGGCTACCTGCTCAGCAGGGAGTCTGCTTCTCCCTCTCCCGCTCCCCCCTCTTGTGCTCTTTCTCTCACTCTCTCTCTCAAATAAATAAATAAAATCTTTAAAAAAAAAATAAAAATAAAAAGTTGTTCATCTGATTCTAGTATGCATGGGACGTTGGGAATCACTGGACTAAACCATATCTAAGGCTGTTTCCAACTTTGGCATTCTCTCCTTTTGTGATTCAGTTACATAGTAGAAAATTGGCTTCACGATGTATACTTACAGGGGAAGAGAAATAGGTGCTGATTTAGAATAAAACAGTCTTGAATTTTCTGAGAAAGAGTTGAGGATTACTGATTGATTGAGTCATTCAGCTATTTGCAGAGTAGCATCTTAAGTCCTGGGAGGTGTGCAACAGTGAAAGGATTAGTGAACGAAATGGTTAAGTGGTAGCATAAAGCAGAGCGGTAAATGCCACCAAGATAAAAATTCTGAATAAAAATGTTGGATACTGCATATGTATGTGTCTATGCTTATATGTGTACTATAACTTATTTTTCCAACATTTCCTGAGTACTTACCATGGGTCAAACCCTTTACACGTATTAATTCATTTAATCCCTAGATCTATGGTGTGAATTATTGTTGCCCTCAATTTTCAGATGGAGAAACTGAGGTACAGAGCAGTTAAGTAATAGAGCTGATAACTGGTAGAGCTAGGATACAAATCCAGGCTATCTGACTCCAGAGCCTGAGTGTAACCACTGTCCTATGCCGCATAAACCATGGGAAAGACCCCAGGAGGGGAGGCTCTGTGTTTTGTCACTATGCCCTTCTAGCTTGTGGGCACAGTTGGAGGGAATCCTGGTTGGGGAGGAGTGTTTGGGAAGAGGCTCCGTTCCACCGTGGGGTTGATCAATAGAAGCGGGAAGAGTGAGAGCATCACCGGGCAGCCCAGTCCTTCCCCCAACCCCCGCTTGGCTCCACCTTCCAACTGCAGTGAGCAAGCAAAATAGAAGCACATTGGAAGATGCTCGGTGCCTCACTCCCAGAGACGTGGGGCCTGGGAGAGAAGAGCAGGAGTTGGAGGGAGTACCAGAAAATGGTTACTTGCGGATGTGAAACAGAGGGCAGGGGCTAATGAGGGGGGTTGGTGTTGGGGTTTTCGGTGGTGAGTTTGTGAATGTTAAGATTAGGCTGACTCAGGGAGAGTGCCAGCCCATCCTGTATTACCCTCACCCCCCTGGCACAACCGCCTGACATTTTCACAATCAGTATAGAGACTGCCAGGAATCTGCAGACATCAGCCCCACCCCCCTCCCCACACACTGGCTGTTCCTTTGCCCTAGAGCTGGGCAGAGGACATGGGTACTTCTATCTGGGGACTCCAGCTGATCTCTCCAGGGTCATCCTCCAGATGCTCTTTTTCTAGGCTTTTGCTGCTCACTGTGTAACTTCAGTTTCTGCTGAGTTGAAGCTCAGCTCCCCACCCGCCTTTGGGTGAGATGGACACAAGCTTCATGAATCTCTGGAGAATGACTCTTGACATTTGAAATCTCTTTCTGCCCGCATCTCTTTATACTCCCCGCCCCCCAGATTTTTTTCTCTTAGAATGAATGAATGCAACTCCACGGTCCTTTCCTTCCCCACTCATTTCCTTGTTCTTTTGAGGTCTTTTCCTGAGTTAGCTTTACTTAGCAAGTTCTAAACTGAACGCCTGGGCCAAACATTAGGGCCGGAAGCTGCTGAGTTGTTAAGGGTTGGATGAGGACTGAAGGAGAACATTGGAGTGAGTGGAGAAGGCTTCTCATACTGGGAAGCCTGGCTGGGTTTCAAGAGGGGGGTACTGTTGGTGGTGTGGCCAAGTTCCAAATGTTGGACTGCAGCCAGTGCTCAAAGAAAAGGGGCCCTCAAGACAGTCTAAATGGCTCCCCGTGGGAAGTGACCTCCCAGTCCTTCTCCAGAAAATGCATGGGTTTCCCTTGGATCCTCAAAGATGAGAGCAGTCAAGTCATTTCCCCAGTGATTCCTTTCAATCACATTTATATTCTCTCTCTCCCAGCCACTCCCATAGTTCAAGCTTTGGCTACAGCCAGAATTCAGAGGCAGGCAGAAGGATTCCAGTGCTGGAGAGGTGGGTGGGGTGAGAAAGTCCTCATGTTGTGTGTGTTGGGGAGGAAGAGGCTGACCCTGGGACATATGCTCCAAGGCTCTGCTGCCGGATGAGGTGGAGGGAGAAGTTAACCCTGCAATGTGTTCTGGAAGTGTTTGCCTGTTAGCTAGAGGCAGCAGCTGGAAAATGTGTAATCTGGGGAAGCGGAAAAACAGGGATCCCAGATGGAGGCAAAAAAGGTTGTTAGAGGGGGAAGGGGCTGGAGAAAGCCTCAGCTTCCACTGAGATACGGCTGAAGCCTTTGCTGGGCCTGGACATTAATTTTTTTTTGAAAGCTCTATGCCCAAATAATTTTTAAAATTATTTTGAAATAGTTCTAGACTCAGAGGAAGTTGCAAAAATAGTACATGAAGTCCTGTGTACCCTTCACCCAGTTTCCCTCACTGGTGACATCTGATACAACTGTAGCACAGTATCAAACCCAGGAAGCTGACATAGGGACACTGGTCACTGGCTTACAGGCCTTATTCGGTTTTCATCAGTGTTCTACACACATTTATTTGTGTGTGTCAGTGTGTGCGTGTGTGTGTAGTTCTATGCAGTTTTAGCCTGTGTATAGATTTGAATAACTACCACCAAAATCAGGATGCAGATCTCTTCATTACCACAAAGGAACTTCCTGTGCTATCTTTTTTTTTTTTTTTTTTGCATTTATTTATTTAATTTATTGAGAGAGAGAGAGCACAAGCTGGGAGGAATGGCAGAGGGAGAGGGAGAAGCAGACTCCCCACTGAGCAGGGAGCCCAGACTTGGGGCTGGATCCCAGGATCCCATGATCATGACCTGAGCCAAAGGCAGACGCTTAACCGACCGATCCATCCAGGCGCCTCTGTTTATTTATTTTTGAAGTATAATTAACACACGATGTTATGTTAGTTTCAGGTGTAATGTGCTAGCTTTTTATTCTCACCTCTTCCCATCCCTGTCCCCTGGCAGTCAATAATCTCTTCGTCATCTCTATAGTTTTAATTTCATGACTTTCCAAACTCTTGACTCAAATACAAGAAGTTCTTGGCAGGTTGTTTATTCAAACACCGCGCTTCATTCTCCAGATCCCTCTAGCTTCTTCATTCCGCTCCCCCGCTTCACCTACAACGTTGTGGCCCATTCCAACAGTCTTGTCTCACTTCTCCTTTAGGGAAAATCGACATGTCTAAATTTACTAGGCTGGTCTAGGACTCTTACATTCCCCCGCCCTCCCTTGCCCCACTATTTATAGCCAGGCTAATTTTGGGCAGCCTCTCTCTCTTTTCCTGCTCCTTCCTCGTGTGGCGGGTGAGATGACTTCTCAAATATTTGGGCAGAGGAGGTCAGAAGCAGATTCTTGGCATTGTGGTTTCAGCCTTGGATTTAGCAGGAGCCAGTGGGGTGAAGATGAAGGGAGGCAGAAGCCGCAGGTGCAGAGAGGAAGGCACCTGGGCCTCTAAAGGCATTTGACCCAGGTTGGAGATCTTGGCTCAGAGTCAGGAGTCCTGGGTTCTATACTGATTTTACTACTCTGCATTCTCATATCAGCTCTACTGTCTGGGGCTCTGAGATAGAAAAGGGATAGAGAGGGCAGATCTGAGGGATAATAAAAGTAGGATCCTGGTGCTGGCTTGTTGGCAGCACATGTGTTTCCTCGATAGCCCCTAGTTAGAGGTGTGCTAGTCCCCTTGAGGGAATGTCTACAGTATAGTGTTGCAAAAACAGAGGCCCAAATCTTCAAATGTATAGTAACTTACCCAGGGCAAGGATTGTCCCAGAGCCAGCAGAGTGAGAGCCTACCTTTCTGTTTGTTTTTAAAAGTATAGTCTTGGAAAAAGAAATAAGAGAGACAAAGGGAGCATGGGAAGAGAAATTAGGTAGGGTGCACTGGGGCTTTTAAGAAAGTGAGGGAGAGGGGCACCTGGGTGGCTCAGTTGTTAAGCGTCTGCCCTTGGCACAGGTCATGATCCCAGGGTCCTGGGACCGAGCCCCGCATCGGGCTCCACGTTCGGCGGGAAGCCTGCTTCTCCCTCTCCCTCTCCCACTCCCCCTGCTTGTGTTCCTGCTCTCGCTATCTCTCTCTCTCTGTGAAATAAATAAATAAAATCTTAAAAAAAAAAAAGAAATTAAAAAAAAGAAAGGGCGGGAGAAAAGAAAATATATTTTTTTTAAGATTTCATATTTAAATAATCTCTCCCCCCAACGTGGGGCTCAACCTTATGGCCCTGAAGTAAGGGTCACATGCTCTCCCAACTGAGCCAGACAGGCACCCCATGAGAAGAGAAAATCTTAAGGATATGATAGACTTGGAGGGACAGAGACAACATTGGAGGCATTGAGAAGTCTTCAGAGAAGGGTTCCAAGTGATAGAGACAAGAAAGGGGACAAAAATAAAGTTTGGGATGAGACAAAACCAGATAATGAGAGAGGGAAGGGAAAGATGGATAGGTGGATATACAGAAGACCGACACCCAGTGAGAAGAGGAGGTGGGAGCAAGCGAGGTTCCAGTTGTGCCAAATTATTTCCTATCTCTCCTCCTGGCCCCATTTCTGGATTGGAGTTATAAATAGCAGAGGGCTGGAAAATGTCCCCCCCCCCTTTGCTTCTGTCTCAGCCTGGGGGGAAGGGAGAGGAAGAGAGGCTTGTGGGTCCATGTGGAGATCCTTGCAAAGCCCCACCCAGATCCTTCATGGATCAGCCGGGGACGCTGCCCTCTCCAATCCTTTCCCGTCAGAGGTGGGAAAAGGACAGTTCAGGGAAGGGGTCTGTGAGTCGAAGACATCCTTTCCATCTCTCTGCCTCTTGGGTCCAATCTTTTTCATCCTTGCCCTTGCTCTTCTTTGACCCCCACTCCCTTTTCCCCAGCTTAATTAATTTCCTCTTCCTCTATCAATCACCCTCAGTAATTTTCTTTTCTCCCTTCATTCCATTCCATTCCATTCCTTTTTTTTTTTTTTTTTGAAAGCTCTATGCCCAAAGTGGGGCTGGAACTCACCATCCCAAGAGCAAGAGTCCCGTGCTCTAAGGACTGAGGCAGCCAAGAAGCCCCCAGCCCCCACCATTCCTTATTGATCAAACTCTTGCCCTTCTTTCTCCATCTTTCTCTGTTTTCTTTCTACCTGCCTCCTTTGCTCTCCTCCCAGACCTGCTGAGTTTCTCTCTCTCCTGCTGCCTGTGTCTTTTCCTCAGTTCTCCTGAATGCTGACCATGTGGCTAGCATAGCCGTTGTCACTGCCGGGCTCTGGGGGGTGGGATGGGATGGGGCGGGATGTGGTTTGATTCGAAGAGCATGCTAGGCGCTCTACGTGACCATGGAGAGAAGGGAGCACCAAAAGACCACACAGGACCCTGCCCTTTCATCTCCCTGTCTGCATCTCTCTTCCCAGACTGTCCTTTAGCCTCAAGCACTTCTCATTTCTTACCCTCCTTTCTCTTTTTGGTCCCTTTCTATCTGTACTTGTCTCTCCCTCCCCATCCCCAGGCACCGCCCCCACCACTCGGGGGCTGGGGCAGGAGTGTGGGGGGAAGGGCAGGAGCGCGCAGGCGGGGGCGGGGCCAAAGCCCGGGTGGGGATCCTGGCGAGCAAGGCCGGTTCCCACCCCGAGTCGCCAGCCTGGACCTCCCTTTGCGACACCGCGAAGCCTCCACCTGCCGCGCGAGCGAGGGGCGGGGCCGAGGGCGGGGCCTGGGCGCTGCCCCTGGGGGAGGAGGCGGGAGCCGGAGCGCTCTCCTGGCCTGCGGCTGCTGCAGTCCTAGCCGGGGCTGGGGCAGCGGGGCAGCGAGGAGGTGGAGTGGCGGGGGAACGGGGCGGTGGAGCGGCGGGAGAGGGGTGGCGAGGAGAGAGATTGCGAGAGCCCTGAAAGACGTGCGAGACTCGAGACCTGAGACCCGCCGTGGGAGACCTGGGGCTGCGGGAGGGAGCGAGTTTCTTGCGCTCGTGCGGAGCGCGCCCAGGGTTCGCCGCATGGCCGGGACTCCAGGCCGTGATCCTCGGGGCGCCCCCGGGATTTGTTACCTTCTTGGCTCCCTGTTGGCCGGACTGCTCGTCCCGGGTGCTGTCGCCTTCAATCTGGACGTGATGGGCGCCCTGCGCAAGGAGGGCGAGCCGGGTAGCCTCTTCGGCTTCTCTGTGGCTCTGCACCGGCAGTTGCAGCCCCGACCCCAGAGCTGGTGAGTCACTGCACCCGCCCAGAGTCCCCGTGCCCGAGCCACAGATTTCCCCCCAACCCCCCACCCCATCTCTCAGTCTTCCAACCCCATGACGATTCAGGGTATCCACAGATATCCCATACTTCAACCTTGCCTTACCTGTCTTGGGTCCGGAGACGTACCCTCAGGGCCTGAGACCCAGGGTCTTGCTTTGGGGATGAGTTGGAGAGGGAGGCCCTTGTCTTGGCAGGTTTCCCCCAACTTGCATCCTTGCCTCAGTCCCAGGGTCTGGGACTCGCCTCCTTCAGAGGGCTGGATTCCCTCAGGAAGGGGGACTGGACATCTTGTCTCTGCTTAGGGCAGGAGGAGAGGGAAAGGACAGAGAGGTTGAAGACTCCATGGGAGGGATGGAGGGTAGACTCCAGAAATAACTTCCCGTCAGAGCATTGCCATGGGGTGGGATGAAGACAGCAGGACACTGGAGGCCAGGAGAGCCCTGCCATTCTATTCTGTGGCTCAAGACCATGGGGAGGTTGGAAGAGGACCTGGGAGGGTATGGCAGCCGGTACTAGATGGTTTGATGATAGAATGACAGGAAGCAGAGCCCCCAAAAGTTGTAGCAGCAGCAGCAGCAGCGAGAGAGAGAGCGAGAGAGAGAGATCCAGGAGGGATGCTGGCCAGGTTGTTCTTCCTCCTCCTCAGGAAATTTCCAGGTCTAGGAATCTCAGCATTGGGGGAAAGCAGGGAGGAGTGAGGGGCAGAGGACAATTCTAGTTATTTTCTAATCAGTTCAGGACTCATGGGAGATGGACACATATGTGTGGGGCCTGTGTCTGTCATGTTTCCTGTGCTGTTGGCTCCAGCTACATGTATGATTTTAAAAAGAGAGACAAGGGGAAGAAAGCTTCCCACCCCCCTCCTGCCAGGGGGCTTTTCTTTCCTAGGCTGGTGCCTAAGCCACACTAAGTGTCCATTACTGGGATCAATGCTGTCCACTGGGATTGTCTTCTCCCTGATACCATTGGCTTGGGGGCAGAGGGTAGGGACAGGAGCTCATTTCTCTTACCCTGCTCGAGGAGGAGGGGCTAGCTCTAATCTTTTTTCTTCCATTATCCCTGTCATCAGGGAGCATGGTCAGTGGTCCCCCAAACTTTGGAAGAGATAGAAAGCAACTGACTTCATCTCTTCTTCAGCCCTTCTATCTGCTTCCTACCGCATCTCTGTCTCCCTCCCTCCCTTCTTCCCCCATCAGCCAGAGTTCCAGGACTGGAGGCCTTTTTAGGACATGCTGAACTCTCTGAGCTATTTCCAGGCAAATTCTAAGTTATTTTTAATAGCTTGGTCTCTTGTTATTTCCCCCTCCTCTCTGAAGGTGGCCCCTGATTCGGTCTCCGAGAGCCAAGCTGGGGGCTTTCCCAGGGGGACCTGACTGCCTAACCCTGCTTTTGCTCCAGCAAGGGGTGCTCTGCTGCCTGGTGGCACATGAGAGACCAGGGGCCTTGCTCAGTCCCTAGCTTGTGTGTTGCAGGTCGCCTTCACCAGCATCCACTGATCGAAAGGCCTCACCTGTTTTGATGTCTTTCAATCTTGCCCCTG
>NC_138373.1:106320131-106368222 GCF_054177405.1 Leptonychotes weddellii | reverse complement strand
AAAAAAAAAAAAAAAGAGTTCTTAGTATATATAAAGCCCTTAGAATAGCGCGAGGCCCAGAGGGAGTGCTGTGAAAGTGTTAGCACTGTGATTCGTGTATCGTGCTCCACAGAGCTAGAGAATAGCTTCAGTGCCTTACTGCAAGCCTGGATCCAAACGCTTGGCTGGATCTCCCTGGTTGAGTCAGCCTTCAGGCCAAGCACCCTCCCCAGAGGGCCACCCAGATTGAGAGTCAGGGAGGGCAGGCCTTGGGTCAGAGCCTTGGAGTGTGTGCAGAATTGAGAGGTGCGGTGGTAGTGGGCTACTCCTTTGCTTCCACTTAGCCAGGCTGCTGGGGAATCCCTCTGCCCCCAGCTGCCAACACGTTCTTGCTTTTGCCTTCAGTGGCTGCAGCGGAGGCTCTTGTTGAGGCTCTTGTTCTGTCCGGAGGCCTGGGGTGGCTGGGGATGGTGGGATGAAGCCAGAAAAGTGTGTGGTGGGCGCAGAGGTGGAGGGACTAGAGAGGCCGCATGTGGGAACTCTTGTTCCAGGGAGGGTGGGCTGGTCTGGTCCCCACTGAGAGTGAGGCTGGCCATATGTATGCGGACCAGCTTCTTTCCTCCATGTGGACCCCTTCCCTCCACCCTCCTCCCTACTCTAGACCTCTAGGGGAGATATTAGCTTCTCTTGGTGCTTAGCTATGTGCTATGAATAAGAGAGCCCCAGTCCTCCAAGATATGGCCATCTCTGAGTTTGGAGGTGGGGGGATACTCCGGACTTGTCTGAAAGTTGGCCACGCCACCTGGTTTCCTTTTCTGTGCGGGGTACCCTCCCCTTCCCTTCCTTCTGTTCTTTTTCTGGAGTGGTCTGTCTCAGTGTTCTGGCGATGGCCTGTCATTGGTATGGTGGAAAATGCATGGGTTTTGGAATTAGGCAGATGTGGATTTAAATTCCAGCATCCTGCTTAACGCGTCTCAGTGGGTTTCCTCATCCGAAAGACAAGAAAAGAGTCCTCACATAGGATTGTCATGAAGCTTAAATGAGAGCATGCATGAAAGCTGCCTAGCCTGATGTCTGGACCATTAGGTAGAGGGTGACCAATGTTAGTTCCTCATATCCCTGGCATCTAGCCGAGGGCCTGACCCACAGTAGGTGCTGAATAATGTTACTGCCTGTCTCACCGGTGCCTGACACGGGGCTTGGCAGGCGATAGGTTCCCAGTACATAGTTGTTAATGAATGCCGAACGCATGCCCTCTTCCTTGCCGCTCCCCGCCCCCTGCTTGGTCTGGACGCCGGCTCTGATGTGGGACGACAGCTGCTAAGAGACCAGAGCTGTGGGAAGGGAGAGTGGCTCTGTGCCCTCCCCTCCTCCTCAGAACTGGCCCAGTGCCCCGTAGATGCCTGTCTGCAATATTGCCTGAACAGCTTCGGGCCCTGTCCCCCAGCAAGGGAGATGGAGGAAAAGAGTGCGGGAGAGAGGCCTCGGGGTTTGCCCTGCCTCCACTTTTGAGTCTCTCCTTCTGTGAAGAGAGATCCTTGTAGTCAGCTGGGTGCCAGTCACCTCACCTTACCCCTTCCTTCACTCCTGGCCTGGGGTTCAGCCCCAGGGGACCCAGGCAGCCTCCATTCCCAGCACAGTCCTCCCCTGGGGAAGAAGCCTTGGCTGTGATCATGGAAAATTGTCCTGCCAAGAAAGTTGTAGCTGGGAAAGTGTCTGAGGGGGAGGTAGGAGAGAGGACAGGGTGGGGGCAGGGAGGGTGGGAGGAATGGGGAAAATCATGGATGTGGGGAGGGGAGGGACGATGGATGGGAAAGGGGATTCAGGGTATGGGCAGAAAATGGGGGTAGGATGGGAGACAGATGAGAAACTTGCCCCTACCTCCATGCCAGCTAGAGTGACAGATAGAATCCCGGGCTGGCAGTGTTGCTGGGAGGATGGGGTCTCTGATGGGTCCCTGATGAAGGGTGACGAAGGACAGGCCCATATCTAGCCCCTTGCTTGGCCTCTGAAGCTGGTCCCTGGGCCACCTCGTGGTGCCAGTCTGGGCCCCTGTTACTTTTGCTCTCAGCATTCTTGGCATTTCTGGGAGGGTTCCAACTGGACTGGGTTTGGGGAGGAGGGCAGAGCTTGGGGATGGGGCCAGGAAGTGGGTAGGAAAGGCCTGGTCAGGAACAGGTGCTGGGAACAGGCGGTTCTTTCAAACTAGCTGCGCTGGCCAGGCCACTTGGCTTGGCGTGCGCGTGCACGCGCGCGTGTGTGCGTGTGTATCTACAGTGCACGTGGGCCCTCATCCAGAGAGTATGTGCATATGTAATGTGATGATTGCATGGCCAAGTGTATTAATTTGCCCTTGCCAGGACTCGGGGAACCTGACTTCTGGCCTTCCTCCTTAGTTCTTCAACATTTGCTTGGTTCTGAGGGGTCGGGTCTGGGCAGTGTTGGGGAGGCACGGCACTCTGGCTGCCAAAGCTGGCCCCTGCCCCATTGTGCAGGCTGCTGGTGGGTGCTCCGCAGGCCCTGGCTCTGCCTGGGCAGCAGGCGAATCGCACCGGAGGCCTCTTCGCTTGCCCCCTGAGCCTGGAAGAGACTGACTGCTACAGAGTGGACATCGACCGCGGAGGTGAGGACCCCGCAGGGTTGGGGAGGGGGCATGGCACAGGAAGGGGAGGAGAGGACTCGGCCTCCTCTTCCCTCTCCTCATTTCCACTATCCTGCCTCCAGCTGACGTGCAGAAGGAGAGCAAGGAGAACCAGTGGTTGGGAGTCAGTGTTCGGAGCCAGGGACCTGGGGGCAAGATTGTCGTGAGTACCGTTTCTTGTGACTGTGTGCCAGGGTGGGTGTGTGTGTGTGCTTATAGAACACAGGTTGGCGTGTCGTATGATGGCCTCATTCCCAGGACCAAAGGTAGAAGACACGGTGCCTGTCCTTATAAATTTAAAACCATCTAAGCATCCATCTATCCATTTGTCAGACTCTTACTGAGAACCTCTTAAGCATCAGGCATTGTGCGCTAGTTACTGAGAGAGGAAATGTAAAGATGGGAAAAAGCCTGGTCCATGGCTCACAAAGCCTACTGAATAGTTCTGGAGACTCTCGTTCTCTGTTTCTCTCTGTATCATCACTAACACGTGCAAACACAATTAATAATCGGAGTCACCGTAGGGCAGAATATGGTTAATGTTTTTTTTTTTTTTTAAAGATTTTATTTATTTATTTGAGAGAGAGACTGAGAGAGAGAGAGCATGAGGGGGGGGAGGGTCGGGAGGGTCAGAGGGAGAAGCAGACTCCCTGCCGAGCAGGGAGCCCGATGCGGGACTCGATCCAGGGACTCCAGGATCATGACCTGAGCCGAAGGCAGTCGCTTAACCAACTGAGCCACCCAGGCGCCCCTATGGTTAATGTTTTTGAAGAATTTTTTTTTTTTAAAGATTTTATTTTATTTATTTATTTGTGAGAGAGAGAGTGAGAGAGAAAGCACAAGAGGGGTAGGGTCAGAGGGAGAAGCAGACCCCCTGCCGAGCAGGGAGCCCGATGCGGGACTCGATCCCGGGACTCCAGGATCATGACCTGAGCCGAAGGCAGTCGCTTAACCAACTGAGCCACCCAGGCGCCCCTGTTTTTGAAGAATTTTTAAAATTTTTATTTATTTGAGAGATGGAAAGTGAGAGAGAGAGCATGAGCAGGGGGAAGGGGGAGCAGACTCTCTGCTGAGCAGGGAGCCCGATGCGGGGCTGGATCCCAGGACCCTG
The DNA here is from genome assembly GCF_054177405.1 of Leptonychotes weddellii. Lineage (NCBI taxonomy): Eukaryota > Metazoa > Chordata > Mammalia > Carnivora > Phocidae > Leptonychotes > Leptonychotes weddellii. The sequence goes on along the minus strand of NC_138373.1, from coordinate 106,364,491 downwards.
GGATCATGACCCGAGCGGAAGGCAGACGCTTAACCGACTGAGCCACCCAGGCGCCCCAGAATATGGTTAATGTTAAGGGAGCGGTACAGTCCCCAGTATGTGAAAGTCCAAAGGAGGAGTGGAGAGAAAAGACTCCCGCGGGGGCAGTGCGGGGTAGAGTTCAGCCAGCCTTTCAAGAATAAGCAATGGGGCGCCTGGGTGGCTCAGTTGGTTAAGCGACTGCCTTCGGCTCAGGTCATGATCCTGGAGTCCCTGAATCGAGTCCCGCATCGGGCTCTCTGCTCAGCAGGGAGTCTGCTTCTCCCTCTGACCCTCCCCCCTCTCATGTGCTCTCTCTCAAAAATAAATAAATAAAATCTTTAAAAAAAAAAAAAAGAATAAGCAATGCTTCAAGAGTGGAGAGAGGAGGAAGTTCTTCGCAGGCCAAGTGGTGGCACTTACAAAGATCCAGAGTCAGGACCAGCTTGGCCTGTCGGGGATAAGCACATATGGGGTGCTGTGTGCTGGCTTAGTGGGGCCTGGGTCCCCAGGCAGAATGTGGAACAAGGTTTCTTCCTAACAGCGCAGGGAAGTGAGTGCAGCTGGGATAGGTATGTGTATATCGCCTAGCGCTGGGCTGGGTGGTGGTGCCCAAGTAATGTGTGTGTGTCTGCGTGCTTGTCTGCACGTGGGCTGTGCGGCTCCAGCAGGTCACTGGCCCACACGGGGCTGAGGGGCGGATGACCCCGTGTCGCTTCCTCCCACAGACCTGCGCGCACCGCTACGAGGCTCGGCAACGAGTAGACCAGATCCTAGAGACCAGGGATGTGATTGGTCGCTGCTTTGTGCTAAGCCAAGACCTGGCCATCCGTGATGAGCTGGATGGTGGCGAATGGAAGTTCTGTGAGGGGCGCCCCCAGAGCCACGAACAATTTGGGTTCTGCCAGCAGGGTACAGCTGCTGCCTTCTCCCCCGACAGCCATTACCTCCTCTTTGGGGCCCCGGGAACCTATAACTGGAAGGGTGAGTCACTCCTCAGGGAGGGGAGAAGGGAACCAAAACGTCCTCTTACCTCAGAGATGGGACTGGGGGCAGCACGTGGCCAAGCATGCCCACACGTTCACTGCCATGTCGCCCTGGGGCACTGCCGCGTCCTCCACCCCCATCATGCCAGCACGCACACGAGTGGGGGAGTCTCCCCGCCTTCGAATGGCTGAATGTTGCCCACCATGCTGGCATGAGCCCCCGCACGCACGGCTGGGCCTGCTCGCTCCAGCGCGCCCGCCCCACGGCATCACCCCCTTTCCCGTCTCCGCACGCTGCCGCGGGCTGAGCTGACACTCGGTGAGTGGGGCGGCAAGTCTATGGGACCGGCGGCTTGGGCTGGGGAAGGGGTAGAGATAGGGCTGCGAAGGAGAGGAGGGCCTTCCCTGTGTGCCTGTCTAACTGGCGTCTGGCCTGAGAGGTGCTCCTCGCTCCCTGGCCCGGGCACTAACAGGTCTGTCCTTGCAGGCACCGCCAGGGTGGAGCTCTGTGCGCAGGGCTCAGCGGACCTGGCGCACCTGGACGACGGGCCCTACGAGGCGGGGGGTGAGAAGGAGCAGGACCCCCGCCTCATCCCGGTCCCTGCCAACAGCTACTTTGGTAGGGACCCCTCCCTGGCCCAGAGCTGCTCTAACCCTCTGCTCCTCTCTCTTGTCCTCCCTCTCCACGCTCCCATCCTTCTGTCTCTGTCTCTGTCTCTCACCCTTTCTCTCTGTCTTTCTGTCTCTGATTCTTATCTCTCTGGTCTTTTGTCTCTCTCATATTCTTTCTCTCCCTTTTCCTCTTCTACCTCCTTCTTCTTGCCTTTATGTCTGGCTCTGTCTCCCCACTCTGTGGCCCCTCCTCTGGATGTCCCTTCCCTGGTGTTTCCCCCCACCTGCCCCCCGCAGGGTTGCTCTTTGTGACCAACATTGATAGCTCTGACCCTGACCAGCTGGTGTATAAAACTTTGGACCCCGCTGACCGGCTCCCAGGACCAGCCGGAGACTTGGCCCTGAATAGCTACTTAGGTTTGTAAGCTCCCACCACGTCCCCCTGGGCCCTGGGGGCTTGGCCTGGCCTCCCCTCCTCTCCTGCCCTGCCCTCACCAACACACACCCAGGGAAATACATATTGGGCCCAAATTTCAAAGAGCTAGGCCCAGTGACCAGGCCGGAGAAGATGCCCCGAGGGGGATGGCCTAGGGGGCTGTGAACAGGGCTCTCCATGGAGGAAGAACCAGGTGGGTTGAGGCTGTACTGGGAGAGGAGGGTAGAGCTCTAGTGGGACTTGCTCTGAGGGATGGATAGTGGACACATGCCAGAGAAAGGTCTATCCTTGTTGGTAAGTCCCTCTCATTGTTTCATCTGCAGCCCTGTGCAAAGGGGGAGGAAACCAGGCCTGGGAGATGTTTGGGTGAATCAAATTCTTTCCCACTCCCCCTTCTCTCCCCTCTATCCACATGAAGACTTCCCTTCCCTGCCAGCAGGGATGGAGTGGGGGGCAAAGAAGGTGCATTAGATGGGGCTGGGGCCTCCTGGGTGTGCAGAAGGTAGAGCAGCTCCCTGGGGACCTTAGGCCTGGTGCCCTGCTCGGCTCTTGCCCAGCTGGCTGACCTTCCTAGCCATTGCCTTTCTCTTTCTTCCCCAGTCCCTGAGGCTGACCTCATTGCACTTCTTGTGCCAAACTCTAGTCTCTGGGTGTGGGAGGGCTGCCAGGCCTTTGGAGGGGGAGGCAGGGCAGTCCAGCTGTGGTGGTGATAAACTGGAGGGCACCTGTACCTTTTGGCTCCAGACCTGTGAGGAGGGGGCAGAGTGGGGGGGCGGTGCCTGGACGCAGCTAGGCTCCTGAGTCTTTCGGGGAGGGCTCACTGGTAAGTCACCCCCCCCAGGTTTCTCCATTGACTCGGGGAAGGGTCTGGTGCGTGCAGAGGAGCTGAGCTTTGTGGCAGGGGCCCCTCGTGCCAACCACAAGGGCGCTGTGGTCATTCTGCGCAAAGACAGTGCCAGCCGCCTGGTGCCCGAAGTTGTGCTGTCTGGGGAGCGCCTGACCTCTGGCTTTGGCTACTCGCTGGCTGTGGCTGATCTCAACAATGATGGGTGAGAATGGGCACGGGGGAGTGGAGCCTGGGGGAGGCTGGGCGGGCCTCCGGCATCTTTCTGACTGCCGTGGCTGGGGAGGGAGCCACACTGACTGTTTCCCTCTCTCCGTAGCTGGGCAGACCTGGTAGTGGGTGCCCCTTACTTCTTTGAGCGCCAAGAAGAGCTGGGGGGTGCCGTGTATGTGTACATGAACCAGGGGGGTCACTGGGCTGGGGTCTCCCCTCTCCGGCTCTGTGGCTCTCCTGACTCCATGTTCGGGATCAGCCTGGCTGTCTTGGGGGACATCAACCAAGATGGCTTTGCAGGTGTGATTGGGAACCGGAAAGCCCCGGGGGAGGGAGGGTCAGAGGCAGGGATGGGGAAGCGCCTCAGAGGTCAGGGGGAGGCCTTCTGACGGCTCTGGGAGAGAAGCAACCTGGGCTGGCATCTGAGCTTTACCATTTACCAGCTTTGTGACTTGGGTCAAGTAAACTTTCCGAGCTGGTAATATCTGCAGAGAGCAGCTAAGAGGCTTAAAAATGATGTGTGTAAGATGCCTGGGACTTAGTAGCCTCTCAATAAAATAGAAAACATACTATATGGAACTGAGTGACTGAGGGAAGGTTGGGGTCCGGATGACTGCCCCCCCCGCCCCACCCCAGTCTGATTACCTTTTTCTCATGCCCACAGATATCGCTGTGGGGGCTCCCTTTGATGGGGATGGGAAAGTCTTTATCTACCATGGGAGCAGCCTGGGGGTTGTCATCAAACCTTCCCAGGTGAGGGGGTTCGTTGGGATGAGGTGTGGGGGGAGTTAGGGGGGCAGCAGAGGGCAGGGGGCAGAGCTGGGGGTCATACTGTGGGGGAGCTGATGGTCTGGTCCTGCAGGTGCTGGAGGGTGAGGCCGTGGGTATAAAGAGCTTTGGCTACTCCCTTTCGGGTGGCCTGGACGTGGATGGGAACCATTACCCGGACCTACTGGTCGGCTCCCTGGCCGACACTGCTGTGCTTTTTAGGTGAGCTCCTTCCTCTCCTCTGCCTCTGCCTCTCCCTGCCTGGGATCAGCTGCCCTCTTTCCCTGCCTCAGAGTCTCATGTTTCTTGTGCTCGACTCCCCATTCCCCAGGGCCAGACCCGTCCTTCATGTCTCCCACGAGGTCTTCATTGCTCCCCGAGCCATCGACCTAGAGCAGCCTAACTGTGCTGCTGGCCACTCGGTCTGGTGAGGCGGGATCCAAGGGGAGGGAGGGAGATTTCAGGGCCCACTTTTCCCCATTCTCCCTTTCTCTGCCCAGTGTGGGGCTGGGGGCTGGGGCTGGGGGGCAGGAGTGAGGCATTGGCCCATCAGCCTGGCCTGGCTCAGGAGCTTCCCTTGCCCCCACAGCGTGGACTTGAGGGTCTGTTTCAGCTACATTGCAACCCCCAGCAGCTACAGCCCTATTGTGGGTGAGTGAAGTCCTCCTCCCCTTTCCTGCCCCATTGGGCTTCAGGGTGGGTCACTCTGAGGTAGAGAGACGGGCATCTCAGAGATAGGGTTAGAGTAGAGCAGTTCCCCAGCTCACTGGCTCTTCTTTTCTCTCCACATGCCACAGCCCTGGATTATGTGTTAGATGGAGACACGGACAGGAGGCTCCGGGGCCAGGTCCCCCGTGTGACCTTCCTGAGCCGTGGCCCAGATGACCCCAAGCACCAGGCCTCAGGCACCGTGTGGCTGAAGCACCAGCATGACCGAGTCTGTGGAGACACCATGTTCCAGCTACAGGTGGGCCCTGACCCCTTGGCCTCTGAGGGTCATTGTCACTGCATGATTTCTTTTTTTTGATTCCTTTTAGCTTCTTCCCTAACATGCTCACAGCTCATTCTTTGATCTCAACTTTTGGAAAGCCTCCCTTATGGGCTGACCTCCTCTTCACCTGCTGCCTTCTTGTGCCTTCTGCCTTCTGTGTGCAGAGTACAAGTTCTATCCTCCCTGGAGATGGAGATGGCAGGTTCCCTTGTCATACCTGGTCCTCAAAAGCCCTGGATCCTGGTCTCCTCCCTTTTCCACCCCAGTCGCTCTCCCTCCCCCTCACTCTGGTTTCTACCTCTCTCTCTCTCATCTCTGCAAGCTTCTTGCCAGGTTTCAGAATCTGTCCTAGGTCTGGCTGGGGCCTGAGGATTGTTCTAGTATCCACGTCCATCCTTCCTCTTCCCAGGAGAATGTCAAAGACAAGCTTCGGGCCATTGTGGTGACTCTGTCCTACAATCTCCAGACTCCACGGCTCCGGCGACAGGCTCCTGGCCAGGGGCTGCCCCCAGTGGCCCCCATCCTCAGTGCTCACCAGCCCAGCACCCAGCGGGCAGAGGTGAGCATGGGTTCTGGCTTAGCTCAGGAGAAGGAGCTGGAAGGAGTAATGATCATCATCCCTCACAGTGACAAGCATTCATAGCTTCCAAAACTCTTTCACAGGCTACCCCAGCAGTTCCCCATGTCTCTTGGTGTTTTGACAAGTAGACCACAAAATGGAAAATGGCTCAAGTGATCATGTGTTCCTCGTTAGAGGGGACACTGATCTTCCATTCTATGCGTTCATTCACGGGCCCAGGCTGATGGGGATCTGTCATCCTCAGATGTGGCCCCCAAGGTCCTTAGGTCACCTCTATCCCTGTCAGCTGGAAGGGGGAGCGTGAAGCTCCTTGTATGGCTCTCCTGGCCAGCCTGGAAGTGATGCCCTTCACTTCTCTTCACATTCTAAATCCAGAATCAGTTACACGCAAGGGAGGCTAGGGAGATGTGGTCTGGCTGTGGGCTAGCCTTCTGGCCTCTACCTCAGCACCATCACTGCTCGTTTTACTGAGGAGGACACAGCTCAGGGTGGTTCAGTGACCGGCTCAGTATCACACCGCTAGTAAGCAGCAGAGCTGAGAGTTGAAGCCCTGTTGCTTAATCTTGTGATACTCCACCCCACTGTGTGCCTTGGCGACACATTCACCTCCTGCCTCACCCCTAGGAATGACCCTCTCCTCACATCTCTCCCTAGATCCACTTCCTGAAGCAAGGTTGTGGTGAAGACAAGATCTGCCAGAGCAATCTGCAGCTGGTCCATGCGCGCTTCTGTGCCCGCGTCACTGACACGGAGTTCCAGCCTCTGCCCATGTGAGGGGGGAGCGAGGGGGCAGGTGGGGTGGGAAGGCAAGAGTTCAAGGAAGAGAAGGAATCCCTCTCAGGAGGGCCAGGCCAAGGGGCGGGGCTGAGCTTGCAGACCGAGGGCGGAAGCTGATAATTCAGAAGATGAGGGTCAGCGATGGGGCCACAGAGGCTCTCCTGGCAAGGAATAACATGCCTGCACAGGACGTATAATAATACACAGTTTATGTGCAGTGCACTGTTTAGTCTCCCCAACCCAGTGAGGTAGGCATTATTATTAGCTCCTTTGTGGATGGAGAACAGGGGGCCTAGAAAGGTTAAGCTCCTTGCCCCAGGTGAGGAAGTAGGGGAGCTTGGACCGGAACAGCGGTCTCCAGGCTCCCCATCTGGTTCTCTTGAGTGTGGGAAGACCTGAGGCTTGGACTGGCATGGAGGCCGATGTGGGGGAGCCAGTGGGAGGGGAGACCAGGGAGTGGAGGCAGGCAGCATGCCCCGGGCGGGGAGCAGGCAGGAGAGGGAGAGGCAAAGGAAGATGTTCAGATTTAGAGTGTGAGTGGGATCTGACCTCCAGGGATGCAGATGGGACAACAGCCCTGTTTGCCCTGAGTGGGCAGCCGGTCATTGGCCTGGAGCTGACGGTCACTAACCTGCCCTCGGATCCAGCCCAGCCCCAGGCTGATGGGGATGATGCTCACGAAGCCCAGCTTCTGGTCACCCTCCCTGCTTCTCTGCACTACTCAGGAGTCCGCGCCCTGGACCCCGCGGTGAGGGCCTGCGGCAGGGTGGGGTGGGGTGGCGGGGGCTCCGGTAACCCGGACTGACCTCTCCTCCTTTCCTCACTGCAGGAGAAGCCGCTCTGCCTGTCCAATGAGAATGCCTCCCACGTCGAGTGTGAGCTGGGGAACCCCATGAAGAGAGGTGCCCAGGTTGGCATGTCAGCCCTTATCCCTGTCCGAGTGCCTCTCTAAGCCCTGAGCCCTTCTCCAGCCCCTAGCCTTCCCTGACTCTAATTGCTCTCCACTCTTGGCCTAGGTCACCTTTTACCTCATCCTTAGCACCTCAGGGATCACTATTGAGACCACAGAGCTGGAAGTGGAACTGCTCCTGGCCACGTGAGCCTGGGGGGCCCGGGGGTGGTGAGGGTAGGGGCAGCTGGGTTGATGTCCACCTGGATGGGGCTCTGCTGTTTTCATCGGAGCCCTTGGGGTGGCGCCCATGCCCCATTGCCCATGCGTGCTCCTGCCCACACACCAGGATCAGCGAGCAGGAGCTTTATCCGGTCTCTGTCCGAGCTCGTGTCTTCATTGAGCTGCCGCTGTCCATCACAGGGTAAGCTCTGCCCAGATGGGCGCATCGGCTGGAGGGGTGGGCATTGCTACTCCCAAGCCCTGGCCTGGGCTCTGCCTCCTGACCCTCCAGTCAGCCAGGCCCCAGGCCTCCTCAGCCCCTCCCCCGTTCTGACCCTTCCACGCCAGGCTGGCCATTCCCCAGCAGCTCTTCTTCTCTGGTGTGGTGCGGGGTGAGAGCGCCATGAAGTCTGAACGGGATATAGGCAGCAAGGTCAAGTATGAGGTCACGGTGAGTGTCCTGGTAAGGCCCCTGGTCAGGCCCCTCCCTTCTTGGCACAGAGACTGGCTGAGGCATGTTCCAAGGCTGTGGTTCTTCCACCCTATGGTAGCATGATGATCCAGCGAGTTCAAGGCCTCCCCTTGCTCCTGGACCTTGATTGTGGGCAGGTGTTTTTGTTGGGGCCTCGGCTGACCATTTCCTGGTCATCCCTGTGTGGACATCTCACCTGCTGGTCTGGTAGACCATGAGGGTCCAGGGAAGCTTTTCTGCCAGGGGCTTTAGCTGGGGGATGGGGACAGTGGGGGAGGGCTGATGTCTCTCCTTAAAACTCTGCCCGTGCTTGGCTGGGGCCTCCCCTCGCAGGGACATCTCCAGGCCTTCCTGGTTTTGGCGTAGGCAGAGAATGTTGCCTGGTGGGGTCTAGGATCCCAAGTCTTTGTTGAAATTCTGCTTCCTGAGGCCTTCCCCTCAGCCCTTGTCCCCTCTGTCTCTGCAGATTTAAGGCCCACTCAGAAACGGAGCACCCTCCCTTCACACTCCCTTCTGCCCACAGGTCTCCAACCAAGGCCAGTCGCTGAACACCCTAGGCTCTGCCTTCCTCAACATCATGTGGCCCCATGAGATAGCCAACGGGAAGTGGCTGCTGTACCCCATGCGGGTGGAGCTGGAGGGCGGGCAGGGGCCCGGGCAGAAGGGGCTCTGCTCCCCGAGGCCCAACATCCTCCAGCTGGTGAGGCTTAGGCAGGGTGGTCAGGGCCACTGAGGCAGGGTGGAGGGGGGTTAGACTTTGGGAAGGATGTCATGGCGGCTGTGGGAGGCTGTGGGGGCCCAGGGGGAAGGTAGTGGGGAGGAGATGGCATCTCAGGATGGCTGTGTTGGGAGGGACGCTCACTGCTCCCACTCCCCGCATCCAGGATGTGGACAGCAGGGACAGACGGCGACGGGAACTGGAGCAGCCGGAACAAGAGGAGCATCCTGAGCAGCTGGAGCCCAGCACGTCCTGGTGGCCGGTGTCCTCCGCTGAGAAGAAGAAAAACATCACCCTGGTGAGGGCAGGGCAAACACGGTACAGTCCGAATGAGGGGCGGGGCTGTTGGTGATGTCACAGGGGGTGCGGGGGGCAGGGAGCTTTAGGGTGCTGGGCGTCCAGGAGGCTGGCCTGTTGACAGGCGTGATGGTCACACACCTGGAGCGAGTTGACAAGACAGTTTATATCACACCCGTGAAGCAGCTGCTGACACCACGGGTCCCCCTGTGACCACCAAGTATTCACTCCAGAACAGTGCCCTTGACCTGCAGCGAATTAGCCACACAATCAAGTACTTGTTGGGCATAGCTTGGTTCTTTAAGTGGATGTATTGAGCCAATGAGCACGCGCTCTGTGCTCTTCCCTTGTAGGACGGTGCTGCCAGTGGGTGTGGAGGGGACAGGCTGGGGGGTATTTGGCCCGGCTGCAAGGAGGTGGAGACCTGGGTGTGGAAGGCTGGGCGGTAGAAGGAGTCAAAGAGACTGTTGGCAGGGGGATGCGAACAGATGGGCTGGGCCTGGCGTCGTCTGTCTGGGAGGGAGCTCCACTGTCACACCCTGTCTCTCGTGGGGGCCCTCAGCTTCCCTGCTCCCGGAGAGCATGGCAGGAGGCAACACGATGGCGGGTGGGGGTACCGTGAACTTGCATCATGGGAGGTTCCCTGTCACGGGTATCGTCCTGCCTTCTCCATGTGGCTGATTTCCCCTGAAAGACCTTCCTTTCTAATAAGAACTTTGATTTTTTCACTTAAAATTGCCTTTACACAAACTGGCCAAGGATTCTTGAGCTGCTCAAAAGTGGCAAAATAAGGGCGCCTGGGTGGCTCAGTTGGTTAAGCGACTGCCTTCGGCTCAGGTCATGATCCTGGAGTCCCTGGATCGAGTCCCGCATCGGGCTCCCTGCTCGGCAGGGAGTCTGCTTCGTCCTCTGACCCTATCCCCTCTCATGTGTTCTCTCTCTCTCAAATAAATAAATAAAATCTTTAAAAAAAAAAAAAAGTGGCAAAATAAAAGACGATTCAAAGAATTCAAATGCTCTCAAAGGCCTTCTCCTGTACATGAAGTGTGGTGAATATAACACAATTTTTAGGCAACTAGATCATCAGGTGGGATCGGGCCAAACGGATGTAGGTGAGACCTGGAAGGAGCAGGGCTTAAGTCCCCGGTGCCCCAGCAGCTCCTGGGACAGCCTCCTCCTCCTTCAGTGGGTTTGGGCTTAGCATAGGAATGTGGCTTTGCCCGACATGGACCTGGAGTCAAGTATCTGTTCTACCACTTACCAGCTTGCTAGCTGTGCAGCCTGAGCAAGGTCACCTGGCCTCCTTTTTTTTTTTTTTTAAAGAATTTATTTTTAAGTAATCTCCACACCCAACGTGGGGCTCAAACTCACAACCCCAAGATCAAGAGTCTCAAGCTCCACTGACTGAGCCAGCCAGGTGCCCCTCTTTTTTTTTTTTTAAGTAATTTCTTTGGCCAACAAAGGGCTTGAACTCATGACCCTGAGGTCAAGAGTTACATGCTCTATGGACTGAGCCAGTCAGGCACCCTGCACCTGGCCTCTTTGAACTTTAATTTCCTAGTTTGGAAAATGAGGATGATGATAATATGCATCTTGCAGGGTGGCTTTAATAAGTACCTTACAGCTAGGAGATGCTCAGTAAACGGGACTGTTGTAATATAACATAAACATTAACTGGGAAACTACAAAACTGGAAACTGACAGCTGCTGCTGTCAAATAAGAGACGTCCTCCCTGCTCCCCATGTATTTCAAGGTCAGAGAGGCCAGATTTGGGGTAGGCTGCTCTTTTGGACCATGGGGTTAGTTTGGGAGGACTTCCTGGAGGAGGTGAGTTTGAGGTCGGCTAAGGAAAATGGGAGAGATATGAGTGAGGACCAAGGGCAATAGGGGGCCCAGGGTGTGGGAGCTCATGGGTGGACGGACGAAGTGAAGTCTCTGGGCAGATTCTGTGTCCGTGTGAGTGCATATGTGAGGGTGCTGGGCCCTGGGGAGGCTCAGTGGGCTGGGGCCAAGTGGCTCAGAGCCCTGCCTGTCCCGGTCCCTAGGACTGTGCCCGGGGCACTGCCAACTGCGTGGTATTCAGCTGCCCTCTCTACAGCTTTGACCGCGCCGCTGTGCTGCACGTGTGGGGCCGCCTCTGGAACAGCACCTTCTTGGAGGTAAGGGCACCGTGGCGGTGGGGCTGGCATCTTCCTCCCCGGCCGTCCCTCTGGGACTCGCTGCTCTTTCTGCCTTCTCCCTGTCCAAGTGCAGCACACTCTTAACCCAAGGCAGGCAGAGACGCCCTCTGTATTGGGCACCATGGCACTTAGAATTTCAGGAGCTGGGGCGGGGCGCGGGGGGCATTGAGGAGAAGGCTGTCCTCTGCTCCCTTAGGAGTACTCAGCTGTGAAGTCCCTGGAAGTGATCGTCCGAGCCAATATCACCGTGAAGTCTTCTATCAAGAACTTGCTGCTCAGAGATGCCTCCACGGTGGTGAGCTGCAGGCCTGGCGAAGCTGGGGTGGGGAAGCTCTTCTTTCCCTCTGCTCCAGTCCTTGTTCCCTTAACCCTTCATTCCCCAGATCCCCGTGATGGTTTACCTGGACCCTGTGGCTGTGGTGGCAGAAGGAGTCCCCTGGTGGGTCATCCTCATGGCCGTCCTGGCCGGGCTACTCGTGCTGGCTCTGCTGGTGCTGCTCATGTGGAAGGTGAGGCTTGGGCAGGCGGCGCTGGTGGGGGCTGGGCCTCCCTGCCAGGCGGGAGGCCCTTCATGCGATGGTCCTCTGTCCCACCCGCTCTCTCATTTATTTGGCCCATCGACACTGAACGCTTGTGTGTCCCAGGGACTCTGTCGGGCTCCGGAGTTTCAGAGAGAAGTCAGATGCAGATCCTGACCTCCGGGGTCTGATAGTCTCGTGGGGGAGGTGAGCCTTGTAGGAAGGACCAGGCAGAAGGCGCTAGGGCCAGCGAGTGCTGTGGGAGTTCAGAGGTGAGAAAGCTTGAGAGCAGGTGGCTTAGAAGCAGATGGGGTCATAGGATCTGGAGGTGGGAGATGGCGTGGGCGGGACCATGGGAGGCAGAGCCATGGAGGCAGGGAAGTGGGGGCTGATTTAACGAGAGCATGGCAGGGAAGGCTGGGAAGGAAACTGTGGTAAAGAAGACACAACAGCGTGGAGAACAACCTCCAGGGACTGCCTCCAGCACGGAACTCAGAACCTTCACATACCAGGCTCTACATGGAACCGTCTTCAAACACAGTGTAGACCGAATCCCATTTGTGTCTGGGGTTCCACCAAAAAGCACACACGTGCACATGTCAGTACAGGGAATCGCATCCACCACCCATCGTCAGACCCTGCACCACATGCCACATCTGGGCAATGGAGGACCATGCATGTCTTTGGGGCCCCCTGGAGAACTGCCCCCAGTCCTCCCCGGACCAGGTGCGGACCAAGCGCACTGTTTGGTAAATGTGAGTCATCAATGGACCAGGCCTCTGGCTGAGCATCCAAAGTGTGGGGAACCTGGCCAGTCTTCGGGGACTTCATGAAACTGGCTCCAGAATCCCTGCTCCCTGCTTTCTTGGAAGGGGGACAGAGTAGAGATAAGGGCCCCCACCCACCCCTCCTGAGTCTTCCCATCCTCCACCTCTTTTGCTCCCCTCCGCCCTTGACATCCCAGTGTGGCTTCTTCCATCGGAGCAGCCAAAGTTCATCTTTTCCCACCAACTATCACCAGGCCCATCTGGCTGTGCAGCCCTCGGCCGTGGAAGCTGGGGGCCCAGGGACTGTGGGGTAATTGTTGTGTGTGTGCACGTGTGTGTGCGTGTGAGTGTGTATGTGTGAGTAGAGCCCCCAGCATTCAGGGGACCAGGGTGAGGAAATGAGATTGCACGGGGGTGGTGTGGAACGGGGGTGGGAGGTAATTATAAGGGGGGTATTATAAGGGCGAGTACACACGACCTGAGGCATGCACAAAGGGGTGGCCGGGCTCATGCAGTATGAGCATGTGGGGGTGCAAGGAGGTGCCATGCATGGCTTTTCTGGGGGCATGAGTGTGCAGAGACAAATGTACAAGGACATGCCGTGCGGTCTGAGCATGTAGGAGCCTCGGGTGGTCCTGAGTGTGAGTGTGCAAGGGGCACATTTCCACCTCGGTATAGAAGGGCCAATGTGTTCATGATGTAGGGCGGGGCAAGGTCACCATATTCATGGACTTGGGAGGGCCCTGCCCCGAGGGAAATGCTGTTTGAGTACACGGGGTGTGTGTCCGAGGCTCGAGAGGAGTCATTCCCAGTATGCAGGGGTCTAGGAAGTCATTTTTTTGTCTCAGATCTCGTTTATGTTCTGGGGCATGCTGTTGGGTCTCTTAAAAAAAGCTTGGGTGGGGTCTGCGGTCCTGCTGTTCCATCTTCAACCCCCGCTTTCTGGAGCCCAGGGATATGTCCTTGGTCCTGCACCTTTGGCCCCTCCTGGTCTTTCTCTCGCCGTGGGGGAGGACCTGGGGGCCCGGCATTAATTGTGGCACCTGTGGAGGCCATGCACCGCACTGGATGCTGTTCCACCCAGCTCCTTTCTGCTGCGGTTGGTACTTTCTCCCCCACTGATGGTGGAGGCAAGGGGCTGGGCTGTGCTGGGATCTGCTCCAGGGGCCTCAGCCCTGCAGGCTCCTCATGTCTGGCCCGGGGTCCTTACAGATGGGATTCTTCAAGCGGGCACGGTACCCCGAGGCCACTGTGCCCCAATACCACGCGGTGAAAATCCCGCGGGAAGACCGGCAGCAGTTCAAGGAGGAGAAGACAGGCACTATCCTGAGGAACAACTGGGGCAGCCCCCGGCGGGAGGGCCCCGATGCGCACCCCATCCTGGCTGCTGATGGGCACCCTGAGCCAGGTTCCGATGGGCATCCCGTGTCAGGCACCACCTAGCTCCCTGGGTCCCAGCCTGGCCCATGGGTCCCCTCCACCCTTTCCCCCCGACATGGCTCCTTGGGATGAAGAGGGCAGAGTGGGTTGCTGGTGCCCCATCAGGATGTGACAGGATCTGCTTCCTCAGGGGCATAGGCATCCCCCCCCCAAGGAACACCCCCCAAAACTTCCCTTAAAACAGTGTGTGATGAGGGCAGTAAATCAGGAATGGGGTTGTGGAGTAGGGGAGAAGGGCAGTGATGTCCTGATGCAAACGTGGGAAGAGGGACTCTGATCCCTCCCTCTCCCATTCACCCTGTTTAACAGGACCCCAAGGACCTGTCCCCCTGAAAGTGCCTTAAGCCCCAGGGTTGGGGAGGAGGTTGTGTTGCTGACTCAGGGGCTCTTCCCTCCCTAGTTTCCCCTCTCCTCTGACCTTAGTTTGCTGCATCAATCTAGTGGATTTTGTCTATTTATTAAAAAATATTTGAGGACAAAACCTCTGGCTTCTTTGCTGAGTCCTGCTCCCCCGGTCCAGGGTCTCCAGGAGAGGACTGCTTCCTTCTGTAACCCCCACAGCTCAGGACAAAGGTGGTAGTGGGAGGGAGGGCTGGGCACATGGGTGTGGTCTCAGATGAAGAGGAGGGGGACCTTTACTAATGGGAACAAGGGAACTGCCCTAGCAGTGGGTGGGCAAAAATTGGGAGACCCAGTCTAGGGATTTGCAGTCAAGGACATGGCAGGACATCACTTTCCTCCCTGTGGTCAGGTTAGGAATACAGCCTTCTCACTTTGGCAGGAAGGATTGAAGTTAGACGCGGGGGCAGAGATGGGGGAGGGAGGAAAGGGGCGGTGGGGGGAATGGCTTCTCTGCCTAGATCCCCCTCGGTAGAAGACAGGTTAGGCGGTTGGCGGGATTGCTCTGGCTGGAGGCAGGACTCGGGAAGGGTTATTTCACAGCCTTTCCCATGATGTGGGGCCCGATAGGCAACCACTTGAAGGGAGGGGGATGTTGTTCCATTTGGAGTTGAGAGAACTGGGCACTCTCGAGGTCCTTCCAGGTCTCTCTGGTGAGGCAGCAGCCGTCCCCAATGTGTCTCCAGGTGGGCTCTAAAACTTGCTGCCACAGGAAGGCCCAGCTTCCACGTGGCTCAGCCACATGCTCCCAGAAAAAGAACACTCCTCCCTGGGAGAGAAGAGAGAGTTAGTGTCCCTTCTTTGCTCCGTTCTACAACATCCTCTGCCCTCACTCCACCCCGCTGACCATGCCTGGTCAAACCTCTTGGTGAAGCGGGGGTTGCTGGTCAGCAGGTGCATGAAGCACATCATTCTGCTCCTGACTTTCTCCGTAGCCCCTGGCTCCTACCCTCCCAGTCAAAAGCGCATCTGAAGAAGTGGGGGTGACTGGTGAGCGATTTTAAATGATGGCCAGGGGGACAGCCAGCCAAAGAATGGCCAGAGGGACAGCTTAGCCGAGGGCAGACAGATGGGGAGCTGGAGAGACAGGAGCAGAGATCTCACCGTGTACAGAGACGCTGTCTTCTGAGACTCAGACACATACATCCAACCTTATCCTGTGGCTGACATCCCGGGGAAACCTTGCACCTGACTCGTGACTAATGCTGCCATTCCTTCACCCCTTTTCTCCTTGCTGAACCCTCTCTAGGTGATCTCACGCACCCCTGTGCTCTGAATTTACCAGCTACAAGCTGGTGACTTCCACATCTCTGTGTGCAGGCCACATCTTTCTCTGACTTCCCACAGCCTCTATGGCTTTTCTGCCTGCCTGTCTCAGTGGCACCTCAGACCCAACAAGTCCCAAATGCGTTCCTCTCATTTCAGCAACTGACACTTCCCTCTACCCTCCCTCTTCCCCTCCACCAGTCACTGATACCAGAAACTCGGAAACCATCCTAAACTCCTTTCCACACCCAGGTCAAAATCTTACAGATTCTATGTCCTCTAATATCTCTATCTAGAACCCTTTTTTATTTTCCCCACTCCTCCACATCCTGCTCAGTCCCTCAGATCTCAGTGTAAACATCACTTCCTTAGGTGTCTCTCCCCCCTCACCCCCCAACCGCTGCGTTAGGGGGCTCTCCCGTGGGCTTCCGCAGCACCCTATTCTGCCCCATCGAGGCCCCGGTCATGTTCACTGTTCACCAGCAGGTGGGGGTGGATGGGTGTCCAACGCGCTTGCACACCTAGGCCCTATCCTGGAGCGGCCAATGCTGCGTCTGCCTCCCCCACGCCCGTTCCCCCTCCGCGCGGCTCACCGGCCTCAGCACTCTCTGGACCTCCTGCAGGACCCTCCTCGGACTCTGCACGGAGCACAGCACCAGGGTGCTGACCACCACATCCATGCAGCCATCTGCCAGTCCTTTCATGTCCTCTCCGGAAGCCACCACAAACTGTTCATATTGGAGATGCTTGTTCTCAGCCATGCTCTTTGTCAGGAACTTCTCAAAGTGGGGGTTTGGGTCCAGGCAGGTGATCCTGCAGCCCGCTGGGTAGAACTGGAAGTTGGCACCAGTGCCGCAGCCCAGCTCCAGCAAGGCCACCTTCCCGGAGGCTCCTGTAAGCCCCTTTATCTGGCCAAAGAGCTCCTGTTTCTTACTCCCCATCTTGCGGTTGCACTTGGCAGTCAGCACAGCCATCAGGTAGGGCAAGCCGATTTGGCACAGGGGCTGCCAGCAGCCCAGCAGAGCCATCAGGTGCAGGGGCAGCGTGAGGAGCAGCACCAGCAGCTGCAGGAGGCGCACCAGGGCATCCATGACACGCCGGCTCGGAGGGGCGCTTCCGTTGGGACGCTGGCCTTCTCGCTCTCTCCAGCGCTGGAGACAGGAGTCTCTCCGCCCCCTGCGATGGGACTTCGTTCCCTGTGTCCTACTTGTCCACTTTCTCTTTGCCAGGGTGTGGAGGGTACATGGAATGTTTGCAGAGGACGCAGGGACTATGGCCCCATAGTTTTATGTGGGGGGAGCCGGTGTCCTGAGTGGTGCTGGTGTCCTGAGTTCTGGGGCCCTGCCAGTTGAGGGTGGGGGTGTGATCATTTCAGAGAGGAGTGGGAAGGGCAGACGGGGACAGGTCTCAGATCACAGCTTTATGGGGGCCCAATGCTGGGACAGAGCTGACTCATGGGCATGTGCTGGCCTCATTCTGTCCCCAGGATCTGTTCAGGTTATGCAAGCTGGAAAATCTGGTTGGGTTCCCCTGGCACACCCCCAGGGCTCTGTAAACTGTAACATGCCTTTGCCCCAGATTGAAGCCCAGCACAGAGGATTCAGGGGAAGGCCGGATTGGTCAGGAGAAGGAGGGAGATTTCAGGTCAAAAGAAAGGCATTTTTTCAACTGACCGGTTCAAGACCACAGTGCCCCAGCAATAGAAGAAAAGAAGGGAGAAAAAGGCAGCGTGGAGAAGCCCAGGTCCCAGAGTTAGTTCTGCCATTGTAACTTGCTGTGTTTCTTTGGGCAAGTCTTTTTACTTTCTGGGCTCCAGTTTCTCAACTGTAAAATGGGGAGATGAAGAGAGATTGGAGGGGCCTTCCATAGTTGCTAAGGTCTCCCCCTGCTCCTACATTCGTGTGATCTAAGGAAGAGTGGGGGAAGACAGGAAGCAGGTGACCCTAGCTGTCCTCACAGCCCAGGACCGTACTCCTGACGCTTTGGTCCCGTGCTACCATGGAGGTAGGGCGGTCTCAGAACCCAGACTTCGGGGTGACAGGCATCTTAGCAGAAAGTCTCCAAATTATTATGCGGTGGCTTCTCTTTTGGCTGAAGCCTCCCTCAGAAGCTTGGGGGGAGCTCTCCACAGATAGTTCCACAGGCTGCCCACCAACTGCATAGTGGCCAAAGGAAATTTTGTATAGAGAAAAGAAAATCAACAGCTTGGCATTATACAAGAGGGAAATTACAATAGTCTAAAAGCTCATGAGTAGCATTTCCCAGGGCCACTGATGGCCTCTGGGGGAGGACTGAGTTTAAACAAAGTCCCGGGTTGAGAGGGGTGCTCTGTCAAAGCCCACTGCCTCTGCCGTCCAGTCAAACCCACCAGTGGATCTGCTCCGGCAGGGGGGGCCTTAAGAGAAGAGGTGTGGGGGCAACTCCTGAGTCAGGCAGGGATGAGCTATTTCAGGAAAGTGTCTTTTACCGCACGGAGCTGCCCGAGCCAGGGGCAGCCCCCATGCTGCTGGTCAGGTGAGAGGTTCTGTGCCCCCACAGTCAGACACATTCTTCTCTGGGCTTTGCTTCTGTTGTGACTGTAAGGGAGGCAGCAATTCTCCCCACAGCAGGGGTGCGAGCTCACGGAGGAGGTGGTAATGATCCAAGCCCCATGAGAACGCGGTGTGGGCGCGGAGTGGCTTTTCTGCTGTAGTGAAGAGTCAGGGGAAGCCGAGCCAACTGGGGGACAAGAGAGGCTCCTCGGAGCGGGGATAGGAAAGGGAGGGTGTTCCCGGCAGAGGAAAAAGCAGGTGTATGGACAGACGCCGCCTGCCCCTTTCTGGAATGGGTGAGCAGCTCAGTTTAGTGGAGAATGGGTGAGCTGCAGAAGTGGTGGGAGGTGAGGTCAGAGAGAAGTCGCTCCGTGGAGGTTTCTCTTTGCTTTTAAAAGAATCATTAAACTCTTTTCTGGAAAAGGTAATACATTCACATGGCACAAAATTTAAGAGGTACAAAGAGACTAGAGAGAAAATTCTCTCTTCCACTTTAGTCTCTCAATGACTCAGATCCCCTCTCCGGGGGCACCAAACATCACAATAGCAATTTCTTGGAATCTTTCTGGAGATGGAGATGATCTGCGAAGTAGCAGATGACACACCCACCCCACATTTAGATGCATACACACAAGTGTGTCTACATATTCCTCTTTCTTTACACAAATGGTAGTACATTGTACACACTCTCGAACACCTTGCTTTATTGGGTTTAGCAGATACTGCCCAAGAGTCTTCCAAAGTGGCTATTCCAATTTACACTTCCACTAGTAACATTTGGTGTTAGGCATCTTTTATCTATCTATCTATCTATCTATCTATCTATCTATCTATCTATCTATCATCTATCTATCTACCTACCTACCTATCATCTGTCTATCATCATCATCTAGTTATCTATCTACCTATCATCTCTACTCACTCATTCATATTATTATTGACTCACAGATTTCCTGTTTTATTCAATGGGCTGTAGCCTAATACCCTCTTTGTACAGTTTTAATGATGTATAATTATGCGTAAGAAAGCACACATAGTTGTGTATGCTTGATGGGTTTTGACATATGAATACATCTGTGAAACCATTACCACATTCAACACAGTGAACATGTGTACCAACCGTGAGAGTTTCCTCACGTCTTTTTGCAATCCATCATTCCCTCTTTCATCCCCATCCTCAGGTAACCACTGGTCTGCTCTGTCACTATAGGTTAGTTTGCATTCTCTAGAATTTTATATAAACGGAATCCTATAGTATGTACTTTTTGTCTGGCTTCTTTCTTTCTTTCTTTCTTTTTTTAAAGATTTTATTTATTTGAGAGAGCGAGTGAGCGAGCGAGTGAGCACACAAGCCGGGGGGCAGTAGGCAGAGGGAGAAGCAGGCTCGATCCCATTAAACAATGACTCCCCATTCTCCCCTCCCCCCAGTCCCTGGAAACCCACCAATGTACTTTGTCTTTATGATTTTTTTTTTTTTTTTTATTTGCGAGAGAGAGAATGAGAGACAGAGAGCATGAGAGGGAGGAGGGTCAGAGGGAGAAGCAGACTCCCTGCTGAGCAGGGAGCCTGATGTGGGACTCGATCCCGGGACTCCAGGATCATGACCTGAGCCGAAGGCAGTCGCTTAACCAACTGAGCCACCCAGGCGCCCCGTCTTTATGATTTTGACTGCTCTAAGTACCTCCTATAAATGGAATCATACAGTATTTGTCTTTTTGTGACTGACTTATTTCACTTAATCTAATGTCCTGAAGGTTATCCACGTTGTAGCATATTGAAGAATTTCTTCCCTTTTAAGGCTGAATAATATTTTGTTATATGTATATACCACATTTTGCTTATCCATTCATCTATCAATGGACACTTGGGTTGCTTTTGCGATTTAGTTACTGTGAAAACATGGGTATACAGGAGTGCCTGGTGGCACAGTGGTTAAGTGTTGGACTCTTTGTTTCGGCTCAGGCCCTGGTCTCAGGGTCGTGGGATCAAACCCCACCTCAGAATCTGCTTCAGATTCTCTCTGCCCCTCCTGCTCATGCTCTTGCTCATTCTCTCTAAAATAAATAAATCAATCTTAACCCCCCTCCCCTCAACGTAGGTGTACAAATATCTCTTTGAGACCCTGCTTTCAATTCTTTTGGGTAAATTCCCAGAAGTGGAAATGCTGGATTATATCATAATTCTATGTTTGATTTTTTGAGGAACCAACATACTGTTTTCCATAGCACCCATTAGGAATGATGTGGGCTGTAAGACTGATGAATCACAGACCTGTACCCCTGAAACAAATAATACATTGTATGTTAATTAAAAAAAAAAGAATGATGTGGGTTTTGGGGTTGAGACAAAAATCCCCATGTTAAATAAGTAATGTAGTTACATTTAAGATAATTTTACTTCTTCCTTTCCAATTTGGATGACTTTTATTTCTTTTTCTTGTGTTGCTTTGGCTAGAATTTCAACTGTGTTGAACAGAAGTGGTGAAAGCAGGCATCCTTTTCTTATATATCTCAGAGGAAACGTTTTTAGTCTATCACCATGGAGTATGATGTTTGCTCTGGGTATTTATTAGGATTATGTGAAATATATTTTAGGGAGAACTGACATACCTTTTTGTCCAAAAGTATGTTATGTGTCCCCAACTGTTCATATCTTCTTTTGTCCTGTCAGTAGTATTTCAAAGATATCGTCATGTAGATACTGAACATTTCTTAAGCTTCTTTCTAGTTATATTACTTTTTTTTGACTAATATAAGAGGAAGTCTCTTCTTCACTTCTATCTTCTAACTGGTTTCCATTTGTATATATATCTCATCATTTTTGTTTCTGTGTATCAGCTTTGTACCTAGTCATCTTATTAAATGTTCTTACTGTTTATAATTATTTTTTTATTTGATTCTTTCTTTTTTTTTTAGGATTTATTTATTTATTTTAGAGAGAGAGAGCGCGCGAGTGAAGGGAGGGGCAGAGGGAGAGAAGCAGACTCGCTGCTGAGCATGGAGCCCCACACAGAACTCAATCCCACGACCCTGAGATCATGACCTGAGCAGAAATCAAGAGTTGGACACTTAACCACCCAGGCGCCCCTCTTTGGGTTTTCTAAGCATAACACGATCCGTGCCAATAACAGTAATTTACCTTTCCTTTTCAATTTTTATATCTTTTATTTCTTTCTCTTGCTTAATTGATTTATATAATTCCTTAGAACAATGTTAAATAGTAGGATGGGTACTAAATCCTTTTCTTGTTCCAGAAATTAATGGGACTGCTTCACATGCTTTCCCATGGGCTATATCTATTTTCTCTCAGCTTTTCACCCACCTTTTTATTCTCTGCTCTGTATTGCTGGAGTTAAGAGCCTGCATTTACCTGGCTCACTTGCTTCCTAGCTTCTTTGTGGGTTCTGCCGATAGTAAGCCCTGGAGGGAGAGCAGACCGCGGGAGGAAGAAGGCGTATCCCTGCTGCCAGGTGCATGGTGTGGCTGTTGTTGGCTGTGGTGGTTCCAAAGCAGCAGTGGATTCCATCAGCCCGAGCCAAAGGCTGCACCTTTTCAGCCATTCCATCTCTGCCCTCTTCGGCAGATCTAGAACATGTGACAGTGTCAGCAGGACAGCGGCAGGGTTTGTGGGCTCCAGTCCCGGGCTGTTAGCCACTTGTGATCTCTGGGAATCATCCCTTATTCCTTTTGCCCCTCCAAACTTCCTAATTTTTCCCCTTGGAAATATATATATATGTTAAACCAAGGGGACAAATGTATATGTTTTAAACCATGGGGAAAACACATATATATGTTTTATATATATCTATATGCATCTTATTTTTAAAAAGATTTTGTTTTTATTTATTTGAGAGAGAGAGAGAGACAGAGATAGAGAAAGAGCAGCTCAACAGAGAGCCTGACTTGACTCGGGATTTGATCCCAGGACCCTGGGATCATGACCTGAGCTGAAGGCAGACGCTTAACCAACTGAGCCACCCAGGCGCCCTATATATATATATATATTTTTTTTTAATTAAGTTTTTGGCTTAACATATTTTCTAAAAGACACATTTATTTATTTTACAGAGAGAGAAAGAGTGCGTGCATGAGCGGGAGGAGGGGCAGAGGGAGAGGGAGAGAGAGAATCTCAAGCAGACTCCCTGCTGAGCACAGGACCCAACATGGGTCTCAATCCCATGACCCTGAGATCATGACCTGAGTGGAAATCAAGAGTCATTTGCTTAACTGACTGAGCCACCCATGCGCCCCTTGGGTTTAACATATTTTTAGCCAGTTCTCTACATTACGTTTCTTCTGTTTTGAAAGCATTGGAGTGATTTCTGTTTGCCTGACTAGACTTTGACTGAGCCACCCATTGAGAATGACATGGACGTTGGGGTTGAGATAAAAACACTTAATAGTGTTAAATAAGTATTGAGATGAATGTTCATAGCAAATCCTCTGTCCTCTTAAAACCTCTCTCCTATCCTTACTTTCCATTGATGAATTTACCTCATACGTTATGATAGAAGTCATCAGGTGTGAACGTCTTTATTTTCTACCACGAGGCCTACAGATTACCTGCCTCTTCTCCCATCTTTCCTCTCTTATTATAATGGAGGGCATGTTGTTACTTCTGTCGAGGGTTAATCTCTCTTTATCTATATTATACCCTCTTACTGTCTCAATTTTTCACGTAACATTGAAACTTTACTGAGATATAGTTCACAAAAACATATACCTTAAAATTCTCCAGTTTAAATTACAAAATTCAGTGGTTTTTAGTATATTCAGAGTTGTGCAACCACCACCACAATCAATTTTAGAGTATTTTATCACTCCAGAAAGAAACTCTATGCCTATTAACAGTCACTCCCTATTTCTCCCAACTCCCCATTACCACCAATCTGCTTTCTGTCTCTAGGGGTTTACCTATTCTGGACATTTCATATAAACGGAATCATACTCTAGCCCTTTGTGACTGACTTCTTTCATTTAGCAGAATATTTCCAAGGTTCATCCATGTTGTAGCATATCAGTGCTTCATCCTTTTTATGTCCAAACAACATTCCATTGTATAGATATATATACTATATTTTATTTATACTTTCATCAGTTGATGTTCATTTGGGTTGTTACTGCTTCTTGGGTATTTTCAACAATGCTGCCATTAATTTTAACCTTAAGTTTTATTTCCTCTCTCTTAGATAATTTATCTCTATGGATCTTTCAACATACTATCATCTCTAATATATGTCAGGTTAATAACAAAGCAACCTTCTCAACTTCACGTCTCCCTTTAGCTACCACCCCATTCTATAGATCTACTTCACAGCCATACTTCTTTCATTCCCTCCTTTTATTTTTTTTTAAAAAGATTTTGTTTATTCGAAAGAGAGAGAGAGGGCAAGAGAGTGAAAGAGAGCATGAGCAAGGGGGAGGGGCAGAGGGAGAAGCAGACTCCCTTCTGTGCAGGGAGCCCGACGTGGGGCTCGATCCCTGGACCCCGGGATCATGACTTGAGCCGAAGGCAGACGCTTAATCAACTGAGACACCCAGGTGCCCCCCTCTTTTTTTTTTTAAGTGCCCAGCATGGAGCCCAAAGCGGGGCTTGAACTCATGACCCTGAGATCAAAACCTGAGCTGAGACCCTAAGATCAAGACCTGAACTGTGATCAAGAGTCAGATGCTGAACCTGACTGAGGAACGCAGGTGCCCCATGGCCACACTTCTTGAATCATTTGCTTGTGTTATCTCAATTTACTCACTTTCCATTCCCTCTTCCACCCTCTTCAATCCAATGCCATAATAAAAACTGTTCTTGGGGTGCCTGGGTGGCTCAGTCGTTAAGCGCCTGCCTTCGGCTCAGGTCATTATCCCAGTGTCCTGGGATCGAGCCCCGCATCGGGCTCCCTGCTCGGCGGGAAGCCTGCTTCTCCCTCTTTCACTCCCCCTGTTTGTGTTCCTCTCTCGCTGTGTCTCTCTCTGTCAGATAAATAAATAAAATCTTTAAAAAACAAAAAAACAAAAAAAACTGTTCTTACTTTACTTGAACATTGCCAGATCCAGAAGCTATTCCCTGTTCTTATCTTTTTTTTTTTAAAGATTTTATTTATTTATTTGAGAGAGAGAATGAGAAAGAGAGAGCACATGAGAGGGGGGAGGGTCAGAAGGAGAAGCAGACTCCCTGCTGAGCAGGGAGCCCGATGCGGGACTCGATCCTTGAGGCTCCAGGATCATGACCTGAGCCAAAGGCAGTCGCTTAACCGACTGAGCCACCCAGGTGCCCTCCCTGTTCTTATCTTATTTGACCTCTTACCAGCCTCAGGAACAGTTGGTTACTACTTCCTCCTTGGAATACTATCTCATCTAAGCTGTCCCAACATCACAGCCTTCTTGTTTTTATACCCTTGGATGTTCCTTCTCAGACTCCTTTCTTAGGTCTTTCTTCTCTACTCAACCTCTAGGTTTTGTTTCTTTAGGTTTAGCCTTAGGTCTCCCTCTGTCTACATTATCTCATTAAGTAATTTCATCCATTTTCATGGGCTTAATTATTCACATATTAATCTCTTTAATGCAGACTTTTCTCCTGAGTTTCATTCAGATTTGCATATCCAATTGCCTACGTGACAAATTCCTCAGCACGTGTGCTGGATGTGTCACTTAACATGTCCAAAATGGTACTTGTCAAGTCTCTTTTGCCCATTCTCCTCACCATCTCAATAAATGGCATCATCAGCTTCTCAATTGCTTAAGCAAAAACGTAGGACTTATTTTATTTCTCTTTCTCCTGCTTCCTTACCCCCCTCTCCCTCACCTCTTCTTTCTCCTCCTTCTGCTTCTTCTCTCTTTCTAAACTTTGTATAATGGAAGATTTTGAATACACACAAAAGTTGGCAGAGTCAGGCACCCCCATGTATACACCATCCAGCCCCAACACAACCATCAAGCCATGGTCAATCCTGCCCCATCCATATCCTCATCCACTTCCCCCCTCCACCCTGGGCATTGTTTTGAAGTAAACCCTAGACATGTCA
Source organism: Leptonychotes weddellii (assembly GCF_054177405.1). Classification (NCBI taxonomy): domain Eukaryota; kingdom Metazoa; phylum Chordata; class Mammalia; order Carnivora; family Phocidae; genus Leptonychotes; species Leptonychotes weddellii. The sequence goes on along the minus strand of NC_138373.1, from coordinate 106,339,548 downwards.
TTTCATCTGTAAATATTTTAATATATATCTTTAAAGATACGTAACAAAAAATATAACCAGAATATTATCATACCTGAAAAAGTCTAACATAATTCCTAGGACTCATTTTTTTAGTTTCTTTTTCCCTTACTCCCAAATCCAAGCTATCTCCAAGTCCCACCAGCTCTACTTCCTGATTTATCTTTATTTTACGCACTTCTAGCCTCTCCACTGCACAGAGCAAGGCACAACTCTCGTCTGGCCCATTATGATAGCCTCATAACTGCTCTCCCCACTGCCAGCCCCTACTTAAAATCCTTTAGTGAATTCCCATCACCATTAGCATAAAATCCAAAATGCTTATGGTGGCCCAAAGCCCTGCAGTTCCAGCCTCTGCCCACTTCACCCCATTCTCCCACACTCACCAAGCTTGAGCTATACAATCTTTCACTTCCTCACACTCTCTTCTTTTTGCTTCAGTGCCTTTGAGCTTGTCATTTCCTTTGCCTACTATGCTCTCTTTCTCTGCAGCAGTCCCCTCCTCCCTCCTGCCTACTTAACTTTTACTTACCTTTCAGGTCTTAGAGTGCAAGCATCCCTTCCTTTCCCCCATCTAGGTCAAGAACTCTTAGCTCAGTTTGTAATTACTGTTTGTTGCTGTTATTATCTAATTAGTTTCTGTCAATAAGTTTCATAAGAGCAAGGATTATGTCTTTTTTCCGTATCATCACATATCCAGCACCTAGTATGGTGCCTGGCAAGTAGTAGACACTGAAAATGAGACAGATATAAACTAAAGGGACCCCATGAAAAGCTGCTTTTTTGTTCCCTTTCCTGCTTCTATTCTTGCTAGGACCTACACCCCTCCCTTACACAGGCCTTATAGAACAGATAAGGTATGTTCTCCTTGTAAAGGTCAAGGAGTTAATGATGTCTTTTGACTCTTCCAGCACAATAGATAACATCTAAGAAGGGACTGGGTGAGGTTGTCAGAAACATTTTCCAAGACCACCGACTCGCCAAGATCCCGGGCTGCAGGGCGTAAGTGACTCATGGAGGACATCTATACACCTGTCTTTGTTCCTGGAGGCCTGAGAAGACACATCAGGACCAAAATCCTCAACAAGAACCCAGGACCCCAAGCAAAGATGAGACTCACTCTCCTTTCCTTTCCCAGTCTCCCAGACTCTCTGGGTGTATCTACACTCTCTCTATGTCTTCAATAAACTACTCTCACTTCCTCTCAGCTTGTATTTGATTTGCATCCTGTGCGAAGCCAAGGACCCTCTTGGCTGGTCCTGCGTGACCCCCTCCTCCCTCTGGTCCTTGGACCCAGCCAGCATCAAAAACATGTGTGATCAATAAAACCAATAGTTTTTATCACAATTTATAATTGAAAAATTTTGTCAATAATTTAAAGTCTGGGGTTTCCTCTACTGAATTAACTCTACATTGTCAGAAAGCGTATTTCCCTCTTCATTGCCATATATACTCAGGGCCATTTCTAGTGTCAGTCTCAGAGATCACTCAACACATATTTATTGGATGGATGAATAAAAGGTCTATATCACTGAGAAAGGGTCCATTTCATTGAGAAATGTCTGTATCATTGAGGATCTTATATGCCAACCTAAGGAGTTTGGATCTTATCCTATAGGAAATGGGAAGGAGTCATATGGTCTGACGGCTAGTTGGAAGCATCTCTCTGATGACTGGATTTACAGGAAAAAGACTGGGAGACCAGCTGAGAGATGATTTGCATGACATCAGCCGTAAAAACATATTTTTCTAGATATATCTCCTTTGGCAAGGGAAGCAAAAGCAAACTTAAACTATTAGGGCGACACCAAAATATAAAGCTTTTTCACAGCAAAGGAAACCATAACAGAACAAAAAGACAACCCACTGAATGGGAGAAGATATTTGCAAGTGATATATCCGATAAGGGGTTAATATCCAAAATACATAAGGAACTTATACAACTCAATGCAAAAAACCCCAAATAATCCCATTAAAAAGGCAGAAGATATGAATAGACATTTTCCCAAAGAAGACATCCAGATGGCCAAAAGACACATGAAAAGATGCTCAACATCACTCATCATCAGGGAAATGCATATCAAAACCACAATGAGATATTATCTCACACCTGTCACAATGGCTAAAATAAAAAACCTAAGGAAAAAAAAATGTTGGTGAGGATGTGGAGAAAAAGGAACCTTTGTCCACCGTTGGTGGGAATGCAAACTGATGCAGTCAATGTGGAAAACAGTATGGAAGTTCCTCAAAAAATTAAAAATAGAACTACCATATGATCCAGTAATTTTACTACTGGGTATTTACCCAAAGGAAAAAAAAAAACTCTAATTCAAAAGGCGTATATGCCCCTATGTTTATTGTAGCATTATTTACAATAGCCAAGATATAGAAGCAACCCAAGTTTCCAAAGATAGATGAGTCGATAAAGAGGCTGTAATATATATATATATATATATACAATGGAATATTACTCAGCATTTAAAAGAATGGGATCTTGTCATTTGCAACAACGTGGATGGACCTAGAGGGTATAAGTGAAATAAGTCAGAGAAAGACAAATACCACATGATTTTACTCATATGGGGAATTTAAGAAACAAGACAGATGAACAAAGAAAAAAAGAGGCAAACAAAAAACCAGACTCTTAAATATAGAGAATAGACCGATGGTTGTGGGGGTCGGGGAGGGGATGAGGGGAGGGGTGAAATAGATAAAGGGGATTAAGAGTACTCTTATCGTGATAAGCATGGAGTAATGTATAGAATTGTTGAATCACTATGTTATACACCTGAAACTAATATAACACTGTATGTTAATTATACTGGAATTAAAGAAATAAATAAAAATTTAAAAAAAGAGAGAGAAAAAAAAGAAAGAGATGATTTACAATGGTCCAGTGAAGGGATAATGAAAAATGGAACAATAGTGGGGACAGAGAGGAGATTTATGTAGGAGGTGGTAAGAAGTAGCATTTTATTTTTCATTTACAAAATTTTGGTAAAATATGCATAATATAAACATTACCATTTAAATCAATTTTAAGTGCATAGTTACGGCATTAATTTCATTCCCATTCGTGTTACTGTGCAATCATTGCCACCTTCCATCCCCAGAACTTGTTTTTTTTTTTTCTTTTACGATTTTACCCACTTATTTGACACACAGAGAGAGAGAGCACAAGCAGGGGGAGTGGCAGGCAGAGGGAGAGGGAGAAGCAGGCTCCCTGCTAAGCAAGGAGCCTGATGTGGGACTCGATCCCAGGACCCCGGGACCATGACCTGAGCTGAAGGCAGATGCTTAACTGACTGAGCCTCCCAGGCGCCCCATCCCCAGAACTTTTTGATCTTCCCAACTGAATCTCCATGCCTGTTAAACAATAACTTCTCATGAGCCGGTGGCAACCACCATTTATCTATATATTTATTTTTTAAAAAGATTTATTTATTTATTTGAGAGAGACAGAGAGAGCATGAGTGGGGGGAGGGGCAGAGGGAGAGGGACAAGCAGACTCTCCACCGAGTTGAGAGCCCCATGTGGGGCTCGATCCCAGGACCCCGAGATATGACCTGAGCTGAAGTCAGATACTTAACTGACTGCTCCACCCAGGTGCCCCAAAGATTTATTTATTTATTTTTGGTGGGGAGGGGCAGGGAGAGTCTCAGACTCCACGCTGAGGGCGTAGCCCCGTGCTAGGCTCAATCTCAGGACCCTGAGATGGGGCCTGAGCTGAAACCAAAAGTGAAACCAACAGTCAGATGCTTAACTGACTGCACCACCCAGGTGCCCTGTAAACGTTTATAATTCTTAACAGTTTACTCAGACTTCTGATTCTAGTCACTGGAGGCAGTTTACCAGAATAAGGACTTTTTTTTTTTTTTTTTAAGATGGTGAATTTGGTTTTGGCATGCTGATTTGGAGGTGAAATGTCCATTGAGCAGTTAAATATGTGAATCTGGAATTTTGAAGAGCGTTTTAGGCTAGAGATAAATATTGGAGACCCATTAGCATAGAGGGGGGGTCTGGTCTGGAACTCCAAACCAGCAGCTCTTCCTGTCCTTTCTGATTTGGTTGGATACATTGTAATTCCCGCAAGCCAAGCACCTGGGAGCCATTCTTTACCCTCCTGTTCTCTCACCCCCGACCCCATTCAATTCATCACTAAATCTTGCCCTGTACTTCCAAATACCTTCTTGAATCTGTCTCCTCTGTCCTATCCCAACCGCCAGTGCGGTAAATTCAGACCCATATCATCTGGTTTCTGGACCATGAAAACAGCTGCCTAGTTTTGTCACCTTCAAATCCATTCTCCACGCAGCCCTCAAACATGATTTACCTAAAACAAACATCACCATGCCATGCCCTTAGTTAAAAATCTGAATTGTTTCCTCATTGTCGTCCAGAGGATAAAGTCCAAGCTGCTTGCTACGGCAGAAAGGCCTTCTGTGATCAGCCACTGGTTGACATCTCAGCCTCTTTTCTGAGGCCTTCTCCTTTGCTAATGTGCCTCGACAACCCCAAGTGTGTGCAGTTCCCCGGCTACCCAGCTCTTTCATACTGGAGCCTCTGCCAGGCGGGTCCCCTACACCTCACTTGGCTTACTCCTTCTCTTTGTTAGATTCATTCAGGCTCTCCTTTGTCCAGAATGGCTTTCCTGCTGACTCCCTAATTCTGATACTATCCTGGGCCTCTTTTCCCTCACACTGTATACAGATACTGTTGTTGTACTTACCATATTGTGCCAAAAATATCTATTTACATGTCTGTCACCTTTAAAAGCCCATTGGCTTATGGGGCACAGGGACTACGTCTTATATGTATCTCTAACCCCAACACAGTAATAATCGATATTGTTTGCAGAATGAATGAATGCTCTAAAGGAACCATATGTATAAGTAGTGAACAAAACACACATATAGGAAACTTTTTAAACAAGTTTTTATTTAAATTTCAGTTCGTTAACATATAGTATAATATTAGTTTCAGGCGTACAATGTAATGATTCAACACTTCCATACATCACCCGGTGCTCATCCCGGTGGTTAGTGCAAAATATGCATGGGACAGACTCCAAATTCTGTGGGCTGGAGCAAACTGCGAGGGGACAATTTCTCCTCTTCCCTTGGTGACATTAGGACTGTTGTTACTGTGAAATATATATTTTTTTTTATTTTGCAAAATGGCAATAATTAATATTTAGAAACTTGCTACTCAGTGTAGTCCCTGGACCAACAATATTGGCTTCACCTGAGTATTTGTTAGAATTGCAGTCTTGGGCCCCACCCCAGACCTGCTGAATCTAAATTTGCATTTTAACAAGGTCCCCATGAGTAAGAGACAGGTGGGGCTAGGTAGGGAGAGATAGATAGGGGACTATGTGACCAGGCTCACGGAATCCCCAAAATGTGGAGGTGTGGGAAAACCAGAGATAAGGGAACAAACCGGACCCCCCTGCCCTAGGCATGGGGGGATGGGTGTCTTTTTTATGATAATCACCTGTGACCAACAAAGAATAAGCAGACCCTAAAAAGGACGTAAGCCGTTGAAGGTGTTATCACTAGTCCTTGCTCAATGGTGATATCAATAGAGATGTTAAAAAGATTTAAGTTCCCTAGTTGGCTTTCTATAAAAGACCAACCCTAAAGACCCTCCTTGGCAACCCTGTCCGGGCCCCTCTCACTCTTGAGAGGTTTTTCTGTGTATTCACTTAATAAACTTTATAGCTTTACTCACTCTCCTTTGTCAGCGAGATTCATTCTTCGGTTCCGTCAGACAAGAACCTAGCTCTCCCGCATCACCCAGGTCATTCCTATGTGTATTCAAGTTTGAGAAGCACTATTTCGAGGCTGTGAGCTCAGATCCTTAGTTACTCTCGCTCCTCCAGGAAGCAGTGCGGTGTAGGGCTTGGCTGGACATTCCAGGGCTTGACCTCAGGGAGGAATGGTGGCAAAGGACTCTAGCAGCTGTGCTCACATAGTCAGGTCTAGAGACTGAGCCCCTCATAGGTGGGGCCAAACAGGAGCTGTCGGGGGCTGGCGACTGGGCTTGGATAAACAGGACCAAACGGAGTCTGGCCAGGGTTAGGCAGGGAGGCAGGAGGACCTGGATGGAACTGATGGGTGAGACAATCGGGGCCTGGTCAGTGAGCAATGGTCAGGGCCAGAGGATCAGATGAGCCCATTCCTGGGGTTGGGGCAGGGACTGGGGCTGGGCGCTCAGCTTCAGGAATGGGGCGAGGTGCAGACTTGGAGTAAGGGTCAGAATGTTGAGTGTAAACAACATTCTTGCTAACCCAAAGCAATAATTTACCTTTTGAAGGGGTGGCTGTGCGAAAATGTCCTGCTTTATCCCGCGGCTGGCAGGCTTTCATCTTCGGTTTCTGGTCATAAGGACAACTCACAGCGAGCAGGTGGTGGGTGGCAGAGTTGCTGGGGCCCCCCAGCACCCAAGTGTGCTCTTCTTGTTGTATATATCTGTTGTGTGACTCCTGCGTGTACCCTCTTATGTTCAAATGTGTTGTTTTGGTATTTCACAGCAAAAATCATGGAAGCCATCAGATATGTGTTAGAATGCACACCGTGCTATGTGTGAAGTCTTGACACCTGCCCTTTCCTTCTGTCAGAGAAGAGAGTTGTGGATCAGAATTTGGACCTTGCACCTGGCCTAGGAGGGCTGAGTGACCAAGTAGAGATACTGCAGGCTTGGGAAGAAGGCAAGTGTTCCTTAGCCCAGTCCCGTTATGGTTATCATTTTGAAGGAATAGGGTCAAGATTTTTTTTTTTTTTTTAAAGATTTTATTTATTTGTGAGAGAGAGAATGAGAGACAGAGAGCATGAGAGGGAGGAGGGTCAGAGGGAGAAGCAGACTCCCCGCTGAGCAGGAAGCCCGATGTGGGACTCGATCCCGGGACTCCAGGATCATGACCTGAGCCGAAGGCAGTCGCTTAACCAACTGAGCCAGCCAGGCGCCCTAGGGTCAAGATTTTAATATCAGGGCAATATATGCCTTAAAAAAAAAGATTTTATGTATTTATTTATTTGGGAGAGAGAGAGAGCAAGAGAACGCATGAGCAGGGGGGAGGGGCAGAGGGAGAGGGAGAGAATCCCAAGCAGACTCCCCCTGAGCATGGAGCCTGATGTGGGGCTCGATCTCACGACCCTGAGATCATGGCCTGAGTGGAAATCAAGAGTTGGACGCTTAACCAACTGAGCTGCCCAGGCGCCCCAATACATGCTTTCCTAATACAAAAGTGGATTTTATTGATTTGAGAGAAAAATTAATCCTCACTAGGATGAGGTGTGCTTGCTTTTTATTAGGTAAACTGTGAGGAAATTGGCTACAGCACACAATGTCTACTTCATTCATGAAATCAGAGATAATTTGGATCTGGTAAAATATGGACAGAGGAAAATTTCTATTAGCATTTGGCTAAAATCTGAAGTTTGAACATGGGTAAAGAGAGAGGAAGGGTCTGCAAGAAATCCTTTTCTCCTGAAGATCTGGGTCTGTAAGGACTCTTTCTTTTTTTTTTTTTTTAAGATTTTATTTATCTATTTGACAGAGAGAAACACAGTGAGAGAGGGAACACAAGAAGGGGGAGTGGCAGGCAGAGGGAGAAGCAGGCTTCTCGCTGAGCAGGTAGCCCGATGTGGGACTCGATCCCAGGACCCTGGGACCATGACCTGAGCCGAAGGCAGACGCTCAACGACTGAGCCACCCAGGCGCCCCAAGGGTCTATAAGGACTCTTTTGCTTGTATGATACAAGGGAATGACATCTCTTCTAGTCTTCTTCTGGACTGTTCTTTAATAGTTCCCTCTTACAGAGTGGTGTAGTGCTCCAACAGAACACAGGGGATGATTTTTTTTCTCCTGGGGAAGCCCAGAGAGGCAGGAGGACATGATCAGGGGCTGAGATGCAGCCATGAATTGGGGAGGATGCACTTCTCACCTCCTTGGGTTTGTGAGGAGGAGCCACCACTTTGATCTACTAAGCTGTAGGTGGCTCTCCTAGCAAGAGAGAACTTGAAGTTGATTTATCTGAATCCTCACTCCCTCCCACTGGGAAGCAAAGAACTCCCCAGTAGCCCAGAAAGGAGGAGCGTTATTACTAGGGGGAACCAGGAAAACTGCAGGGCCTGGGCCTTGTATCCATGAAAGGCCTCAAGTATAGTGTTTCCCTTATTGCCAAATAAGGTCATATTGTCTTTGTGTTTATTAGTTGTGTTCAAAGTTTTGGCTGGTTAAAAATAAATATCTAAAGTATATCAATATTTTAATAACTCTGTTCTGACATTTCTTTATTTTTTAATGTACCCAGAGCCTGGAAAATGAAGAGGAATAGTCTTTTTTTCAGTCTCTGAGTGGCCCTGCCTGCCACATCCAGGTTGTAGATAGAATGTGAAGTCAGTTATGACGACTGTAGAAAGTTACTCATGGTTCTGTATGTTTCCCCTTGCAACATAGGCACTAAAAAATGGAAAAACCACGAGTGCTAGTCTTATGGACCAACTTACTAATATCACAAAAGCTGGTGACTCACTCCTCGCTCATCCCAGCAGCTCCAGTCCTGCCCGGCTACTGAGACACTCCTTGTCAGCGCTGGCCCTGGTCTCCCAGCACGGCTATTGCCCCCCCACACCCCCAAAACCGTGGTCGTGGGGAAACAGGGCTCATCCTGAGGTTTTACGACTTTAGGATCTGGCAAAAAGCAGACCTGAAGTCCTTGAAATCTTTTTTGGTTCCATTGTTTCTTCAGGACCCACCCCTTTCTGAGACCCCAGGGAACTATGAAGGAAGTGGGATTAAAACTAAGAGCAGGAAGGAGCACTTCTGGAATGGTGGAATAAAGACCTCTGAAAACATGTTTTTCCATAAAAGCAATAAGAACACTGACAAAAATTGTCAAAATCAAGTATTTCAGAACTCTAGAAATTAACCAAAGGCTTACAACCCAAAGAGCATTTTTTTTTTTTTTAAGAAAAATGGTGGAATCTTGAAAGAACAGTGAATTTTGTGGTGTTTTAACTTGCCCTATTCTTATCCTCTTTCCCCAGCTCCACGTAGCTTTGAAACCAGCGGCCTTGGATCCACACTGCAAAACCCAGAATCCTAGCAGCTACTGGAAGGCATAGAATGGGCTTGAGTTCCCTAAAGAGCTGTTTCCAGAGAATTGTCACTATTTGACTTGTCTGAAAGATCCCTGGGAAAGCCCTAGGGCTTCTCTTCATTTGCTCAGTGAGGAAATCCCTATCTTGAGGGCAGTGGTTAGCAATATTTAAAAACTGCTGCTGCTTAATGTGGCAATCTTGTGGGGCAAACAAGAGGCTGGCTAAAATCTTGAAAGGAGAATTTGGGGATGTCAATAGGGGGCTTTGAAAATCTGAGGGTCTAGAATGCAAGGTACACAGCTGCACATCTCTCACCTCTGGCTGACCTAGGGACTCTATACAAGCCGGAGATGAAGACTAAGTGGGAGTTGTAAACTGCTGGAGAATCAAAGGCAGGCTGCAATACACACACGACGCCTCAGCAAAGCAGGGAGATTCAATGGTCAAGGCACTTAAAGAAATCTCTGTGTGTTCATTAGCTCACTGCTAAGCTAGCCAAGCAGAGACTTAGGTGGCCATATGTAACAAAAAATATAGACTTTATAGAATTAGTACAGGAAAGTCACAAAATAAACAACGATAAGCAGCAACAACAAAAATCCCAAAGGATGTGGGAATCCAATTTTTAGAGCTGCCACATAACGTTTTTTAAAATGTCCAGTTTTCTTTCTTTCTTTTTTTTTTTTTAAAGATTTTATTTATTTTTTAGAGAGCGAGCGAGCGAGAAACAGCATGAGAGGGGAGAGGGTCAGAGGGAGAAGCAGGCTCCCCGCTGAGCGGGGAGCCCGATGTGGGACTCGATCCCAGGACCCTGGGATCATGACCTGAGCCGAAGGCAGATGCTTAACCATCTGAGCCACCCAGGCACCCTAAAATGTCCAGTTTTCAACCAAAAACTGAGACATGCAAAGAAACAGGAGAGTATGGCCCATCTACAAGTAAAAGAAAAAAAAAGCCATAAATAGGATTGCCAGGGAAGGCCAAATGTTGGACACAAAGTATTCTCTTATAATCTTTTTTATTTTTTTAAATTGTTTTTTAACAATTTTATTTATTTATTTGTCAGAGAGATAGAGAGAGAGAGTGCGTGTGCTCACAAGCAGGGGGAGCTGCAAGCAGAGGGAGAAGCAGAATCCCCACTGAACAGGGAGCCCGATGCGGGGCTCCATCCCAGGACCCTGGGATCATGGGCTGAGCCGAAGGCAGACGCTTAACCGACTGAGCCATCTAGGCGTCCCAATACTTTTATTCTTTTTCTTGGTCAGTCTAGTTGAAAGTTTATCAATTTTGTTGATCTTTTAAAAGACTCAACTTTTTGTTTTGCTGACTTTCTCTATTTTTAAAAATTCCTACTTCATTTATTTCAACTTAATGTTTATTATTTCCTTCACTATAGAGTGAATCCTGTATCCCTATAAAATGTTCTTCTTTATCTCTATTAATAACTTCTGTTTTATCCTCTATTTTTGCCTGGTATTAGTAAAGGCACCCAACAACAAATACAGGAAGCCAAACCTGGAGAACTGAAGGCAGAAATGGACAGCTGAACAGTAATATCTGGAGACTTCCACACTCCACTTCCAATAATGGATAGAACAACTAGGAGGAAGATCAGCTGAGAAATAGAAGGTATGAACAACACTATAAACCAACCAACAAGTGCTGGATGTGGAGAAATTAGAACCATCATCTGTTGCTGGTGGAAATACAAAAGGGTGCAATTATTTTGGAAAACTGGCAACTTGTCAAAATACTAAACTTAGAGCTCTCATATAACCCAACAATTCCATTCTTAGGTATATACCCAAGAGAGTTAAAACCAAATGTCCACACAAAAGCTTGTACATGAGGGCGCCTGGGTGGCTCAGTTGGTTGGGCGACTGCCTTCGGCTCAGGTCATGATCCTGGAGTCCCGGGATCGAGTCCTGCATCGGGCTCCCTGCTCGGCAGGGAGTCTGCTTCTCCCTCTCCTGCTCCCCCCTCTTGTGCTCTTTCTCTCTCTCAAATAAGTGGATAAAATCTTAAAAAAAAAAAAAAAAAAAAAAAGCTTGTACATGAAAGTTCATAGCAGAATTATTAATAATAGCCCCAAAGTGTAAACAACCCAATGTCTATAAACTGATGAATGAATAAATAAAATATGATATCTCCATACAATGGAATATTATTTGGCAATAAAAAGGATTGAAGTACTAATAATATGGACAAAACTTGAAAAAATTATGCTGAATGAAAGAAACCAGGCACAAAAAACCATACTTTGCATGATTCTATTGTATAAAATGTCCAAAATAGGCAAATCCATAAGGGAGATATCAGATTACTTGTTGCGGGAGGTGGGGGGGTGGGAGGGCCAGAGGGGCAGGGAAGGAGAACAGGGAGTGACTGCTTCGGGGTATGGAGTTACTTTTTTTTTTTTTTTAAAGATTTTATTTATTTATTTGACAGAGAGAGAGATAGCGAGAGCAGGAACACAAGCAGGGGGAGTGGGAGAAGGAGAAGCAGGCTTCCCGCGGAGCAGGGAGCCCGATGTGGGGCTCGATCCCAGAACCCTGGGATCATGACCTGAGTCGAAGGCAGACGCTTAACGACTGAGCCACCCAGGCGCCCTGGAGTTACTTTTTGAAATGATGAAAATATTCTAAAATTAGATAGTGGTGATGGTTACACAATCCTGTGAATATACTAAAAAATGAACAAAAACAACCACTGAATTGCATATTTTAAATAAGTGAATTTTTATGGTATATAAATTACAGTTCAAAAAAGCTATAAAAATAATAAAAATAAAACTGGGTCCCTTCTCTGCCTCTCCACATTAAAAAGAAAATAAGAGCAATGATTTCTACTGTAGGATCAATGGTTCTCAGTGATTTTGTCCCCAGAGGGACATTTGGCTGTATCTGAAGACATTTTGTTTGTCACTGTTTTGGGGAAGGGTGCTCCTGGCATCTCGTGCGTAGACACCGGGGATGCTGTGAAGCATGCTACGATGCACAGGACATTCACCAAGAGAATTATCTGGCCCCAATCATCAGCAGAGCCAAGGTTGAGAAATCTGCCCTAGATCAAGCTCTATCAAGACAGAGCAGGGTACATGGCGCACCTACATGGTCTCCTACAATCCCAGAGGTCCTTTGATGTGATGGCTTCCCCTGTGTTGAGGGCACTTATTAGAACCCATCCTGGGTAATTCACTCTGAAGGCAATGCAAGGATGTGAGCCACAGTCATCTCTCTAGGATTGTCCTTGGGTGAAATTTCTGTCTGGTCCTGGCTCTGAGAATAATTTTACTGTGCTGAGTAGCCTGTCTCTGTTTTATCTCATGGACACTGACTCTGGAACTGATCAGACTTTCCTTTTTGGATTGGCTGCTAAACACTTTGGGCCAAACTTGTGGCTCACCCTTAACAAGGGCATAGGTCTTACATTTTGATTTTTAGTTTCATTCCTGGCTCCATCTTACGTCCCTACCTTTCTTTTTAAAAACATTTCCTTCTTTCTCTTTCTTTCCTTTGTTCCCACATTTAGTTTTTGCCATCTTGGGGTGTTCGATCTGTCCTGGTGAGCTATTCATGCTGTGCAACAAAAACCAAGACAGGATATTAACACATAGAACTAGTGAGTTTCTCTGTAGCTCTGGGATGGAAGTGGGAGGGAGGAGGCAGACAATCAGGTGGAGCTGTGGTGGTTACAGGGGCAGGGTGAAGACTGTGGGCAGGGAGCAATGACCATCCCCAAAGGGTGCACTTGTCCATGTTCCAGAAGCCAGGCTTGGTGGTGAGGGCATGAGGAAGGAAGTAAGGGACCTCTCAGAGGAGGTCACCTGTTCTTGGTTGCTGTGTGGGACCCTGTGGCCTCTTGGTGTTGGAAGGAGCTGGGCTTTCAGAGGTCACATAACCGATGTGGGGACAGAGCTGGTAGGAGAAGGGACCCCATGATGGGCAGGACTGGGTGGTGCCTTAGGGTGTCCTGGACCGGGAGCCAGGGGTTTGGCTTCTAGGTTTCAAGTCCCAGTTCCACTCTTGTCGGACAAGTGACTTTGCAGTCACATGGTTCCTTAGTTTTCCCATCACTGGAACACGGGAGTAACACCTGTTAGGCCTGTCTCTCCGGTCAGTGTGAGGACCAAGAGATAATGAAAGGAAATTGCTGAAGTGCTCTATTCATTGCTAGGCTGCCAACTTTTTCCTTTTTTCAAATGTTGAGGGACAAAAGTCATTGTGGAACTATGTGGCTGGGATTACTGCTGTGCTCACGGAGACGTGCTCATTTGGAGCAGGTAATTGCTGTTGCAGAGGCCCTGGGGGCTGTGGAGCTGGGAAGCAGTTCTGAGGGAAACAGAGAGACTCCGATGACAGGAGGGAATTAATTAAAACTTACACAACACCCACGGGGAGAAAATATTTGTTAATCATTCCATACATACATCCAGAGGGATGCAAGTTACAGCTTAGGCTTTTAAAGTAAGACGTGTGTCGGGGGTTGGAGAGGCCAGTCCCAGGCCCCCACCTCTTTCTCTCAGGAGCTCTTAGCACCTATGAGATCTTCGCTCACCAGTTTTCCCTACAAAGAGAAAGCTTGCCTCAGGAGAGTAAAGAAGGTCGGGGGTTCAGCATAAGTGGATTTCCTAGACTCGGGTGCTCTTTCATGATCTCTAGAGGGAAGGCCTAGTTTCTTGGGTCTAACCGTGATGTCTTCAGCTGCATCTTGAGGCCAGTTTCATCTTCTGATCTTTGTGGGATTGGCCAACAGTTCATTTTCCTTCCTCTTGGCTCTCCTCATGTCCCCCCATGAACATACACCCCAGATGCCACAGCCAACCAATTTCTATTTGCACATAAAATATTTGCACGCATAAAAATGTGACCAAAAGGGCGCCTGGGTGGCTCAGTTGGTTAAGCGACTGCCTTCAGCTCAGGTCATGATCCCAGGGTCCTGGGATCGAGTCCCGCATCAGGCTCCCTGCTCTGCGGGGAGCCTGCTTCTCCCTCTCCCACTCCCCCGCTTGTGTTCCCTCTCTCGCTGTGTCTCTCTCTGTCAAATAAATAAATAAAATCTTTAAAAAAAAAAAAAAGTGACCAAAAGACCTTTCCTTGCCCTTGAGGTCTGTGAGAAGAGAGGCTCCTGAGCCTTCTGTTCGCTGAGTTATGACTTTCAAGGTATTTTTCTTTCAGTCCCACACTTTCTCCAATCTTGGTATCCTTTTTTTCTTATGGTTTTGAAATTTTACTGTCTTCCCAGACTAGGGTGGAAATGGATATAGTAAACTCACCTCTATCTCTCCGATTCATGGGGCACAACGCTGGTTTTGATTATACACCAGACATTGTGCTAAGTGCTTTTCAAACATTATGTTGTTGAATTCTTTTTTTTTAAAGATTTTATTTATTTATTTGAGAGAGAGAGAGAATGAGAGAGAGAGAGAGAGCGTGAGAGGGGGGAGGGTCAGGGGGAGAAGCAGATTTCCCACTGAGCAGGGAGCCCGATGCTGGACTCGATCCCGGGATTCCGGGATCATGACCTGAGCCAAAGGCAGTTGCTTAACCAACTGAGCCACCCAGGTGCCCCGATGTTGAATTCTTGCAACAACCCCAAGAGGTAAGAATTATCTTTATTTTACATGTGAGAATACCAAGTCTCTGAGAGGTTAAACAACATGCCCACTGTCACTCAGTGGGTAGGTGGTGAAGGCAGGAATCTAACCTGAACGTGATCAGTGGCAGGCAGTTGAGGTAGAAGGGGCATGGGATTGGGTCAGAGCTTGGGTTTGAATCCTGGCTGGGTCACTGACTAATGGGACCTGGAGCAAGTCACACCCATCACCTCTCTGTCGGCCTCAGCATTGTCGTCTGTAGAGAGGTGATCATCATGCCTGGCTCACTAGGTGGATGATGGGATTTAACTGAAGTGGTTACTCAGCCCAGTGCTAGGCTCAGGCAACCCCACTGTCCCAGCTACATGGCGGGTAGCAGTCCCTCTGCTGGCCCCCACCGCGCTCCCCACATCCTGGGGTTCGAGCCTTCATGTATCCCCATTCCCTTGAGCAAATGGAGACATTGGTCCCTTGTCTCGTGGGCCTCTCCATTGTGCAGCTCACAACATGGCAGATGCCTTCGCTCTGAGTGAGAGAGAGCGAGAAAAACTGAAGTCATAGTCTTTTTGTAACCGGGATCTCTTTGGGCTAGAATTAGTGACTCACTCATAACTAACCATGCACAGCAAAAGGGATGGGATGTCACGTTTGAGGTTAGGTCACAAGAAGACTGTGACTTCAGTCTTGCACACTCTCTCTCACTCTTTCCTTTGCTCTCTCCCTTGGAGGGAAGGCAGCTGCCATGGTGTGAGCCGCCCTGATGTCCACATGGTGAGGAATTGATGTCCCCAGGCAGTAAGCACCTAAGGCCTGCCAACAGCCCCATGAGTGAGCTTGGAAGCACACCCTTCTCCCTGGGGAGCCTTGAGAGAAGGCAGCCCAGTTGACATCTTCATTCCAGTCTTGTGAGAACCACAGGCGCCCAGCTAATCCACACCTTGACTCCTGCCTCAGAAACCATGCGATCATAAATATTTGTTGTTTCAAGTTACTAAGTTTTGAGGTAATGCTACATGGAAGACCATGGGGTGATGTGGTTTCTGTGGGAGAATCAGGGGAGACTTCTCAGAGGAGGTGTGTTTGTGCTGGGCCTAGATAGGATATGAACTTGAGGAGGAGGAAGAGAAGGATTCTCAAGCAGGGGAAGAGCTAATGAGTTTTCCAGGAACGTGAAATCTGGTTTGGTGGAAATCACCTCACCTACATTCGTATGTGGATGAAAATATCCTACTTGAGGCAGGAGTGGCTCTTCTCTGTCCACGGTACGTGTCTGGATAGGGCCTGTGGTCTTCGTGCTTGGCTGCTTCCCATCTTGCCCTCGAGTGCTCTGGCACGAGGGCACCCCCATGTCAGGGGCATCGGGAAAGTTCCTCCCTTGTGTCTGGCCATGCTTTCCCCTCTCCTGCCGGTGCTGCCTTTTCTACCAGCTCTGTTCTGTCTCCGTTTGCCTGCTTCCCCTCCACAGGATCCGTGTAGAGGCTCAGACATGGAGTTCTGCGCTAAAGCAGGAACATGGAAGAGGCTAAGCTTCTTGGTTGGGGGAGGTCCTATTTTGGTCCCCTGGGCTTCTTCTCCTGAGGGAGGAAGGGGCTTATGGTTTGAGCTCTGCCCATTTATAGGATGTCTGACTGACCCCCACTACCGCCCCCAGTGGCCTCATGTGTCCCTTTGAGCCTTGCACACTGGACTTCAGGGAAGTACTGTTGACCCTTGAACAGGATGGGTTTGAACTACACGAGTCCTGTAGGTTGTTTTTTTTGGTACAGTACTATGAATGTGTTTTCTCTTCCTTACGATTTTCTTAATAACATTTCCTTTTCTCTAGCTTACTTTATTATGAGAATACAGCATATAATACATATAACATACAAAATAGATATTAGTTGATTATGTGACTGGTAAGGCTTCTGGTCAACAGTAGGCCATCAGTAGTTACGTTTTTGGGAAGTCAAAAGTTATAAGTGAACTTTTGACTGTGTGTGTGGGGAGGTTGGCGCTCCCAACCCCCATGTTGTTCAAGGATCGACTGTATCCCCCCAGGTTACTGCACCACGGAACACCCTCGGTCCCTCAGGGCCCCAGCTGTGGTGTCTTACACCACTGATGACTCCTTTCTTCTTCTAAACATTTTGGTCCAAACTCAAGGCTCTGCAAAGGGGCAGGTGCCAGTCTGAGAAGCTCCTGTTACTGGTGGGGCTTACTCTGGGGTTTTCATGGCTCCTCTTCCTATGTGTAGGACGGTCCCTGCACACAAACCTGCACACACGTAAGGAACACATGTGCATCCACATGGCACACATGTACACACAAGCATGTGCATGTACGCAGAGTTGGTAGGTAAAACAGAGGCTGAGGGAGGGCATTAGATGAGGAACCTGCCCTCAGCCCTAGCTCTGTCCCTGCGTGACTGTGGAAAAATCATATCCATCCCTCCTCCATCTTTGTTTCCTCTTTTGTAACATGATGAGATTAGAGCAGATGTCTCCAAGGCATCTTCTTTCTGTGATCTAGATGTGGACACATTACAAGGACATGTGGGGTAGGTGTTGGATTTGACAGAGACTGGGTTTGTAGTGTTCGGTTACACTGGCTTTGGGGGCAGATGACTGTGAGTTCTGGCTCTGCTGCTATCAGGCTGTGTGACCTTGGACAAGACACTTCATCTCTTACCCATTCCTCAACTGCAGGGTGGGATTAATGTGTCAGGATTAGGTGAGGTGGTTTATGCAGTGATGTCATGACTTATAAATGACACATGTTATTACTGGTCTCAGCTCTGCCCTTAATTCACTGAGTTATCTTGGGTAAACCAAATGGGATTTCCTGGATCTGTGGGAGAAGGTCATTGAAAAGACATGACCACCAGTTGACCCATGAGCTGGGCCCAGGTGACCACAGGCTCCTCGCCCCCTTCCCCTGTGCTGGGAATGTGGGTTCCACTTGCCTTTCCTGCTCCCAGGGGCTGCTCCAAGGACACAGCCTTGAGATAGTGATGTGGGGTTGACAACACCTGCACCGTATACGTGACTGAACCCAGCTAGGGCCTCTTTATAAACTCTTAAGATGCAGCGGGCGGATGCAGGGATCCATTTGTTTTGCTGCCGCCCAAGACAAGCCTCGTATGTAAGTTCTCTCTGCTTATTAAAACTGCCATCTACCCACCTGGAGTGGCCTGCCTCTTTCTTCCGTCTCTCTCTGCCCTCTGAGTACGGGGGCCGGTTTCAGATTTCACCCAGGAAACTCCCTAGCAGGTTACAAACTGGGAAGATCTCAGTTCCCTCCTCTGCAGACCGAAGGTGTGATGAGTAGAAGATCTTCAAAGCCCTTTCCTTTTACCACCCCCAGCACAGCTTCCAGAGAGGAGCCGAGGTTGAAAAACGGCTATTCTGAGATTCGCCACAAAGGGACGATGCGATCCCATTTTGAACAAACCTTGGAATTTGGTGCTCTTTAGGGAAAAAAAAAATCTGCCTTTTTGGGTTCCTTTTCAGACTTCTCATGCCCCCTGCTGTTTTTATTTGTAACTTTTTAAAATTGGAAACTTGCAGAAATGCTCAACATCATAAATCTGAAAACAACCTAAGTGTCCATAGCTGTGTTCCACTCACAGCTTTGGAAAGACTCAGAAACATTCACTACTGATCAAATCGCAAAATTAAACTATTAATAGAACCATTTCCAAAGGTGTAAGTAGGCATAAATGACTGAAAATAAATTAGACATTTAAAAATATGTTGAGGGGTGCCTGGGTGGCTCAGTCTTTAAGTGTCTGCCTTCGGCTCAGGTCATGATCCCAGGGTCCTGGGATCGAGCCCCACATCGGGCTCCCTGCTCTGTGGGAAGCCTGCTTCTCCCTCTCCCACTCCCCCTGCTTGTGTTCCCTCTCTCGCCGTGTCTCTCTCTGTCAAATAAATAAAATCTTTAAAAAAAAAAATATGTTGAAAAAAATTTCATCTTTTTCTTTTAATGTTTCTTTTTTAAAAAAGGTTTTATTTATTAGAGAGAGGGAGAGAGAGGCAGAGCGTGCACAGCAGGGGGGAGGCAGAGAGAGAGAGGGAGAAGCAGGCTCCCCGCTGAGCTGGTAGCCCGACACGGGGCTTGATCCCAGGACCTGGAGATCACGACCTGAGCGGAAGGCAGATGCCTAACTATCTGAGCCACCCAGGATCCCCTCTTTTAATGTTTCATATATATTTTTTTCCTACTGTATGATCATTGGATCAAAAATATATTAAGGGGCGCTTGGGTGGCTCAGCCGGTTGAGTGAGTGACTCTTGGTTTCTGCTCAGATCATGATCTCATGGGTGGGGAGATCCGTGTCTGGCTCCGTGCTCAGTGGGGAGTCTGCTTGAAGATTTTTCTCTTCCCTCTCCTTCTGTACCTCCCCCCACTCACATGCACACATGCGCTCTCTATCAAATACATAAATCTTAAATATATATATATGAAAAAAATAACCAATACAAAATAAAGGAACATAACAAAAACTCCAAGTCTATTCTATTTAGAGCCTAGCATTGTTAGTATTTTGGTGTCCATCTATCTATCTGATATATAGTTCATATTGAAAATTTATTGTTTTTTTACCTTGCTTTTATCACTTAATAATATGTTGTACACACCTTTCATCTGTTAATAAATTAACTTTTAAAAACAAAACTTTTTTTTTTTTGGTGCAAAAAGGTGTTTTTTTTTTTT
>NC_138373.1:106295975-106319631 GCF_054177405.1 Leptonychotes weddellii | reverse complement strand
AAGAGAGAGTTAATTTAAAGCACCAATTCGGGTAATTTGAGTGTAACTTCTAGCAATCCTGTTGCATTTTTGTGATACCTGGAGTATATACACAACATTCTGTAAAAACAGACTTTTAAAAAATAAACATTTTTAGGGGCGCCTGGGTGGCTCAGTTGGTTAAGCCTCTGCCTTTGGCTCAGGTCATGATCCCGGGGTCCTGGGATGGAGCCTGCTTCTCCCTCTCCCTGCTGCTCCCCCTGCTTGTGCGCTCTCTCTCTGACAAATAAATAAAAATCTTAAAAAGAAATAAAAATAAACATAAAAAAATTTTATTTATTTATTTGAAAGAGAAAGCAGAGTGCACATGTGTGCGCATGAAGTGAGGGGAAAGGCAGAGGGAGAGGGAGAAGCAGACTCCCCGCTGAGCAAGGAGCGGATTCGGTGCTCAATCCCAGGACCCTGGAATCATGACCTGAGCTGAAGGCAGATGCTTAACCGCCTGAGCCACTCAGGCACCCCTAAAAATAAACATTAAAAAAAAAGATTTTATTTATTTATTTTAGAGAGGTGGGGGGTGGGTGGCCCGGGGGGAGGGGGAGGAGAGAATCCTCAAACAGACACCTGGCTGAGCAGGGAGCCTGAGGCAGGGCTTGATCCCAGGACCTTGAGGTCATGACCTGAGCTGAATCAAGAGTCAGCTGCTTAACCAACTGAGCCACCTAGGTGCCCCAAGTGTTTTGTATTTCTAATGCTTTCCTCAGCAGCTGAGGAGAGCTGGGCCGGTTGGGGAAGTTCTACCAGAAGTCAGGCCTGTTGCTATTTCAGCAATTTCTTTACTTCAAGTATTAGCACTATTTTACAAGAGGATTCTTTCCTGCTTTCCGGGGCAGGCAGAAGCCTCGGACCAATTCTGGGAATGGGCCACGGGCTGGGGGCAGCCGTTAGGGCCGCAGGCTGAGCAGTTCGGCAGATAGGCTCTGGTCAGGGAGCTAGAACACTTGATTTCTGAGCCCAGATTTGTTCAGGCCTTGCAGAGGGACCCTGGATGCCTCCCAACCCCTCTGCATTGTGGTGTCCCCGTTGACCTTGGGGTGGGATCCAGACCCCAGGCTTGACCGCAGAGAATTCCGTGGTGATGGGGCAGGAGAAAACTGCTTCCTTCTTCTTGGACCCCAGACAATACTTTCTTCCCCCTCCTTAGCTTCCCCTGCCTACTTTCCCTCCCTAGCCTCTGGGAATCAGGCTCCTGGGGGGCCAGAGCTCCTGGTGATACGCTGCCAGGGAAGGGCATCCTGAGGGCCGTGGGGACTCATCTGTAGGTAAAAGCCCCCCCTGCTTTCTCTCCGTAGCCTGTGATCCTGTGTCTTCTCTTTCTCTCTCTTATTCTCACTCCAGCTCTTCCTCGGCCCCATGATGGATCCATTTTTCTTCTACTTTCCTGCCAGCCTTATTTATTCTATCTGCTCACCCACCATTCTGCCCAATTTTGCCACCACTTTCTCCAAAGGGAGCTGTTCTACCTGTCCCTGCTCTTTGCTCCTAGAACCCAGTACTCGGTGACTAGAACGGCCACCCAGGCGTCTTTGAAGTTCCCAGGCTGGAGGAAGGTCTGCCTTCTCCCTCCACTCCCCTGGTTTATCTTCTTTCTGTTCTAAGGGATTTTCTGGGAGGAAATCGCTAGCAGCTCAGGCACTCACCCATCCTATCCCTGGGAACTGGAATGTTCTTGCAGACTATTTCATGCCTTTCCTGCTGCAGTGGGAGCCTTTGTCTTTGCCTGGCTGCCTTCTCGTGCCACATGAGCCCCCTCTTGGCTCCTTCTTCCAGCCTGGACTTGAGGACATGGGGGCTGGCAATGGCACAGTGGTAAGGGAATTTATTTTGCTGGGGTTCTCCGGTTTTGGTTCCCTTCGGGGCCCTCTGTTCTGGGGAGTCCTTCGCATCTACCTGGTTACCTTGCTGAGCAACTCCCTGACCGTCCTCCTCACGCTGGCAGACCCTGCCCTGCGCTCCCCCATTTCTTCCTTCGCCACTTCTCCCTGGTGGAAATCCTCTACCCCACAACTCTCATGCCTAGGATGCTGGCAGACCTCCTTGCCTCCTGCCCCACCATCTCAGCTGCCCGCTGCTTCACCCCGCTGCATTTCTCTGCCCTCTCTGGCATCGCTGAAGGCTGTTTGCTTACCGCCAGGGCCTGTGTCCGGAGGCTGCTGCCTTACACCCCGCTGATGATCCGGGGGGCGCGTGTGAGTATGGTGGGGGCCTCCTACCTCATGGGCCTCGTCACTGGTACCACCACTCACTCCATCTTCATCTTTACTTTGCCCTTCCGTGGTGCCAACACAATCCACCACTTCCTGTGTGACGTCCTGCCTGTGCTGAGACTGGCTAGTGCCAGCACCTTCTGGGGCAAAGTGGGCACTCTTGCCGTCACGAGGGCCTTCATCCCGACCCCCTTCTTCTTACCGATCATAGCCTCCTATGCCTGTATCCTTGCCACCATCCTTGGGGTTGCGACATCCCGGGGGCGTCGAAAAGTCTTCTCTACCTGTTCCTCCCCCTGGTTGTGGTCATGCTCTTTTTTGGGACTGGGACAGTTGCCTATATGAGGCCTTGGGCAGGCTCCTCTCAGGGCACGGACCAGATCCTTGCCTTCTTCTACGCAGTTGTTGCTCCCGTGTTCAACCCTCTTGTCTACACTCTGAGGGACAAGGAGGTCACAGGGGCAATGAGGTGCCTTGTGAAGAGATATGTTTGGAACCCTTGATTTCCTCGAGTTCTTGGAGATAAAGGCCTGATCCTTGGGTATTTTCAGAGGAGAGAGAAGCTAGGACCCTCAGACGCCAGGGGTCAGGCCTGCTCTGTTCACTGTGAATGTGGGATTCCTTGGCCTGCCCAGCTGGAGGGCCCAAGCCACTGACGTGCTGCTCAGAGCTCCGCTTCTGGAAATCTCCTTTTATGGCCTTGACCTGACTTGTTTGTAGGTGCAGAGCTGCAAAAACATGCACTTGAGGGAAGGCTGAGGAGGGAAGGCGGCTGTGCCCATCTTGGGTGCAGATTGAGCAATTCCTGCTCTATTTGGAGGCTCAGGGCACCTTCTGGGGCTACGATTCCTGGAGATCTCTCTATCTTCTTCTCCCGGACTCCTCATTGCAAGCTTTTCTCTCTCATATCAGTTGCCTCTGGTACAGCAAGAGCTCCTTTACTCCAGGCGCAAGGTCTGGTCTGTGTGACTGGGTTGGCAGGGAGGGAACAGGAGTAGGATCTGGCTCAGACACTCAGGGGCCGAGTCTTCCTTGGTGTTGCTTTAGGTCTGGAAGCATCTGTCTAGTACTTCACTCCTGATTTACAATGGCTATCCTGGGATCCCTGAGGTGTTGATATTCTCTACTCAGCTTCCTTCTCACCTGCTGCCTGACTTGCTCTCTATTTTCTCCTCTGGTCGTAAGGTAGAAAGGCACATACAATTTCTCTCCTTTGACCAATCAAAAGGTCTGATCTGACCCCTAGACTCCCAAGATGATGCTTTTGTTTCTTGTAAACTGTCCCCTATTTCTACTTGGAGGCCACCTTGATTTGCTGGCCAGAGAGACCTGGCACCATTTTACTTTTCTTGGGAAGCCAGTTCTTGTTTGTTCATGAACTCTCCTTCAGCAATAAGCCGTAGGAGGGGCCAGTACAAGCAGGGAAATCACTCTCAAGACACAATAAATGGGGGCCTTTAAAAAAGCATTGATTTTCAGTTTACAAAATTAACATTGTTAATTGCAGAGAATTTTGCATTCAGAAGAAAAGAAAATAACTATTACCATTTTGGTGTTAATGTCCTTGGGAAATTATTGCACTCTGGTTTCCCTCTATATATGTATATAAATATATTTTTAAAAACTAAAAATGGGATTTTATTATTTAAATTGTTCTATAACCTTTATTTTCCACTTTATTAAGCTATATTGTAGTACTTTACCATACAGGTAGAATTCTTTTTTTTTTTTAAAGATTTTATTTATTTATTTGACAGAGAGAGACACAGCGAGAGAGGGAACACAAGCAGGGGGAGTGGGAGAGGGAGAAGCAGGCTCCCCGCAGAGCAAGGAGCCCAATGCGGGACTCGATCCCAGGACCCTGGGATCATGACCTGAGCTGAAGGCAGCCGCCTAACCAACTGAGCCACCCAGGCGCCCCCATACAGGTAGGATTCTAAAGCATGATTTTAATATCCTTATAGTATCAATATATGGATAAATACTATAATATTAAGCAACTCCTATTATTGGAATTAATCATTTTTGGTATGAATATTGCAGAGATAGAAATCATTGCAATTATATCTTTGTATTCTTATGTCTTTTATGAACACAAACTTCTAGAAATAAAATTGCTGACTAAAAACACGTACAGTTTTAGAGCTTTTGAAACATATTGCCAAATTGCCTTCCAAAAGAATTTTTATTGTTTTACAGTCCAATTTTCAGGGCAAGGAAGTGGACTAAGGGCCAGGAATATGTTGGTGTTAGATGGCCTGGGGAAAAGAAAGGTGGGGAGGGGTGAATATTTAATATTCTTATAGTGCAGAAAAGGTGTGATGAAGAAGACAAGAACCCACCTTCCCTCAGTTGACCAAGGACTGGGTGAGACCGAGGTGGACTGAGGGGCAACATGAGGCATCACAGTCAGACCCAAGGATGACTTCTTGACAGAGTTGGTGTATGAACAAGACAAGGGGAGAGAACTTTTTCTCCACTGTTCTGAGCTGGGGATATGACAAGAGGGGGGCATGATGAAATCAGACTGGCTCAGCCCTAGGTGGCTTCATGCTTTTCTCACTTGAGATTGTGACATCAGCTCTGGAGGTGGAGGTCCCCTATTTTCAGGGTTCCTGGATAGAATTGTTAGGAAAATACAGAGTGCTCTGTTAAATTTGGATTTCAGATAAACAACTAACAATTTTTTAATATAAGTATGTCACATAAAATATTTGGTCACAGGGATTTAGGACTGTTCTATCTTTCCAGGGAAAGAAATATTCAGGGGGTGCCTGGCTGGCTCAGTTGGTGGAGCGTGTAACTCTTGATCTTTGGGTTGTGAGTTTGAGCCCCATGTTGGGTGTAGGGATTACTTTTTTTTTAAAGATTTTTATTTATTTATTGAGAGAGAGAGAGAATGATAGAGAGTGAGCATGAGAGGGAGGAGGGTCAGAGGGAGAAGCAGACTCCCTGCTGAGGAGGGAGCCCGATGCGGGACCCGATCCCGGGACTCCAGGATCATGACCTGAGCCCAAGGCAGTCGCTTAACCAACTGAGCCACCCAGGTGCCCAGCAGGGTAGGGATTACTTAAGAATAAAAATTTTTTTTTAAGAAATATTCGGGACAGGGGTGCCTGGGTGGCTCAGTCGTTAAGCGTCTGCCTTCGGCTCAGGTCATGATCCCAGGGTCCTGGGATCGAGCCCCCGCATCGGGCTCCCTGCTCGGCGGGAAGCCTGCTTCTCCCTCTCCCACTCCCCCTGCTTGTGTTCCCTCTCTCGCTGTGTCTCTCTCTGTCAAATAAATAAATAAAATCTTAAAAAAAAAAAGAAATATCTGGGACATATTTACATTAAACATTATTTATTGTTCATCAGGAAATCAAATTTAACTGGACATCTTGTATTTTCATTTGTTAAATCTGGCAAATCTATACCCAGGTGTTATTCAAGCAGGGCTGGAACTGCAGTTGGAGATGAGGAGTTAAGTAGAAAGCTCTGCTCACCTCCATTCAGGAAGAAGGAAGCCTCTTGGGAAATAGAGTAGTTTCCTGTGATGGGAGCTTTGTTTGACCAAAGCTCCCAGATCTCTGATTCACCTCTTGGATTTACCACAGGTTCCACTGTCCTCAAGATTGAGCTTCTTAGGGTCTACTGGGTAGTTGAGAGAGCCAGACTGCAGAACTGTAGCCTGGATCAGCTTGAGAACATTTTCTTACTCTGGCTTTTAAGACATCTGACAAGTGCTGTATGTTGCTTCCAAATCCTATACAGCCACAGGGGTTCCTTTTCAGTGAGAAAAGTGAAGCACTTAAGAAGATGTCTTGACATTCCCCCAAAACCTTCACAGAGGGGGCCAGCACCTAAATTTGGTAAGATTTATTTCTCAGTCTCTGGTATGAATGTACATCTGGTGTACCTGCCGTTTGCTTCTCTCTAGGTGCTGTGAGTGTAGTCTTATCAACATAAGGGGCCATGTGGTGTCCTAAGCGTGGTGAGATGATAAGGATACCTGTGGATTCCGTGGACAGTGAGCTGGCCAGCTAAGCTGGTGTAACTCTGAGGCGACACAAGAAAGATGAACTTCTGTACCTTCCAGGAGAATGCCGACCAATTCTAGAGGTTTCCCACTTATAAGATAGGAAAAATGTGGGTGCCTGGGTGGCTCAGTTGGTTAAGCGACTGCCTTCGGCTCAGGTCATGATCCTGGAGTCCCGGGATCGAGTCCCGCATCGGACTCCCTGCTCAGTGGGGAGTCTGCTTCTCCCTCTGACCCTACCCCCTCTCGTGCACTCTCTCTCACTCTCTCTCTAATAAATAAATAAAATCTTTAAAAAAAATAGGGAAAAATGCACCTTCTAAACTCAAAATTTGCATACCTAGTCCAGGCGAGAAGTGGCTTTCTGGCAGTCCGGACTGTCCTGCTTCTTCTCCATGCCATTCATCCTCTTCTTTTTCCTGTTGCTCTGTTTGTTCTCTTCAGCTCCTTGTCTGTTCTCATCTTCCTACTTTCTCCAAATTCACATGATCAGAGGGAGAATTTACAGTGTAGAGAGTTAAAAGTGTGGGCGCTAGAGTTGGAAACTCAAATCTGTTACTTCCTAACTGTGTTACCTAGGGAAAGTTCTTCAACATCTCTGTGCCTTGGTTTCCTCCTCTTGTTGAAATTGACATAATAACAGAGTTTACTCAGAGGTTTATTTACTATGAGGCTTAAGCTTTTGGGGCTTTTAACTTGTGTGGGCTCCTTATAAGGGCCTGGAAGGAGCTCTAGCAATTGTGTGTCTATGGTTATATGTTGTTATGAAAATTGCAAAAGTAATGTATTTTAACTGTAATCTGTAGCAATTTCTGTCTCTCTGCACTCTGACTTCCTCTCTGTCACATTTCCCCTGTGGAAGATGGTGTTCAAGCGGCCATGGATATTCTTGGATTTAAGGCAAAGTTGAGTTGGAGATAGATTAAATTTGAGTTTGGTGGGATGTGTTTATGTAGCTCACAGTCATTTCTGAGTACGGTAAGGTGATTGCTAGCTGTCGTGATGTAGGAATGGCTTCCAGGAATGTGCCTTTTACCCAGTGTGCCCTATCACTCAGCATTACAGCACGAAGTGAAGCACCATAGGTTAAATCATGATAAAAATGTATCTGATGGTGCCAGGCACTGAAAATCTGTGGGTAGTAGAGGAGAGACAAGACTGGAATGTATGGGTTGAGAAGTTGTTCTAGGGGAAAAACCTTCCAATCATCACATGTGTGAAGGTGTAAGCAAGGATTTGATTTTCATCTTTTACATTAAAAAAAAAGTTCTCTCCTGTTAGAGATGTCCTCGATAATTCAGGAATAGATAATTATAAACAGACCATTAATTCTTTTCTTTTTAAAATGGGGATGGAGGGGCGCCTGGGTGGTTCAGTCATTGGGCGTCTGCCTTCAGCTCAGGTCATGATCCCAGGGTCCTGGGATTGAGTCCCACATCGGGCTCCCTGCTCAGCGGGAAGCCTGCTTCTCCCTCTCCCGCTCCCCCTGCTTGTGTTCCTGCTCTCGCTATCTCCCTCTCTGTCAAATAAATAAATAAAATCTTAAAAAAAGAGAGAAAACCATTAAAAAAATAAAATAGGGATGGAATATTTGATTAAACTCAAATACTTCATTTTAACTAAAATTTGAAAAGATGTTTTGGATGTTTCAATAGAAGAAGCAAGAAATATAGATAGTTGATTTGGATGTGTATGAAGTTACCTGGTTTTGGTTTTGTCCCCATCAGATTAATTTATAAAAGAACTGAGAGAAAATCTAGATGAAAATAATGAAATATGACACAAAAGCAATGAAGATAAATGACAAAATCAATGAAACCTATTCTTTTTTTTTTTTTTAAAGATTTTATTTATTTTTTAGAGAGCGAGCGAGAGAGAAACAGCATGAGAGGGGAGAGGGTCAGAGGGAGAAGCAGGCTCCCCGCTGAGCGGGGAGCCCGATGTGGGACTCGATCCCAGGGCCCTGGGATCATGACCTGAGCCGAAGGCAGATGCTTAACCATCTGAGCCACCCAGGCGCCCGAAACCTATTCTTATATTGAGAACTGAATTGGACTGAAAATTTCAAATTGTATTAAAAGCTGTAATTCATCAAGAGGAAGGGATAGATTTTGCATGAAATATAGGCTCTTGGATTACTAGATTACCTCTGACAGATGGTATTTCCCAAATATTACTGCAGCAATATTTCCCATCCCACATACACTTCTGCACGGTGACCTTGGCACTCCCCTAGATTAAGGGGTGGAGTCTCAATCTCCCTACCCTTGAATCTGGGCTGGCCTTAGTGACCCACTTGTAAGCAATGGAAGGTGGTGGAAATGACGCTGTGCGACTTCCAGGGTTAGGCCAGAAGAAGCCTCACAGCTTCTGGCGTGGCTGTTTGAATGCTTGTTCTCTGGATGTTTCCTCTTGGGATACTCACTCTTGGAATCCAGCTGCTGTGCTATGAGAAGGCCAAGCCACACATGTGTAGGTGTTCTGGTCGACAAACCCAGTCATTGCAGGCAACTGACAAGTGAATGCAGAAACTGTTGGGTGATTCTGCTCCCTGCTGTTCAAGTCACTTCTAGGTCTTGAGTCCCTCAGCTGATGACACAGACATTGTGGAGCCGAGACAAGCCATCCTGGTTGTGCCCTAAATTCCTGACCTGCAGAAATTATGAGCATAATGAAATGACTGTTGCTTTATGCCACTAGATTTGGGGTGGTTTGTTATGCAGCCATGGTGACTCGAATACCACACGGTTAATGAGGAGGAGTGAATCATACAAATGTATTGGAAAGAATTTTAGATGTATTGCTGATTAGACATCAAATGTTGACCTCAAAGAAGAAAACATAACATTTAATATGTGGCTATAATAATGAGAACTTCAAACTGGCTAATGAGTGAAGCTCATTCAAAGCTATGTAAGATAATTCATTGCACAAGAAAAAACTTGGAATGTTGTGAAAATTTACAACTAATAGATAAAAGAAACTTGATAGAGGTTTGGCTAAATTTGACAACAATCCTGAAAACGTACATAAAAGTACAAATAATGAGCTGTGAAGTTGAAAAAATTTTCTAACCTATCAATAAAAGAACAACAAATTTTAGTCAACCATGCTAGGGGAGAGACCAATCATCTTTCTAATCCCTCTGTGGAAAGTGCATTACAAAATCACTGTCATATGAATATGAAGGCAATGAAAGAGTACACAGCAAAAAATGTAGGAGGAAAAGAATTATAAAGGTGATCAGGTAGTTAATGAACAAAAACATACTATTTTTCTGGATATGACGTGGCATTGATGAGTTCAAAAAAATTTCTAATTTTTATAAATTCTTTTTTCATTTCATTTTATTTTTTTTTAAAAGATTTTATTTATTTATTTGAGACAGAATGAGAGAGAGAGAGAGAGCTCATGAGAGGGGGGAGGGTCAGAGGGAGAAGCAGGCTCCCCGCCAAGCAGGGAGCCCGATGCGGGACTCGATCCAGGGACTCCAGGATCATGACCTGAGCCGAAGGCAGTCGCTTAACCGACTGAGCCACCCAGGCGCCCCTCTTTTTTCATTTTAAATAAACATTTGTACCTAATTTTATTTTAATATTTTTGTTTTATTTTATTAAATAGGGCCATCGCAAATTATATAAGCTTTAGGTCCCACAAAATTGAGATCTATCCCTTTGCTTATCACATAGAATTTGTATGGGAATTAAATAAGACGATTACAAGTCAAGAGGTTACTATCATGTTACTATAGGAGTACGGTATGTACTTACACAATATTAGCTGTTATTATTACCATTCATTCTGCCTCAGCTGCCTTTCTGTGCTTCCTGCTTAAGCCTTAATCACTTCCTTTATGCCTCAAACTTCTACCAGCTCACTGCACTGTATTTTCCCCTTCTTTTCAATGGAGAGTGTGCTGGAATTGCCTGGATTCCAGTTACAGCAGTGGGATTTGTAAACGGTAGACATTTGTCTTGGGTTTTTTTGTGTGTGTGTGTGCGTGTCTTTCCAGCATCTTTTAAACACCCTTCTAATGTTTGGGAAGTTTCCTGTCTTATAAGTCCCGTCTCTCCAAAGCAGTAGCCAGAAAACTTGCGTTCCCAGCTACCTCTGCAGTTAGGGTCCTGGCATGTGACTGGGGTTCTGCTGGTAAGTCATGCATTGGTTTGGAGCTGAGCAGTGGGGCAGAGGGATGCAGAATTTATGGTCTGAGAGCGTGTGGAGAAGGCATTTGGCTGTTGGGGGGCAGCTGTGGCAGAGCTCTGATGTCTGGTCCTGAGGGTCATCAGTATGCACTGGACAGTGTTGGGTGAACTGAGTGCTCGTGTCAGGGGTGTGGATGCTGGAGCGCCCTCCTGGGCTGTTGAGTTTCATCCCTGATGTGTATGTAGCTGAGGACCCTGGCTCTCTGCCTCCCTTGGAGACTGCACAGCTCAGTCGTCTTTGATTAATTCTTCTCTGCTTAAGATGATCAGAGCAGAATCTGTTGTTTGCAATTGGATGCCCTGATTAAGAAACTAGTTAGTGGTCCCTGGGTCTCTTTTTTCTGCCACTGTTATCTATTCTTCACTTCACAGCTAGAATGATCTTTTAAAAACTCAAATCCCATCTCATCACTCAGGATGAGCCCCCAAATTCATAAGTGACCCCAACATCCTTCATGCTCTGTCCTGGGTGGGAGTGGGTGCAGCAAAATGAGTTTTCCACAAAATGAGAGGATTTTTTTTGTTCCTTTCCCAGAAGGGAAGAAGGGTAGAAACATCTCTTGCCTTTCTCTCAAGCTTTCACTCACTTCCTGGGAGGAGGAGAACTTACTGGTGATACTGGAGAAAGCATATTGCCCATGCATGGCCTAAGCCCTCTTCGGCTTGCTTTCTCAGGCTGGCCTGCCTTAGGCTGCACACACTTTTTTCCCCTTCAGGTGGCGAGCTTGGGGCTGGGCTTGCTTGGAGTGACCCGTAATTTGTACGGGTTTTCTGCCTGTAACTGGGTGTGGGGGTGAGGGTGGGGTGGTGGTAAACGTGGGGAGTAGGAAGCTCATTTTGACTTTGGGTTCAAGCCAAAGTCAGTAATAAAGCCGATCATCTGCTCCCTCTCTATGACCAATGTATTTTCTTAGTTGGTAGAGAACCCAAGAGGGAGAGAGGTTAACTGGTTAACTGGACCTCTTCATGCCCCAGCAGTTTTGGTCTCCCCTCATCTCTCCCTCCTATTTTGTCACTTCCGTCTTGCTCACTATACTCAATTGTAAAGGATGCCTTGCAGTTTCTAGATTGTACCACGCTCTATCACCTATGGGCCTCTGTACATTTTCTTCCCTTTCTTACCTCTTTCCCTGGATAACTTCTTGTTATTCAGAATCAGTTACTGAAGCGTTCTCCATCTCTCTCAGACTGGGTTCGGGACCTCTTCTTTGCCCCTCACCACCTGTCTTGCTGCTATCTTTGGTACACATCTCATATAAAATTGTAAGATTGTAATTGGCTGTTATCCCCAGTGAGGCTGCGTTTTATTCTCCTCTGCCCCAAATTCCTGGCACACACTTGACA
This sequence comes from Leptonychotes weddellii, assembly GCF_054177405.1. Classification (NCBI taxonomy): domain Eukaryota; kingdom Metazoa; phylum Chordata; class Mammalia; order Carnivora; family Phocidae; genus Leptonychotes; species Leptonychotes weddellii. The sequence goes on along the minus strand of NC_138373.1, from coordinate 106,307,818 downwards.
TGGTATTTTCCTCTTTAAAAATTTTATTTATTTATTTTTAAAAGATTTTATTTATTTATTTGAGAAAGAGACGGAGAGAGCACGAGCGGGGGGAGGGGCAGAGGGAGAGGGACAAGCAGACTCCCTGCTGAGTAGGGAGCCCAATGCAATGCAGGGGCTCTATCCTAGGACACCGAAATCATGACCTGAGCTGAAGTCAGACGCTCAACCGACTGAGCCATCCAGGTGCCCATTGACATGGTATTTTCTGAATGAAAAACTTGATCTTCCTAAAGGTGCATCATGGCACACTGGAGGGCCGCTCATATTGGAAGTGTTCTGTAAGAGAATGATTCTCTAAGCGCTTAGTTTCTGCATGCGTGGAGTCTTGAATGGACAGAGCTCCCCAGCCTGTTGCATCTGGCTATAAACAGCCTTGCCTGGGACTCTTCATGGGGAAGCCCAAAAGAGTGGGATTTAGTTATGCAAGTGAGGTTCCTGCAGTTACTGAGAGAAATGAGCCATAGCCATTGCTTGGCCTCAGTAGGCTGAGAGCTGCCCAGGAGGGGCTCTGCGACCTTCATGTCTACTCCAGCAGCCAGCTCCCAAGGGTCCGGCTGCCCCCTATGGACAAGAGGCCCATGGAGCTGTCAAGAAGTTGGGCTTTCATGTGCTCAGGGAGTCCAGAGTGCATGCAGCCCAAGGTGTCGCCCTCATGGGTTGGAGGGCGGGGAGTCTAGGGGGCCTTCTGAGAGGTCAGCTGTTTGTAGTGGTCCTGAATATCTTCACGCATATTCAATACTTTTGTCTGTTACCTGCTGGCCCCACCTCATGGTGGCTGCTTTAACAGTGCACGTGCATGGGGCGCCTGGGTGGCTCAGTCCCTTAGGTGGCTGCCTTCGGCTCAGGTCATGATCCCAGGGTCCTGGGATCGAGCCCTGCGTCAGGCGCCCTGCTCGGCGGAGAGCCTGCTTCTCCCTCTCCCTCTGTCTGCTGCTCTGCCTACTTGTGCTCTCTCTCTCTCTCTGTTAAATAAATAAATAAAAATCTTAAAAAACCCCAAAAAACAGTGTACGTGCACATTAGAGCTCCAACGGTGCTCTATTGAAATACTTGATATGAAAAAGTATGATTGGAGGGGCGCCCGGATGGCTCAGTCGGTTAAGCGTCTGCCTTCGGCTCAGGTCATGATCCCAGGGTCCTGGGACCGAGCCCCGCATGGGGCTCCCTGCTCAGCGGAGAGCTTGCTTCTCCTTCTCCTCCCCGCTCAGTGTTCTCACTTGCTATCTCTGTCTCTTGCTCTCAAATAAATAAAAAAAAATCTTAAAAAAAAAAAGTATGATTAGATATGAAATCCTTTCTCATTATTACAAAACTTTTCAAAATTATCATTTGTCAGTGAAAGAAAAGGAAGAGCTAGTAAATATAAATATGTACTTGCATGTAATTCAAATTATTGCAAAATTTTGAGTGACTTTAAAAAGGTTTTCCGGTTTTGATCACTCACTTCCGTGAGTAGTTTTCTTTGATGGTGACTATCAGTTATTTATTTATTTATTTATTTAAAGATTTTATTTATTTATTTGACAGAGAGAGAGAGACAGCGAGAGAGGGAACACAAGCAGGGGGAGTGGGAGAGGGAGAAGCAGGCTTCCCGCCGAGCAGGGAGCCGGATGCGGGGCTCGATCCCAGGACCCTGGGACCATGACCTGAGCCGAAGGCAGACATTTAACGACTGAGCCACCCAGGTGCCCCAACCATCAGTTATTTTTAAGAAATCAATACCGAAAGATCTTGATCAGGAGGCATTTAGTCATTTTAAAGCCCAAAATCTAATATAAAAATTATGTTTACAGAAAAAAGCTCAAGTTTCTTATAAAAAGATGAATATTTTATTTGGAAGTTTTATGTAAAACCAGTATTTAAAAACTTCCATATTACTGTATATTTTCTTTTCCTTATAATTATGTAGTGAAGAGAGAATGCAATGAATTTTTTCCCACCAATGCCCCCAATTCCCTTCAGTTTACTCTGGTGTGCCACTCAAATATTAGCACTTTCTATGTGTGCCATGATGTGAGGAAGGTTGGAAGTACTGCACTGAGCTGCTTCTTCCAGGAAATCTTCCAGAAACACACTCAAACAGTTATCAATCATTAACCTTCCAATGCATGTTTATACATCTTTATAATTACTCTCATTTTATGTTTCTGTCAGTTTGTTTTCTCTCCACTCCATTCTCCCCATGACCACCCACAGATTAGGAGCCCCAGGAGAGCAAGGTGTTTTCTGAATATCAGGAATGCCATAGAGGGCGCCTGGGTGGCTCAGATGGTTAAGCGTCTGCCTTCGGCTCAGGTCATGGTCCCAGGGTCCTGGGATCGAGTCCCACATCGGGCTCCCGGCTCAGCGGGGAGCCTGCTTCTCCCTCTGACCCTCTCCCCTCTCATGCTGTTTCTCTCTCGCTCGCTCTCTAAAAAATAAATAAAATCTTTAAAAAAAAAAAAAGGAATGCCATAGAGTTGTGAGCTCATTGACTCTGACTATTTGTCTGAGGATGTTCTCTGACCCCCAAGTTCCCTTTAGCTGGTCTTTTTTCTTTTTTAGCTGGTCTTTCTAAACACGGTCCAGACCATTTTATTCCAAGTACACCAGGGTTAAGGTTTTCCCTCTGATGCCTCCAGCCTCCAAAGTGATTGCATCGGTCAAAATTCTTGACAATGACAGAAGCTGCCTGGTTGAAGAAACAGAAGAATAACTGATTAACAAAATATAGAGGGATGAGGACCATGCCAGAGGCTAAGCTTCTAGGAGTGACTTCCAAACATGACCTGGTCAGCTGAGGAAAACCCTGGGGCTGCCACCAGGGACCAGATGCCACTTCTATGCCAGAAACTTGCTGTTGCAGCCTTCTTTGCCATCCCCCCGGGAAAGAGTGCTGCTCCTTGCCTCTTGTGGGCACCAGCTACTCAGGCACAGGCGCACTTATGGGTCGAACTAGGTCACATGCCTGGAGGGCTGGGAAGAGTTCTCAGCTGCACAGAGGGAGGTTGTTTCTTTGCCCACCAGACTTCTAAAGAGGAGAGTTCTCCGAATGTTGAAAGAGTGTCAAATGCTAGGTGGCCAAAATGAGTGTTAAATGTTTACTCTCTAGGTCCTCTCCAGGATGGCCCGAGGGCTTCACCCAGTCTGAGGCGCTGGTGAAGGAGGTATGGGATCAAGCTGATGGTACACACTGGGAGGGTAACGCGGAATCCAGGGAGATCCTCTTGTCTGGTTGGACATCCTATCACCCGTTATGGATGATGTCAGAAATCAAGGGTGGAGAAAGGCAAGGAAGAATATTTAAATATTTATTTGGAATATTTCTTTTTTTTTTTTTAATTTTTTTTTTTTAAAGATTTTATTTATTTATTTATTTGACAGAGAGAGAGACAGCAAGAGAGGGAACACAAGCAGGGGGAGTGGGAGAGGGAGAAGCAGGCTTCCCGCTGAGCAGGGAGCCCGATGTGGGGCTCGATCCCAGGACCCCGGGATCATGACCTGAGCCGAAGGCAGACGCTTAACGACTGAGCTACCCAGGCTCCCCTTATTTGGAATATTTCAAAGGGGGAATAACTCTCCTTCTAAAAGGCCCCAGAGCGTAAGACTGCAGTGTGTTTCTGGGAGAAAGCTAGATCAAAGAGCCAGGCAAACTCCTTCATGGGCGCTGGGCAGGTCACTGAGTTGGTGTCCGTTTCATAGACATTTGCCTTCATGACTGACACAGACTTCTCACTATTGGTATAGACACAGCAGTCACCTTGCTCAGGGATCCAGAACAATCTAGAAGATGCTCTTCCCCATAAATATTCTTCCTTGTGAGCAGCAGTCCCTTCCAGTCTATCTTGTCCTAATAACCCATGCTCTGATGGTGAGTCTTGGGTGTGGGACAGGAGGTAAGATACAGATTTATCTCTGTTTTAATTCCAACATTTTCTGCCAGGAAGCCTTACTTCTTTGAGGGGCTGCATGGTTTCTGTTCAGCTGAGGTTTAACTCCAGCACCTGAAGGTTGGGAGGAGGAGGAGTCCGTGAGCGAAAAGACATCCCCTGAGTCCCTTCAGGGTGAGGAGACCTGCCTCTTGACCATGTGCCGCAGGGCACCTGCCGCCTCCTTGTTCCGAAGGGTATAGATGATGGGGTTGAGCATGGGTGTGATGACTGTGTAGAAGAGGCTGAGGATGCGGTTCATGGTGACAGAGGAGCCCCGCTGGGGCTGGATGTAGGTGATGCTGGCTGTTCCAAAGAAGAGGAAGACCACAAGCAGGTGGGAGGAGCAGGTGGAGAAGACCTTGCGGCGGCTCTGGGTGGAGGCCATTGCCAGGATGGCCCCCAGGATGCGGGCATAAGAAGCCATGATCAGAGAGAAGGGGACCATGATGAAGACCATGGTGGCTGTCACCACAGAGATTTCACTCTTGTGCTTCCCAGCACTTGCCAGTCTCAGTACCGGCAGGATGTCACAGAGGAAGTGTGGGACGATGGGGTGGCTGGGGAAAGGCAGACTGAAGACGAGGGACGAGTGGGTGGTGGCTGTGATGATGCCCATGAGCCAGGAGACAGCCACCATGGCCATGCAGGCCTGCCAGTTCATGAGGGCGGAATAGTGCAGGGGCCGGCAGATGGCAAGGTAGCGGTCATAGGCCACGGCTGTGAGCAGGCAGCACTCTGAAATGCCCAGGACAATGAAGACATACATCTGGGCTACACAGCCCTGGAAGGAGATGGCTTGGGGGTGTGGGGAGGCCAGGTCGGCCAGGGTCCTGGGCACAATATCCGTGGTGTACAGGAGCTCCACCACTGAGAGGTGACGCAGGAAGTAGTACATGGGTGAGTGCAGGGCAGGGCTAGCCTGTGTGAGGAGGATGATTGTAGAGTTACCGAGCAAGGTGACCAGGTAGACCAGAAGCACCACCCAGAACAGGGGGCCCTGTAGGGCCCTGAGGTCAGAGAATCCTAGAAGGAGAAATTCAGGCAGAGTATGATTTTCCTCAGCCATCACGTCAGGCCAGAACCTACGGCACAACCAAGGAAGAGACATTTATATAGAAACGAGCAGCATTTCTGTAATTTAGTAAAGCACTTTTCATACAGTCCCTCTGGAATCAGCTGAGAGAGTTAGGGTCTCTACTTTATGGATGAGGCCATCTCAGAGGGGCTAAATAATTTGCCTGAAGTAATACCAAGGAAGCTGCAGGCCTGAGACTTGAACGTAGGTTTCTTGGCTCCAAATTCGCTGTGTTTCCCACTGTTCCTGATGCTCTAAGTCTTGGTGCAGGGTCTAATTCCCAGGGGGAGAGACCGCAGCCCTGTACTTTGGGTCTTCCTTCGGAGTGGAGATGGAGCAGTGCTACGTTCTAAGCCCCTTTGTATTTCCTGGACTGAAACCCCAGCCTGAAAGAGATGATGTAGCATGTGCATCATGGACTCAGTCAGGGACTGTCCTAAGCTGGTATCTGATGATCACCATGGTGGGCTGTGGATTTAGAATGCCATGCAATGGTGGGATTATGATAATACTGCCGAACTGTATCATGCTTTGGGATTCTATCAAGCCCTTTTTCACAGATTACTGGATTTTAGCCTGTGTCCTGTGAAGGGAGTGGGCCAGGGACTGCCCACACTGTATTTGGCTCCCTGTGCTGAGCTACACCAGCTACTCTGTTTTAGCACGTTCTGTTCCCCATGTGTTTCCACAGAGTGTGCCCCTGCAGAGAATGTTTCTATGCATTCTATTAAAATCCTGCTCATCCTTCAAGCTCAACTCAAATTCCACCTCCCCTATGGCAGCCTCTCTGCTCCTCAAGGTCAGAAATGATTACCCATGGCATTTCAAGATTACATGTGTCCGTAAAGGTCGTATTTTTCAGCATGGCCAGGGGCTTATCAGCAACATCTTTGAGGGGTGCTGGGCAGTGTCTGTGGGCACATCTGCAGTGATGGGGAGCTGACCATCTTCGGAGGTAGCCCCATCTAACTTTGGCCCTACAAGTAGGATGGGTCTTTCATTATATTTGCTTTGGTTAAATTCTTAGTGTTTTACAGAATGTGTTACCCGTCTTGCTCCAGACAGCTCTTCCCGCACTTGAAGAAAGCACCTTCCTCTGTGTTCTCCTGAGTCATTAGTTGTGCCTGGGTCCCAGCACTTTTTAGTGCAGTCTCCACTGTAAGATCCTGCAGGACAGTTGGGGAGGTAGTGGGGGGCTGTCTGTTTTAACAGCTACTGGTGCTTCCCAAGTGCCCGGTCCCTGCCAGGCACCACGCCAAAGGGCTTACCATTCTCGAAATCACTGGATCTTCACAATCACACTATGACATAGAAACTTTCTCCATTTTACAGATGAGTCAGTGGAAGCCCAGGACAGCATTAGTAACTTTCTTGAAGTCACATTATCTAGTAACGGCGGGCATTTGGGCTTAAATCCAGCCCCACTTAACACCAGAGTCTGTGCTTTTAGTCAGTTCTCTACTGTCTTAGAGGCAGTTCAATCACTGGGACAACTAGCAGGAGATCTTGCACGTGCCAAGTGCTCGGCTGAGTATTATTAGATAAATGAACAATTCCTACTTATAAAGATGGGGGAACTGATGAACAGAAAGATGAAGTGATCTGCCTAAAATTAGGCAGCCAGTGAGACAAACAGGACACTGGGCCCAAGTCTTGTACAAGTCTGGGTTCCCAACATTGGCAGGGCCTTATCACCCACATTCACCCCACGCACAAGATTATCCTGGGCATCTTCCTTGCTAGGCAGGAGAGTCTCACACTTTCTGTCTTTGCTCATAGACCTAACCTTCCTCCCACCCCCACTTTGTCTGCTTACGGTATTTTTTTTGCCTTACGTCATTTACTCTACAGCTTACACTTAGAGATTACCGTGTGCTGGGCATTGTGCACCCTCTCAGGTGACTTCATAACAGTTCTAGTGCTAGTTGTTCTTTCATCATTGCAGAGAAGGAACCAGAGCTCTGAGAGTTTAAATTACCAACCCAAATCGCAAGATTAGTGAGTTGCAGAATCAGAATAGTTAACTCTTGCCTGAGGTTTCAACCATCCTGCCTATGGTATCTCCAGCGAGGCCAACAACCTTACCCTACACTCCTGGGAGATAAACTCCATCTAGTGGGTTTGGACAGAAGTAGTGTCTGAGTCCCTTGGTCCTCCTCTCTCCTGTTTATAACCCTTCAGATGCTCACACCACTAATATTGATGTTTGGGATACGTTCTTGTTATTCTCAAATTTAAAAAATGTTATTTTTGCAGTTAAAATACTTAAGAAATATTTGAGTCAAGTCATCTATGATTTCCCCACTTGAGTTAAGTTCTTTTCTTTCTTGTATATTACCCTCAAGTCTTTGTCCCACCGCAAACCCATTTTACATGCTTGTAATCATAGTGTATATGCAGTTTTGTCTTTTTCCTTTCCTTTTTTTTTTATGTTTTATTTATTTATTCATGAGAGTCAGAGAGACAGATAGAGAGAGGCAACGGCAGAGGGAGAAGCAGACTCCCCGCCTAGCAGGGAGCCTGATGTGGGACTCGATCCCAGGACCCTGGGATTGTGACCTGAGCCCAAGGCAGACGCTTAACCATCTGAACCACCCAGGCGCCCCTCCTTTTTTTTTTTTTTTTAAGTTTGTATTTATTTAAGTAATCTCTGCACGCAATGTAGGTCTCGAACTCACGACCCCAAGATCAGGAGTTGCGTGCTCTTCTAACTGAGCCAGCCAGCTGCCCCTTTTTCCTTTCGTTTTTAATGTTTGCTTGAAGCATGTTGCTGTGAGATCACATAGTATTCTGAGTGATTTTTTTTTTAAAGATTTTATTTATTTATTTTTGTGAAACAGAGAGAGAGAGAGGGAGGGAGGGAGAAAACGAGTGGGCGGAGGGGGAGGTGCAGAGGGAGAAGCAGACTCCCCGCTGAGCAGGGAGCCCAATGTGGGACTTGATCCCAGGACCCTGAGATCATGATGTAAGCTGAAAGCAGATGCTTAACTGCCCTTCTGAGTGATCTTATCCAAAGTTCTTTAGTAGTCCGTTGAATTTCTCCACTACCATTTAACCGACACTTCTCATACTCTTGCAACTTAAATTCTTCCACTGGCTGTATTTGTTATTTTAGATAATGATGGAAACAATACCTTTAAGTACGTTTCATTTTGTTCCTGTTAACTTATTCCCTTAGGAAAAATTTCAAAGAGTGGTAATTGGCTAAGGGTATGGACATTTTTATGGGTCTTGCCATTGTAATATGTACTTTTGGGTTTCCTTTAACTGAACACAAGTGGCAATGCCAACCTTCCTTCCCTAGTAAAGCTGGGATTCTTCTTCATCCTGTCTGTCCTCATCAAGCCTCTCCCACGATCCCCACCTCATCTTTGCCACACCCTGAGCATCTCTTTACTTCAGTCTTCTAACTATGTTTCACCCCAAGATATGATCTGTGAAGGGAGAGAGCTAAGCTTCTCCTTCCTTACTTATCCTCTCTCTTCCCTGCTCTATTCCCAACTCCATCTTCCCTGTTTACACTCTGCCTCTGATAATTTCCCTCTTAACTTCTCTTATCTCCCGTACATCCTGAGACACTTGCGACCATCTTCAGAGAGACCCTGGCCTTGAGGCTACTCTTCAAAATCTCCCACAGAGGAACAGAGAGAAGGACAGAGAGCCCTTTTGGGTCATAGAGAGGGGCTGAGGCTCTCTCTCTCTCTCTCCTTTTTTTTTTTTTAAGATTTTTATTTATTTATTTAATGGAGAGCGAGAGAGAGAGCACAAGTAGGCAGAGGGAGAGGGAGAAGCAGGCTCTCTGCCGAGCAGGGAGCCCGATGCGGGGCTCGATCCCAGGACCCCGGGATCATGACCTGAGCCGAAGGCAGCCGCTTAACCGACTGAGCCACCCAGGCACCCCTCTCTCTTTTTTTTTTTTTTAAGATTTTTTTTTTTATTTGTCAGAGAGAATGAGAGAGAGAGAGAGAGAGGAAGGGAGGGAGAAAGAGCACAAGCAGGGGAGGGGCAGAGGGAGAGGGAGAAGCAGGCCTCCCGCTGAGCAGGGAGCCTGACTTGGGGCTCAATCCCAGGACTCTGGGATCATGACCTGAGCCGAAGGCAGGTGCTAACTGACTGAGCCACCCAGATGCCCTTTTTCTTCTTCTTCTTCTTCTTTTAAATTATTTTTAATTGTGGTAAAAAACATATAGCATAAAATTTACCATCTTAACCACTTTTTAGTGTATGGTTTAGTAGTGTTAAGTATATTCAGATTGTTGTGCAATGAATCTCCAGAACTTTTTTATCTTGCAAAACTAAAACTTTATACCCATCAAACAACTTCCCATTTTCCCCATCCCGTGACTCTTTTGAAAACCGAACCTCTCACCCCCAACCCCTTCAGTAAGTCTTAGTGACATAGGCAGGTGGAGAAATCAATCAGGTAAGTGGTATGTGGATGGAGCAACAGATAACTTGTGGCTAAGTGGCTAAGTGGCTAGATGGACAGAAGGTGAGGGGACAGAGGTGTGGGTGGCTGGCTGCATGACTGCTCAGCCTAGAGAGCCCTGAGTACAGGAGGTAAGGCTCTCAAAAGGGGACAGGAATTGATAGCAGCTCTTTAGGGGTAGATTTGTCATCTTGGGGGCAAGGGAGCTGGGATTCTGGAGCCCACTGAAGGATGTGGGAAATGGCGGGAGGACTGCCTTTATTAAGTCAGGGAGGTCTTGGGGAGCATAGCCGGACAACTTATCTTTGTTCTTTCAGACTTTTTTTTTTTGGCCTGAAACATTAATAATGGGAGTTGCACATGGGTGTGTGTGTGTGTGTGTGTATTAGGGAGGATATGTGAGCAGCTCTATCTGTGGGCTCTGAGATGGGGACCGTTAACAAGAACCTGAGAAAAAATGTCCTAAGTTTTCATCAGGCGTTGACCATAGACAGTATGGAGACTATGAATGCCCACCTGATTTACATACCACTTGTGATCCCACAGACCTGCACACGCTCACTGCCCACTGCCTCACTTCCATCTCTTCGCCATACATACCTCATCACACATTCAAAGGTTTGCATAGTCTGAGTATATACACACTTACCTTGCTGTATTATATGCAGTTTTATCTGGGAGAAATTGTCCAGGCTCCGCATCTCCTTCTCATTCCTTCTCCCTGTCCAGCCAGCCTGGTGGCACCTGAATCACACCTCTGCAAATGCAATGGAAACTTCAGCTGGATTCTTTTCTCCCATGCCCAGGGACAGGTGTTGGCTCCCAGCTCACATAGAGAGGTTCTAAGGCCCTCTGTTCTTCTTCCCTTTCTACCCTTGACAGGGTCTAGCCTTATTAGGGAAGAACCAAGCCTGCCCAGCACCGTGTGGGGGCACTTACATGAAGGAGATGGAAAAGGCCACAAAGGCAGGGTAGGGGCTGCTGGGTGCCGGCCTTGAGTTCTGTTCTTCCCTCCCCTCTTGGAAGTCTTAACCTCTGTGGTGCCCACAGTTATTCTCCAGCTGCTGTTGTGTCTTCACCCCCTTGGGACCTAGGAGGCCCTGACTCTTGGCGTTTCCCTAGGTGACTCTGAGCTGAGGTAGTGTCATGGGCCAGGTGATTCTGCCTGGGTCCCCAGTGCCTACTGTACCCTCTCATCTCTCCTTGATCTCATTTCTCTTGGCCAACCTGTGTCCTTTTCCCTTTCCTCACACCTTGTTCCCTCTCCTGTCTAACTTTCACCTCCTCACTCATTTAGGGTCTCCTTGGTCACAGATAGCATGAAATTTGAGGGTCTCCCTCTGATATGTCTAGACTCTCACAATGGGTAATTCATTCATCTGCATGAACTCTTGGCTCTCAGTTAAATGTAGATACTTCTGGAAAATTCTAGAAGTTACCTATAGTGAAACATGATTTAGTCACATTGATCTCCATTCTTAGTTTGCTTTTTAGATGGAAAGTGTTCCAGTGAAGACATTGTCTGTCTGGTTCCTCAGGGTTTCACGGCAGGGTGATCAGGGTTTCCATCAATCTCCAGGTCTCTCATGTTACTGCAGATGTTCTTAGTGGTGCCGTTAAACAGAGAGTAAGCCTTCTGAATGTTTTCAGTCTGGGAAGGGTGGTGAAGTTTGGGGGTAGAACAGAGTATTACCTGGAATAGCGAGGGCCGTTCCCTCAACTCCTGATGCCCTCTACTGGACACTGGCTTCTTTTCCATTTCTTACCTCCCGTTTTCTGCATTTGTCCCTACAACTCCACTGAATCTCTCTAAGACCACCAACAACCCCATGTTGTCAAATCCACTGGGTAATTTCAATCTTCATCTCAATTTCTCAGTGGTATTTGGTCTCCTTCTTAAAACTCTTTTTTAACTTCTGTGACTCCCAAACACACATCTTTGCTCCTGGCTTCTCCTTGTATACATAGCTGAGTATCTCCCCTTAGACATCTTAGACATCTTCATCTCCCCTTAGATGTCTTAGATGACATCCTCATCCCAGCAAGGGACCTGTTCCCATCCAGTTGCTCAGATCAAAAATCTAGCCCTCCATTTTAATTCATTTGTTTTAATACTCCACATTCAACTTCTCAGCAACTCCTGTCAGTTCTGCCTCCAAAATGTAATCCCACCCACCTCATCATCTCCATGGCTAGGATCTTAGTCCAGCAAATTGTCCCTCCCTATGACCATTCCTGTTCTCCAATTTGTCTCCACGCAGCCGCTGTGATTTTCTCCAAGTGTAAGTCAGATGATATCATTCCTCTCCCTTAAATCCTCCAGTAAATCAGTAACTTCTGTTTAGGTCGAATAAACTGCAAACTCCTTCCCTTGATTTCTAAGACC
>NC_138373.1:106265638-106295475 GCF_054177405.1 Leptonychotes weddellii | reverse complement strand
GGTTTATGGCAACCCCGAGCTGAGAGCCCACTCCTCGGCTCCGTCTCTGCAGCCGGCTTCCCCGCTCCGAAACCTGGGAGCTCTGCCGCACTCAGGCACCCCTGGTCTTTCTGTGACCCTGAGGGTCCTGAGACCACACTGTCCCAGCGAGGTTTCCACCCCCTGCTTAGCCACTGGAGCGACTTCCCTCAGCGGAGCCGACTTCTAAAAGTTCTGATTTTGTGCTCTGCTGCTCTTATCACTTGCCGGTATGGGCTGACGGAGGCCCCCTCCCCCGCCGTCTATCCTCCCAAATATAGCCTCAGATTCACTTCTCCGCACGTCCTACCTTCCAGAAAGTGGTCACTTTTCTGTTCAGAGAGTTGTTGCTATTCTTTTCTTCAATCTCCTGTTGTGTTCGTTGGTGTTTAGAATGGTTTGATCCCTATCTAGCTGAATTCCTGGGCCAGATGAAATTTAGGTCTCCTACTCCTCCGCCATCTTGCTCCTCCCCCTAGATTAATATTTCTGATGAACATAGATGCAAAAAACCTTGACAAAATACTAGCATGCCAAATTCAACAATGCGTTAAAGGAAGCATAGCCATGACCAAGTGGGATTTATCCTTGGGATGCAAGAATGGGCTTAACATATGAAAGTCAATATGTGTGATACATCACATTAACAGAATGAAGGATACAAATCACACGATCACCTCATTAGATGCAGAAAATACATTTGACAAATTCAAACCCTTTTATGATTAAAATCATTCAACAGACTGTCTATAGAAAGAAGTTATCTCGGGGCGCCTGGGTGGCTCAGTTGTTAAGTGTCTGCCTTCGGCTCGGGTCATGGTCCCAGGGTCCTGGGATCGAGCCCCGCATCGGGCTCCCTGCTCGGCGGGAAGCCTGCTTCTCCCTCTCCCACTCCCCCTGCTTGTGTTCCCTCTCTCGCTGTGTCTCTCTCTGTCAAATAAATAAAATCTTTAAAAAAAAAAAAAAAGAAGTTATCTCACATAATAAAGGCAATATATGTGAAGCCTTATAGTTAATATTATCCTCAGTGGTAAAGAATGGAACAAGACAAAGATTCCTACTCTTGCCATTTCTTTTGTTCTCTTGCCTTAGGAGATATATCTAAATATTGAACGGCTGATATCAGAGAAATTACTGCCTGTGTTCTGTTCTAGGATTTTCATGGTTTCAGGTCTTACATTTAGGTCTTTAATTCATTTTGAGTTTATTTTTTGTGTATGGTGTAATAAATTGGTCCAGTTTCATTCTTTTGCATGTAGCTGTTTAGTTTTCCCAACACCATTTGTTGAAGACACTGTCTTTTTCCCATTGCATATTCTTGTCTTATTCATTGTGAAGTAATTGAAACAATATAACTGTGGGCTTATTTCTGAACTCTGTAATTTGTTCTATTGACCTATGTGTCTGGTTTTGTACCAGTACTATACTGTTTTGATTACTACAGCTTTGTAGTGTATTTTGAAATCTGGGATTGTGATGACTCCGATTTTAGTCTTTTTCAATATTGCTTTGGATATTGGGGGTTTTGTGGTTCTATACAAATTTTAGGATTATTTGCTCTAGTTCTGTGAAAAATGCTGTTGGTATTTTGGTAGGAATTACAGTAAATCTGTAGATTGCTTTAAGTAGTACGGACACAAACAATATTTATTCTCCCAATCCATGGGAGTGGAATATGTTTCCATTTGTTTGTGTCATCTTTAATTTCTTTCATCAGTGTTTTGTAGTTTTCAGAGTACAGGTCTTTCACCTCCTTGGTTAAGTTTATTCCTTTCCTTTTTTCCTTTGTTAAGTTTATTCCTAGGTATTTTATTATTTTGGTGCAATTGTAAATGAAATTGTTTTCCTTTTTCTTTTTTTCTGTCAGAAAATATATTTATTATTGATAGTGAGTGAAGTAAAGATGTAAGTATTCACAATCGAGAAGAGGTTGTAAAGGCCAAGGTTGCCTTTATGTGGATAAAAAATGCCTTATTTCACTTATAATCATAAACATTATTCCAGTAAAAGAGGTACATTTCTCTCTCCTTTTTGTCTTACTTGCGTGATCACCATAATAAGTTAAAATAAAATAGCTCTTATATCATCAAGGGAGAAAAGAAAAAGAGTGAAAACCAACATGCCACAGCCTAGACATTCCACCCAGCACTGCTGAGCCAAGATCGAGGTTTGGTGCCCTAGCCTCTCCCCACTCCAATTACCTTAGCTCTCAATTCCAAACCCAGCTTTGGCAGATTGAAGGTTCACCAAATGATGGAGCTTGCTTAGAAGAGAAAGTTGAATAGAAAGTTAAAAAGGTAGAGAGGACTGCCTTTCTCTTTTAATCATCATAAATGGGGTTCACTAATACTGCCATGTGTCCTTGCTGGCTGATACCTGATCTAGGCCTCAGCTTTTCAAATTGTGATCTTCTTTGGTTGAATCTGCCCTCTGGTGCTTTTCTTTAATTGTCTTCTCTTTGAATGGGTTACTTTCTTACCTACGGGGGGGAAAAATGTTCTGCCTCTGGAATTAACATTGAGGAGTTTGATTGTTCTAAAAGTTGACTTTATCCTCCATTTTCAAGAAGGCCCTCTTTAGCCTGATAGACACAGTGCATGTACTGGTTGGCCAGAGTGCAGCAGCTGAGGGTCTGCTGGATGTTCTGGCAGTAACACCGGAGAACTTTGGCCTGCAGATCAGCCCAGACAGGATGAAACTCATATTGCTTGAACTTTGCTTCCCCGTCTTCAGCAGCTTTCTGATAATGTTCAACGGTAACTTTGTAGAATTCTGAGCTCCTCTCCTCTAGCCAGTTACTCTTTATAGAATGCATCCTGCCTCTGTGACTTGATTTTTCTCTTTTCAGTTGCTTAGCCAAGTGCTTTGCCTTGGTTCGTTCTTCTTCACTTGAAATCCTGTCTTGAAGAATTGCTCTGGTTAACTGCTCATTGGCAAAAGTCCTCTCTCAGTTTGGTTCTTTGCCTTGCTTTAGTTGTTTCTGATTTCCAGACTCTTTCTTGGTTTGCTCCAATGCCTGCTCCTCACACTCTTCTTTTCAATTCTTCTTTTCCTCAAAACTGAGGAACCATAAGCACCAGAATACTGCTGAGATTTCGAACCAGATGGGAAAGTTTCCTTCATACAATCAGATTTTCCAAAAGCAGGATGCCCCTCACCATGGTGATGTTCTCATTCTCCTTCATCTGGAAGGTGACCCTGTGGGTGCTGGTGATCTACCCATGGCTCATGCTTCTGCACCTGCAGAGACAGTGTGGACCCAAGAGCACTTAAGGCCCCACCAGCACAGATGTGCATTGACATGTCCAAACTCTTTGCAGGGAGGGAGCAGGGCCAAGACCCCAAGAAGAAGCAAGGAGAAGGTGCCTGTCCTTAGGAGTTTTCTTAAATTCTCTTTCTGCTACTTCATTATTGTATAGAAATGCAATGGATTTCTATACATTGATTTTGTAACCCGTGACTACTGAATTCATATATCAGTTCTAGTAGTTTTTTGGTGGAGTCTTTAGGGTTTTCTGTGTATAGTATTATGTCATTTGCAAACAGTTAAAGTTTTACTTCTTCCTTACCAATTTGGATGCCTTTTATTTTTTTCTTGTCTAATTGCTGTGGCTAGAACTTCCAGTATTATGTTGAATAAAAGTTGTGAGAGTGGACATCCTTGTCTTGTTCCTGATATTAGGGGGAAAGTTCTCAGTTTTTCACCACTGAGTATGATTTTAGCTGTGGATTTTTCGTATACAGCCTTTATTGTGTTGAGGTATGTTCCCTCTAAACCTACTTTGTTGAGGGTTTTTATCATGAAAGGATATTGTACTTTGTCAAATGCTTTTTCTTGATCTATTGAAATGGTCATACGGTTTTTGTCCTTTCTCTTATTAATGTGATGTATCACATTGATTGATTTGCAAATATTGAACCACCCTTGCATCCTGGGAATAAATCCCACTTGATCATGGTGAATGACTTTTTTAAGTGTATTGTTTGATTCAGTGTGCTAATATTTTGTTGAAGATTTGTGCATCTATGTGCATCAGATATATTGGCCTATAGTTCTCTTTTTCTGTGGCATCTTTATCTGGTTTTGGTATCAGGGTAATTCTGGCCTCATAGAATGAATTTGGAAGCTTTCTTTCATCTTCTATTTTTTGGAGTAGTTTGAGAAGAATAGGTATTTAAATGTTCTTTAAATATTTGTTATTTAAATCTGTTCCTTAAATATTTGGTAGAATTCACCTCTGAAGCCAACTGGCCTTGGACTTTTGTTTGTTGGGAGTTTTTTGATTACTGATTCAATTTCATTGCTGGTAATTGGTCTGTTCAAATTTTCTACTTCTTCTTGATACAGTTTTGGGAGGTTATGTTTCTAGGAATTTATGCCCTTCTTCTAGGTTGTCCAATTTGTTGGCATATAATTTTTCTACTATTCTCTTAAAATTATTTGCATTTCTGTGGTGTTGGTTGTTGTTTCTCCTTTTTCATTTTTTTTTTTAAAGATTTTATTTATTTATTTGAGAGAGAGAGAGAGAACACATGAGTGGAATGAGGGGCAGAGAGAGAAGTCTCAAGCAGACTCTGAGCTGAGCATGGAGCCCAACATAGGGCTTGATCCCATGACCCTGAGATCATGACCTGAGCTGAAATCAAGAGTCAGATACTTAACGGACTGGGTCACCCAGGCACCCCTGCTTCTTACTTTTTAAAAATTCCTGCTTATTATCTTTCCTTTTCATTTAAAGAATCCCCTTTCACATTTCTTGTAAGGCTGGTTTCATTGTGATGAATTCCTTTAAGTTTTGTTTGTTGGGAAACTCTATCTCTTCTTGTATTCTGAAAGATAGCCTTGTTGGATAGAGTATTCTTGGTTGCAGGGTTTTTTTCTTTTCCCTTACAGCACTTTGACTATATCATGTCACTCCCTTCTAATCTGCAAAGTTTCAGCTGATAGCCTTATGAGATTTCCCTTGTAAGTAACTGTTTTCTCTTGTTGCTTTTAAAATTCTTTCTTTATTGCTACTTTTTGCAATAATTTTACTTAGTACTTGTCTTTGTGTGAACTTTTTGTTGATTTTATTGGGTGCTCTCTCTGTCTCCTGGATCTGGATTTCTGTTTCCTTTCCCAGATATGGGAAGTTTTCATCTTTTATTCTTCAAATAATTTTTTTGCCCCCTTTTCCTTCTGGGATCCTTATAATGAGAATGTTGTTATGCTTGATGGTGTTACTGAGTTCCCTTAATCTATTCTCATTTTTTATTATTATTATTTCTTTCACCTGTTCAAGTTGATTATTTTCCATTACTTGGTCTTCTAGGTTGCTGATTCATTCTTCTGCTTCCTCTAGTTTATTATTTATTCCCTCTAGTGTATTTTTTAATTTCAGTTATTGAGTTCTTCATCTCTGCTTGGTTCTTTTTAATATTTTCTATCTCTTTGTTGAGGGTCTCACTGAGGTCCTTCACTCTTTTCTCAAGTCCAGTGAGTATCCTTATGAACATTACTTTAAATTCTCTATCAGTATATTGTTTATCTCCATTTCATTTAGCTCTCTTGCTGTGATTTTGTACTGTTCTTTCCTTTGGGACATATTCTTCAGTCTCCTCATATGTCTAACTCTCTGTTCTTCTGTGTTAGGAAAGTCAGCTGCATCTCCTGCTCATGAAAGTAGTGGCCATATGAAGAAGAGGTCCTATAATGCGCTGTAGTGCAGTGTCCCTTGTTCATCCAGAATCTGGTGCTTCAGGGTGTCTCCTATGAGTACTGTGTGCACCTTATTGTTGTGGCTGAGCCATGTTTGCCTTCAGTTTAGTCATCTGCAATGGCTCACTTTGTCTGTTGTGGGCAGGGTTTGGTTCCTGTGTTGTTAATGTGCTAGTCTGTGGCTTCCTTGGGCTTTAGTTGGGTCAAACCAGGCATTTGCCAGAGCTGTGGTCACACTAAACTGCAGGGTTTCCTCCCTGTCTTATCCATGAGAGGCCTTCATTGGTCGGTCTGGCCTGCAGTCAGACCAGATGTCTGCCCCTAGCCCCATGCTGGGGCCACAGTTGGACTGGTGTGTGTGGTTGTCTTCCCCTTGCCCCTGGATAGGAGTCACTTTAGAGTGGTGATGGCCACTGTTGGGGCTGCTTGCACAGTGTCACAACTTGTGGTCCTGCTTTGGATGGACTCCTGCTGAGGGCTGGTCTACAGGAGAACATGAGGGTGGGGTGCATGGTGTTAGCAAGGTTTGTGCCAGTCTGCTGTGGGACCTGGATCTGCTTTGTTGAGCTCTTGTCAAGGTCAGGTTGGAGGGGGCAGGTTGCAGGAAAACTTGGGGGTGAAGCACACTGTTAGCAAACTAGGTAGAGAGTGTTTGCACTGGTTTCTGCAGGTGTCTGTGGGGGGTGGCAGAGGGAAATGGTGCCCGCCCATTCTTTGTTCTTGGAGAAGACTCCTAAAGATCCCTGCCCCTCCGGCACATGTTCTGAGATTAGTAATTAAATCTCCTTCCCATATTATCTGCATTTTTCAAATGCTGCTTTTATGTTCTATCTCAGTGTTGCTGTTATGCTGTCTCTTTAATGGCAGGGACTCAGTTTCCTTTGCCCAGTTGCTCTCCCAGAGCCAAACCTGCTGATTTTTAAAGTTCCAGGTGTTAAGCCCCATTGATTATAAAAACTCATAAAATTATGCCCCTCTTGTTTTCAAAGCCAAATGTTATGGGGATTTATCTTTCCAGTGTGGGTCTCCCATGCCTGGGATGCCTGGTGTGGGGTCTGCCCTGTCCTTTTTATAAGCTTGCATGTCTCTCCCTCCTGCAGACAGTCTTGTGGTCAGTTTTATTACTTACTGAGTGGCCACCCTTCCTGCCATTTTTGATGTGGCCTCCTCTCTACTATTAGCTGTGGAGAGTCTGCTCTGCCAGTCTTCAGGTCATTTTCTGGGTTATTTACACTGATGTGGCTGTTATCTAAGTGTGTCCATGGGGTGAGGTGAGCTTAGGATCCTCTCCCTGGAAGTCTCTGAATTGCATTTTAAGAGATGTTTGCCTCTTCCTTATTATTATATATTAGACTATTAGTGTTTCTTTATTCAATTACATATTTTAAAATTATACATTTTTGCGGGTGCCTGGGTGGCTCAGATGGTTAAGCGTCTGCCTTCGGCTCAGGTCATGATCCCAGGGTCCTGGGATCGAGTCCCACATCGGGCTCCCGGCTCCGCGGGGAGCCTGCTTCTCCCTCTGACCCTCTCCCCTCTCATGCTGTTTCTCTCTCGCTCACTCTCTAAAAAATAAATAAAATCTTTAAAAAAAAATAATAAAATTATACATTTTTGCAAGATAATACAATGTGACATTTCAATAAGTAATTGTAATTTTTAACATCATAAATGATCTATCAAATGATGATATTTTGATTTTGATTAATCTATGCAATTATAAAATTATCAACTGATATTTGTTTAGATTTTATTCCACTTTCTTGATATAAACATTGGGTGTTTTAGATAAAATAAAATTTCTTAAGATGTTCCTTGATGTAATTTTGATGATTATGTGTGCAATCCTGAAGAGGCAGTGCCATATCCAGAAATTACAGACCTAGAATAACATGAAACAGGACTGAACCCTGGCTCCAACACTTATTAACATTACTTAATATTCTCACATCTCAGTTTACCAATGCATGAAACAAAGATTAAAAACCAATTCCAGTGCTCTTTGGAAGATTATCCATTAAAAAAATATATGTGTGTTTGTGTGTGTATTAAAGTAAATTCATAGGTAGGTAATATTGTAGCTTATGTAAAGTTAGCCTAAATTGATCTCCCAGTAAATAACAACTTTTGTTAATTTTTTTCATATCTTAAAATAGAAATCAAATGTAGTAGGGTAGTTAAATCTTGATGTAAATTTCTTTAAAAATATATAGCATATTTTATCCATTTTTCCATTTGATTCTTTTATGAATTTTCTTGACAGAAATTAGCACTTTTCTTTAATAAGTAATTTTTTTTCAGTAGTTGTGAGGATTTTTCACTAGTATATTTGAAGCTAACATATTTAATATTATTTATTTACTAGGTTTTATATATATATAGTAAAGTATGCATAAAAAGTAAAGTGCTTGACTTTCTAGAAGATTTTAGATACACAATGTAAACAAAATTTTAGTGAAATTGGTACTAAAGAACAGAAAGTTTAGGTCAAAACAGCAGGTGGGATAAACAGTTTCTCCAGATTTAGTTTGTATGTTTGTGTGGTGGGAGAGGAAGTAACAGCCTGTAGGTGGATGACATTTACATTGAGACTTAAGCGAAAAATAGAGAAAATGGAATGGAAGAATGAGGGAAAGAGTCTTTTTTTTTTTTTTTTTTTAAAGATTTTATTTATTGGGCGCCTGGGTGGCTCAGTTGGTTAAGCGACTGCCTTCGGCTCAGGTCATGATCCTGGAGTCCCGGGATCCAGTCCCGAATCGGGCTCCCTGCTCGGCAGGGAGTCTGCTTCTCCCTCTGACCCTCCCCCATCTCATGTGCTCTCTCTCATTCTCTCTCTCTCAAATAAATAAATAAAATCTTTAAACAAAACAAAACAAAACAAAACAAAAAAAGATTTTATTTATTTATTTGACAGAGAGAGACACAGCAAGAGAGGGAACACAAGCAGGGGGAGTGGGAGAGGAAGAAGCAGGCTTCCTCCCGAGCAGGGAGCCTGATGTGGGGCTCGAACCCAGGACCCTGGGATCATGACTTGAGCTGAAGGCAGACACTTAACAACTGAACCACCTAGGCGCCCCCCCCTTTTCTTTTTAACAGAGTCAACTGTAAGTGCCATATCCTAGAGATACCAGGAGAGAGTCCAAAAGGATGGCCATTAGGCCTGGATGCCAGAAAGCCAGGAGAAAACTTACCAACATGATAATTTACTTAGTAGTTTTATGAGCTCTTTTAAGAAAAATTGATGTACATTTTGTGGTCTTCTAATCTATATGCCATTTACTTCATGAAAAAATTTAACTATTACTTTAATTATAACTTTTCATTTGGAATTCCTTTTAGACTTCCATGTATATTGATGGTTTGTTTTCTAGATATCTTTTGAAATTCTCTTTTCATGATATACAAAAATTTATTGGTTAATTTAGCAATATTTTGAATTAAGATATTCATATTGTATTTAAACAGTTGAATATTTTTCATAATTTTAACAACTTCTTTACTTCCTCAATAGCAATTAACATTTTGGCACTGAACTTATAATATCATATCCTTTTAGAAAACAGCTTTTCCTCACATTTAAAATATTATGTATTTTATATAGTCTGTGAATCTTTTACTTTTAAAATTTCAGCATTTTATATGACTGTGCGTGTGTGTGTGTGTGTGTATTTACAAATAAATACACTCCAGGATCCTAGATATCAAATTCTACTTCCATTTAAGACACATTTATTTGGATATGTATTTACTTTTATTTTCTTTACTTTTCAATTATATCATATTACTCTTTGCCAATGGTGCTTTTTTTTTCTTTTTCAAATTTTTATTTAAATTCCAGTTAGTTAACATACAGTGTAATATTAGTTTCAGGTGTAGAACTTAGTGATTCATCACTTACATATAACACCCAGTGCTTATCACAAGTGCCCTCTTTAATACCTGTCACCCATTTAACCCCTTCCCCTGCCCACCTCTTCCCAATGGTGCTTTTAAAAAAATTTAGTAATACAGGATTATTAGTGAGCTAAGTATAATCAGGGATATTACTAATTAAAAATTTGTGCCTAGAGCAGTGCCTGGGTGGCTTAGTTGGTTAAGCCCCCGACTCTTGATCTCAGTTCAGGTCTTGATCGCAAGATCGAGTTCAAACCCTGTGTTGGGTTCCACATTGTGCATGGTGCCTAGTTAAAAAATTTTTTTGCTTAGAACTTGACCTGCCAGGACTAGGTACTCAATACATTTTAATTTAATCAATTAACATTCAGCAACATTTAGATTAGAAGATTAGAAGAGCACTTTAAATCCATTATTTTTTGCAAGTCCAAGAAAATATAGGATAAGCTATTTATTTCCTCGTTTGGTTCTCATTTGTTTTATTTTTCTGCATTTCAGTTTTGTTTGTGAGATTAGAAGTAAAATCGGGCTTACGTTTAATAGAAAATTATTACCATGTCCTCTGATTGGGATCTTGGGTTTGTTTGCAGGGTGGGAGGTTAAAGGAGTGAATTCATGTGGTGAAGGGTATTCATTCTGGATGTAATAAATGTTTGAGAAAGTTAACCTAAATAGAGATCAGATTAAAAAGAGACAAACAGATATAGAGCTTCATGGTTTATGCTTAGCTTGTTATTTTATTTCTGGACTTGAGCATTCTCTTACTTTTTTGATACCAATGCAGTTTTTTGAAGAACTCACTGAAGGCTTGTCTCACTTGTTTGTTTCTCAGAGTGTAAATGAATGGGTTCAACATGGGAGCTATGGATGACATTAGCACTGCCACACCCTTATTAATAGTCACTGATTCCTTTGCTGAAGGTTTCACATAGATGAAAATACAGCTTCCGTAGGTGATGGAAACAACAGTCATGTGAGAAGAACAAGTAGAAAAGGCTCTTTTCCTTTGTTGGGCAGAGGGGAATCGTAGAATGGTCTTGATGATGTGAATGTAAGACAGAAGAACACACACAAGGGTCAGAATGAAGGTCAGCACAGCACAGACCACAACCAACTGCTCTATGAGCCATGTGTCCGAGCATGAAATCTTCAAGATTGGAGATGCATCACAGAAAAAATAATCAATCACATTTGAATCACAGAATTTCAAATTTAGGAACAGAGTAAGTGGTGGGAGTATGATCAACAAGCCAGCCATCCAACAGCAGAGGACAAGCCTCTTGCAGACTCTGCTGTTCATGATGGTCACATAATGCAGGGGTTTGCAGATGGCCACATAGCGGTCATAGGACATTGTAGCCAAGAGAAAAAATTCTGTTACTCCAAAGACGTCGATAAAAAACACTTGAATAACGCAAATATTAAATGCAATTGACCTGTCACCTGTTGCTATGTTGTACAAATATCTAGGGATACATGCAGATGTGAATGAAATTTCTAATAAAGCAAAATTCTGTAGGAAGAAGTACATTGGTGTTTTAAGATGAGAGTCAACTAAAGTGAGGGATATGATGGTCAGGTTCCCAGTTATACTCAACACGTAAGTAAGAAATAGAAACATAAAAATTGGAATCTGAAGTTGAGGGTCATCTGTCAGTCCCAATAAGATGAAGGTTGTTACTGTGTGGTTTTTCATCACTGACTACTGAATTTTATTCAGTTTCACATAAAATTTAGAGATATTTTATTTGAATAGAGTGGTGTCAAAGCTAGATGGGAATAAACAGTGACTACGAGAGACAGCATACAAACGAACATGTGGTTTCTTCTATAAATTAATGATTGATATTGCCAATACTCTGGCTACTCAATTGTTTATTTTATTTTATTCTTTTGGCAGTTTTGTGAGAGATGTTTAAACTTTTTTTTTTTTTTTTTAGTGAGTGGCTACTACTATTTTTTTTATTATGTTATATTAATCACCATACATTACATCATTAGTTTTTGATGTAGTGTTCCATGATTCATTGTTTGCATATAACACCCAGTGCTCCATGCAGAACGTGCCCTCTTTAATACCCATCACCAGGCTAACCCATCCCCCTACCTCCCCCCCTCTAGAATATTAAACATATTTTTAAAAATGTTCTACCATCTCATTTTCCTCTTTTCTTTCACAGTTTTAATCTATGCCCAAGAATGGATTTTCTCATGTGATTAGATATGACCTACATTGTGGTGTGTGATTCAACAAAATTATTATTTCTTCTTATATCTAACATTTCTTCTTTCTTTCTTTTTTTTTTAAGATTTTATTTATTTATTTGAGAGAGAGAATGAGACAGAGAGCATGAGAGAGGGGAGGGTCAGAGGGAGAAGCAGACTCCCCGCTGAGCAGGGAGCCCGATGCGGGACTCTATCCTGGGACTCCAGGATCATGACCTGAGCCGAAGGCAGCCGCTTAACCGACTGAGCCACCCAGGCACCCCTCTTCTTTATTTCAAAAGTGAATATCTCGATTTAATTTGTTTTATGTCTTTTCTTGAAGATGTGGTCATGATAAAATATAAATATATAAAAACTGATCTGGGCTCCATCAGGCTCTGCTGATCCATCTGTGACCTGCATTTTGCACCGTGCCACGGTGACCAAGCATGTATTTATGTTTTGTTTCGTGTTTTAACATGCAACTTCCACATTGTCGGATCACTCCTCTGACTCTCATGTTTCTCTGGTAGTATGTAATTTATACTCAGTGTCCACTGGATACATGTTACAGAGAGTATTTTAATGCACAGTTTATCTGCTACATATGAAGAAATGTTGGGATCACTGATACACAGCTGGAAAAAAACCCACATATTTCAGTCTGTTTAGTGAAGAATGGAAAACACTGTAATACCTCATTATCACTAAACTCAAAATCAAATTAAAAATACTAAATATACTCTCCACACACCTGTCTTTACTGTCTTTCTCACTCTAAGTTGCAGTGGCAACATCATGCTGATTAAGAGCATGCCTTCTATAGCGAGATCTCCATCTCACTATACCTGGCTTTCCCGCCCACCTCTGTATGACCTTGGGCAAGTTTCCCAACCTCTCGGCCTTCAGTTTTTTAATCTATAAAATGGAGATAATAAGAGTATCTACCATATACAGTTAAAATAATTAGACGAGGTAATACATTTATAATAAAAGCTGATGCATAGTATATGCTTCATATGTATCAGCTAGTATTATCTGGACTCCTACAGGTAATTCATGTGACGTGAACTCAAAACCACAAAATCCTGAGTGGGATTTATGCTCTGTGTAAGTCATATCTTCTTTCTATTCCACATTTCTTATAGTAAGAAAAATAGATTATATTTACTGAAAATTTACCATGTGATAGGTAAAAAAAAAAAAAAAAAAAAATCCCCCCCTCAATCTCTCTCTCTGTCCTTCCACACTGCATCTTTACTTCCCAGTCTCCAAAACTACCCAGGTAAATCTACTTATTTGTGATTTTCACATGGAACATCACTTCTGTTGAGAAGTCTTCTAAACTCTATGTATTGACTGGTCCTTATTTGTGCTCTCATAACAAATAATTGTTACTGCCATCTTAGCACTTTCAGTGAGAAAGTAAGTTTGTTGAAAATAACGACTCTTGTCTTTTTTACTGGGATAGCTCTAAAACTAACAATCCTAGACTTATAGTCAATGGTAAGACACTGTTGTATAGGGGCGCCTGGGTGGCTCAGTCTTTAAGCGTCTGCCTTCGGCTGGGGTCATGATCCCAGGGTCCTGGGATCGAGCCCCGCATCGGGCTCCCTGCTCAGCGGGAAGCCTGCTTCTCCCTCTCCCACTCCCCCTGCTTGTGTTCCCTCTCTCGCTGTCTCTCTCTCTCTGTCAAATAAATAAAAAAGAAAAAGACCAAAAAAAAAAAAAAGACATATTGTTGTATATATACATACACATATGTATCTTATTCATTTGCCTACATATTCAAAGCTATCTTCTGTCCTATTTGGGTTTCATCTTGAAACTGCTTTCTGGGGCACCTGGGTGGTGCAGTCAGTTAAGTGTCCAACTCTTGGTTTTGGCTCAGGTCTGATCTTGGGGTTGTGGGATCAAGCACCGCGTTGGGCTGTGCACTCAGTGGGGGAGGCTGCTTGAGATTCTCTTTCTCTCCCTCTCCCTCTGGCCCCACCCCCCCGCTCTCTCGCTCTCAAATAAATAAATAAATAAATAAAATCTTAAAAAAAAAAAAAAGAAAGGACATATTTCCCTTTAAAAAAAAAAACAAAACTTTGTTCCTATCATGGTTTCCTTCAACTCACTGTGGGACTTTAATTGTATTCATGCTGAAATTACTACAATTATCATGTACCTTTTTTCAAGATTATTGACACATATTTTATAAAGGCCAGTGCCATTGGGTGTTAATTCACACAATTTCACCATGAAATATTCATCTGTTCAGTTTACTTTCATTCTTGTTTTCTGCAGAGAAAGATTTTTTTCCCTCTTAAATTTCCATTTATGTCTCTTCAATGCATATTTTCATATTTTAAAACTGGAGTTTAAGAACTCTCTAATTTTTGCATTGGCTTGATAGTTGTTCTGTAGTTTTTCCTCAGCTATCACACTTAGTTTTACTAACATACTCAAAAGCTTTTTTAGTTTTGAACTAGTATCTCCAGGATTTGAGGGTCTCATATAAATGAATAGAAGGCAATATGCTTTTCAATTTCCTGGCAAAAATTAATTAGCTTGTGCTGTGATTGGCTGTCATTTGTTCCATAAAATACTCACTTTCTCCAGAGATGAGGGCAGGATCATCTCTCACTGTATGCCCAGTTACTACAATTAAAGCCCAAAGTTTACTGTCACCTTCATTGGACAGGAGAGATGACAATGATTTTTTTTGAAGAATTTTGACATTCCTAGGAATTAAAGGGGCACACCATAATAACCATAATAGATAATTTTAATGAAGTGGAAAGATACTCTTTTCAGCCTGCCTAACTTCCTCAATCCATTATTTCTCATTCCAGTGGCTCCTAGAGCTTTACATGGTAATGTGCTCTTTCCTGTACCCTCTAGGTGGTGGCCCTTGTTCCAAAATATTTTTCATTTATTCCATTCATTAATGCTGTTTTTAAGAGACGAGGTTTAAGATGAAAGAAAAGTTACCATTACAGCCCACATCTCAAGAAATTACTAGAGCATAAACAATAGTTTTTTTTCCCAAGTGCACAGGATTAATCCAAGGAAATAATATGAAAATGAAAAGCAGTAATGAAAGCCCAAACCAGGTGTTTATTGTGTAAATATAATATGTAGCTTGATGTGAAAACTATATATGATAATATGCACAATTAAGTATATTATAAAAAGAAAATATATATTTACATGAGTTTAAAAAAACTATGGGATGCCTGGCTGGCATATATATATATATAAAATGTTTTAAGTTTCTAAGTTTTATATATATATACATATATATTGTTTTAAGTTTCTCTATATATACATATATATATAATGTTTTAAGTTTCTAAGTTTTTTTTAAAGATTTTATTTATTTGAGAGAGAGAGAGAGTGAAGAGAGAGAGAGCAGGAGTGGGGAGAGAGGCAGAGGGAGAGGGAGAAGCAGGCTCCAAACTGAGTAGGGAGCCCGACGCGGTGCTGGATCCCAGGACCCTGGGATCATGACCTGAGCCCGAGGCAGTTGCTTAACTGACTGAGCCACCCAGGCGTCCCCAAAGAGTTTTATATTTTAAAAAAGATCTAGGATAACTAACTTTGCCAATATTATGTAAATTGTCATATCAGTGATTTTTAATGTAGGTAGACATTTTCTCTTTAAAGAGGAAAATGAGTGTGTGGCTAAGATAACTTCTCACTGCATATAACTCCACATTATCTTTATGTAAACTATAAAAAGCAGCATTCAAAAAATACATCTCAGAAATATCTGTGCATCTTTATATAACAATTCAAATATTACTTAATCTGATTTTGGTAAATCTTGTCAAATTTGCTTCTCAGAGAAAAATTGACACGTAGATTTACCAAAGATGAAAATAAATGAAATGGTCTCATCTTCTGAGAGTTAATTTTAGCTTCAGTTGATTATTTAACAATGAGCCCTAAAAGCTAATGTGATGAAGAGGATCTATTAGAAAAGGTTTGTGTGGCATTTACTTGGTCTCAGTTTATGACTCTACTTACCCTGACTGATGCTCTGGGATAGCCTAGAACTCCTTGTATTTTTCATCTTCAACACACAGAAGATTTTCAGAATTTCAGATTTTCAGATTTTCAGACATTTCAGAAGAATTTCAAGAATTTTGGTCCTTTTTATGTCTAGGAAGTATTTTCTAGCTCTCTCTTGGTTGAAAGTAAAATATAGTTAAAATATTTTCTCCTCTTGTTTTGAAGTCACTGTTATGAATTCTCTGGAAAGGATAAGAGGCTTTTACATTATTAAGATTTATATTTGATTTATTTGCTAAATTTCAAACTAAATAATAAACAACTAAGTCCTTGGTGACCCAGGTTCAAACATCACTAATAAGCCTTTGTAATGAATCTGGGCAAAAATCCTAAAAGATGCAGCAGTGGGGCAGTGTCCTTAGAGACACAAAGATAAACAATAGCATCAGGCACAGGTCAAGATGCAACAGTAAAAAAACAGATGGTCAAGAAGTAGTCTGCGTTTCCTGCCTTTCTTCCCTAAAATATATGGAAGCTGAAAGATCACAACTCTATTCCATTAATCATTTTTTCTCAATCATTAAAAAGGATAAAATAGGAAAATATTAGAAAACTCAAAGCAACTAAATCGTTTTAATATTTTAAGGAAATGTATGAATATATATGAATATTTAAAAAAATAAAAATGCTTTTTCCATCTTCCCCTTTCAGCACTTCTTAAGATTGGTCATATATAGATTCATATAAAGATAGTTTTTTTTTTTTTGGTTAAAGATTTTATTTATTTGTCAGAGAAAGAGAGAGAGCACAAGCAGGGGGAGTTGCAGGCAGAAGGAGAAGCAGGTTCCCTGCCGAGCAAGGAGCCCAATGCGGGACTCGATCCCAGGACCCCTGGGATCATGACCTGAGCCGATGGCAGACGCTTAACTGACTGAGCCACCCAGGCATCCCATAAAGATAGTTTTTTTAAACTCATGTAAATATATATTTTCTTTTTACAATATACTTAATTGTGCATATTATCATGTATAGTTTTCATATCAAGCTACTATATTTACACAATAAACAGCTGGTTTGGGCATTCACTACTGCTTTTCATTTTCATATTATTTCCTTGGATTAATCCTGTGCACTTGGGAAAAAAAACTATAGTTTATGCTCTAGTAATTTCTTGAGATGTGGGTTGTAATGGTAACTTTTCTTTCATCTGACAATAATATATAACATATCAAAATGTGTGCAATATAGCAGCACATTGTTTAGAGGGAAATTTTTACTTAAAATGTAATATATTGAAAAACCAGTGACCTAAGGTTCATTTTAAGAGATTACAAGAACAAGCTAAAACAGAATAAATAGAAGGAAGAATAATAAAAGTAGAAATCAGTTATATAGAGAATAAATATAAGATTAAAGAAATAAATGCAACTATTAAATGATTTCTTTAAAAAAGGAAAACTTGTAGGTATAGTCAAGAAGAAGCAAAAGAGAAAAAATAAGAAATTATCCAAAATGAAATTATCCAAATGAAAAACAGGAGGATCAATGCAGATGCAACAAATATTAAAATAATAATAAAGCACATCATAAAGAACATTAGGCCAATAAAATAGTTTACATAATATATTAGTTTATGTTAAAAACACAACTAAAAAAAAGAAAAAGAAAATATAAATATTCCAATGTAAGTCAAAATTACTGAATCCATAATTACTAATATTCTCACAAAGAAAATTCAGGGCCAGATGGCTTCACTAGTAAATTATTCCAAATATTTAAAGAAAAAATTATACTAATTTTATGTAAACCAACCCAGAGAAGAGTAAAAGGAAGAATAATTCTCAACTTGGTTATGGGGGCAGTATAACTTCCATGTCAAAATTGGAAATGATTTTGCAAGAAGTTAAGTTACAGGTTGATTTTTGTCATAATAATCATAAAAATCCTTAAATACGAATTATCAAGTTAAATAGAGTGTTAGAAAAGGATATGTGTAACCATAAAGAGAGGTTTATTACAGAAATTCTAGGTTGGTTTAACCTTTGAAAATCAGTAAATGTAATCCACCACATTAGTAGAATGAAGGGAAAAAAATATCATCTCAATAATGCAGAAAAAAGCATTTTGTAACTACAATTCCCACTCATTATTAAACATTCTCAGCAAATTAGGAATAGAAGCAAAGTTTGTTAGTCTGATGAAGGGAATCTAGAAAATATGTTATTTATTTTTTTAGTGAAGATTGTCATTCAATATCCTATTATTTTCAGGTGTATATTACAGTGAATCAATATTTTTATACATACAAAATGATCCCCACGATAAGTCTAGCTACCATGTGACACTGTACAAAATAATTACAATATTTTTGGCTATATTCCCTGTGTTGTACATTACGTCCCCATGATTTATTTTATCATTGGAAATTTGTACCTCTTAATTTTCTTCACCTATTTCACCTGCCACCCAACCCCTAGCTCCTCTGGAAACCAACAGTTTCCTCTATCTGTGAGTCTGTTTCTGTTTTGTTTGGTTTTTTAAGATTTATTTATTTATTTTAGAGAGAGAGCATAGAGGACAGGGGCAGAGAGAGCAGGAGAGAGAGTCTCAAGCAGACTCTCTGCTGAGCCCCAGTGTGGGGCTTGATCTCACGATTCTGAGATCACAACCTGAGCCTAAACCAAGAGTCAGACACTCAACCGACTGTGCCACCTTGGCACTCCCTGTTTTGTTTTTTTGCTCTTTTGTTTTAGATTCCACATGTAAGTGAAATTATATGGTATTTGTCCTCCTCTGTCTTTCTTATTTCATGTAGTGTAATACCCTCTAGGTCCATTCATGTTGTCACAAATGGCAAGATTTCATTATTTCGTATGGCTGGGTAATATTCCATTACATATATTTATTATATAATATATAATCATATAAATATATTTTATTAAACTATATAAAATGTATTAAATATGTGTATAATATATATTATAAATAACATATCATTGTATATATTATATATATCCTATCTTCTTTATCCATTCATCTATGAATGAACACATAGGTTGCTTCCATATCTTGGCTATTGTAAATAATACTGCAATGAACATAGAGGTGCAGTATTTGTCTCTTCAAATTGGTGTTTTTTGTTTTCTTCAGGTAAATACCCAGAAGTAGAATTGTTTAATCATATGGTAGTTCTATTTTTAATTTTTTGAGGAACCTGCGTACTGTTTTCCAAAATGGCTGGACCAATTTAAATTTCCACCAAGAGTTCCCTTTTCTCTATATCCTCACAAATGGTTGTTACTTTTTGTCTTTTTGATGATAACCAATCTGACTGGTGTGAGGTAATATATATTGTGATTTTGGTTTGCATTTCCCCGATGATCTGTGAAGTTGAGCATGTGCCTGTTGACCATCTGTATATCTTTGGAAAAATGTCCATTCAAGTTCTCTGTCCATTTTTTTTTAAAGATTTTATTTATTTATTTGTCAGAGGGAGAGGCAGTTTCTCTGTCCATTTTTTGACGGGGTTGTTTATTTTTTTGATATTCAGTGTACTTTTTTTACATAGTTTGATTATCAACCCCTAACAGATGTATGATTTGCAAATATCTTCCCCCATCCAGTAGGTTACCTTTTTGTTTTGTTGATGGTTTCCTTCACTGTGCAGAAGCTTTTCAGTTTGATGTAATCTCATTTGTTTAACTTTTGTTGCCCTTGATTGAGGAGACTGGTCCAAAAAAAAAAAAAAATGTTGCTGAGACCAGGGTCAAAGAGCTTACTGCTTTTGTTTTCTTCTAAGAGTTTCATGATTTTAGGTCTTACATTCAAGTCTTAAATCCATTTTGCATTTATTTTTGTATATGGTGTAAGATAGTGGTCCAATTTCATTTTTTTTAAACATAGCTGTCCAGCTTTCCCAGCACCATTAATGAAGAGATTATCTTTTCCCCATTGTATATTCTTGCCTCCTTAGTCATAGGTTGATTAACCATGTGTGTGGGTTTATTTCTGAGCTTTCTGTTGTATTCCGCTGATCTTCGTGTCTGTTTTCATGCCAGTACCACCATCCTATTTTGATTACTATAGCTTTGTAATATGATTTGAAATCAGGGCACGTGATACCTCCAGCTTGGGTTTTTTTTTTTTTTTTTTTTTGTCAAATTGCTTTGGCTATTTGGGGGCTTTTGTGGTTCCATACAAATTTTAGGATTCTTTGTTATAGTTCTGTGAAAAATGCTATTGGTATCTTAATGGGGATTGCATCAAATCTGTAGATTGCTTTGGGTAGTATGGACATTTTAACAATATTTGTTCTTCCAATCCATGAGCATAGATTATCTTTCCATTTATTTGTATCTTCCATTTATTTCATCAGTGTTTTATAGTTTTCAGAGTACAGATCTTTCACCTCCTTGGTTACATTTCTTCCTAGGTATTTTATTTTGAATATTGAAATCTTTTCTCTTTAGTTGAGGAATATGACAGGATGTCCACTCCCACCATTTCTATTTATCATTGTATTGGGGGGCCTAGACAGAGCAATAAAGAAAAGAAAAATAAATACAATAGCCTGTCATTATTTGCATATTATTTGATTGTGTTTTGATATATTTAAAAGACACTACAGGTAAATCACTAGAATTAATTACTAAATTTAATAACTAGTAATTATTAAATTTGGGAAGGTTGATAGACCAAAATCAATATTCAAAAACAATAGTACCTCTAAAACTAGCAACAATTAGAAAATAAAAATTAAAAAAATCCATATAAAATAGCAACATATTATCAAAGGCTGAGTAATGAATCCATCAAAATACCAGTAATATGTCTATCAATATTGTGCAAGGCCTCTATACACTTAAAATTGAAATATTTTTGAAAGTAATTAAAGACACAAATGGGACTGTTTTAACGGATTAGAATTCTCAATGTTATAATAACATGAATTTCCCCCAAACTGGCCTGTTGGTTTAAATGCAATCTTAACTTAAAATCACTGAAGAGAATTTTTTTCCTTGTAGAAATTGCCAAGGTTTTTAAGGTTTTATGAAAAACAAAGGGCTGATAAGAAAAAAGTAAACTTGAGGAAGTAGAAGACAGTTGTTTGGATTATACTACCCGATATGAAAACTTATTATAAAGCTACTATAAACAAAATAGTATAGCATTGGTTCAGAGATAAGCATAACAATGGAATTAAATAATGAACCCTGAAAAAGATTCACTCACACAACAGCAATTGATTATGACAAAATTGCCACTGAATTCAAGGAGAAAGGGGAAAGTTTTTCAAGAAATGATTCTGAGTTATTTCAATATTCACATGGAAAAAAAGAACATAGTTCCCTATCTCAAACCATAGAAAAAGTCAATTCCAGATGGGCCATTAACCTTAATTTGTAAGAACTGTGAGTGAAACTTATAGAATAGAACGTAATTACCTACCTTCATAATGTTGAGTTAACAAAAATTTCTGAAACAAACAAAACCCCCAAAACAAAACAAAAAACAAAGAGCCCTGTAGACAACAGAAATGAAATGATGGATTGGACTTCATTAAAGTTAAGAACTTTTGTTTTTCAAATTTAACATAAACAACATGAACAGGCAAGACATAGATAAGGGATAAATAACTTCAGTATATACCATTAACAAAGGACTGATATATAGAAAATTTATAAAACTCCTAAAAATAAATTCAAATTGAAAGAAATCTAATAGAAAGGACAAATTATTTGAATAGGCACTTCACAAAATAGGATGTCTTATATCCAAAAAACCTATAACAGGGTATTCCACATCATCAGTCATAACATGGCTAAAATTAATAGGTCTGACAAAGTTTCATGTTGGCAAGAATATGGAGCAATTATAACCCATATACATTGCTGATAAGAAGATAAATTGGTACACTATTTTCGAATGTTGTTTGACAATGTCAACTAAGCTAAACATACGGCTACCATATAGCCTATCAATTCCACTTTTAGTTCTATATTCTACAGATATGAATGTATATGTCTGCCAAAAAACATGTACAAGAATATTCTTTGACCTTTATTTATAATAGTTATATATAGGAAACAACATAAATATTTATTAATAGGAGATGGCTAAATTAATTGTGCTATATTTCTATAATTGACTACAACTTATAAATTAAAAGAATTGAGTACTGATAACATAAGAACTTGGACAACTGTCACAGACATAATGTCAAGCAAATGAAACTAGACCCCAAAGAGTACATTCTGTGTATTCCTATTCGTATGATGGTCATGATTATACAAAACTGATCTTTGGCATTGAGTCAGCATAGCAGATACATTTGGGAGGATACTGTTATAGAGTGGCATGAAAGAGATGTCTGGGATGCTGAAAATGTGCTGTATCTGGACCTGTGTGATGGTTACATGAGTATCAATGCTTATGAAAACTCATCAAGCTGTGCACAGTGAATTATGTTCTATATTATATATTATCATCAATGTTTAAAAAGTATTTATATTTTTGGAGAGTCATACCAAAGTGTATATGAAATAAAATATGTATCTGTTTCAAATAATCAACCAGGGGTTGGAAGGAATGGACCTGTTTGTAGATGAAACAAGTTGGCTATAAATTGATACTTGTTGATATGATCAATACAGCACTGTGCATTAGGAAATTTTCTCTATGTAAGTTTTAAAGAAATGAGGTGCTTAACACACAGCTTGGGGTAGAATAAACACTCAAAAATATTTGTTGTTGATATTGAGATGTTTTTAACATTTTGGACATTTTAAGGAATTTAGGAGACTAGTTGTAATTACTCCTGGGCTGAAAAAGGCAGGCATCTTAGAACAAGACCTGGAGGACTATAATTTCTCAGTCTGGGCCCTCAGGTAAGCTATTATTAGTGGGCCTGAGGAGTAAGGACTTTTATTCCTATAATGCAGGCCTCGTGTAGCTCCTTGTTTCAAGACAGGCGAGGGTTATTATTGCAATCTAAATTTCCAGAAACTGACAGTTTCTAATAACTTAGTAGTCATTAAGTCCACTCATCTCTGGAAACACCCAGTGTTTGTCAGATCAGGGGTTCAGGACAAGGAGAATATAATTTTTAAAAGTATTGTCTATCTGGGAGTGAGGGCATCGACTAGACCAGTGAAGGACATGTGAGAAGGTCAGGCAAAGGTGAAAAAATGACGTGGAAAAAATGAATCCACCAGAGAGTCAGAGCTTTTGCATGAACTGGAGTTAATGCTGTAGGACAGTTGACACAGTGAGTTGCCAAAAAGCTCTGCCTGCATTAGAAAGAGCTTCCCAAGGCTCCTGAACTCATTGCACTCAGCCGTCCTTCCTACCTACTTGATGCCAAGGAGTATTGTTCTAAAAAAATCACATGGCTTACATATTCAGGTTCCCATTATTTATATTAATTTGTGTATGTATATATATTTTAAGATTTTTAGTTTATTTATTTGACAGAGACAGACACAGCGAGAGAGGGAACACAAGCAGGGGGAGTGGGAGAGGGAGAAGCAGGCTTCCCGCTGAGCAGGGAGCCTGATGCGGGGCTCGATCCCAGGACCCTGGGATCATGACCTGAGCCGAAGGCAGACGCTTAAAGACTGAGCCACCAGGTGCCCCTAATTTGTATATATTTAAAAGTTCAACTCTTTTTAAAAGAAAATTAGAGTTATGCTAGTGGTCACTACATTTATATTTTCATTCAAAAGTTCTTTTCATTTTTAACCACAGATTAATTTGTGCATTATCAATCTTATATTAAAAACATGTACTGCATTTTATAGGTTAAGCCTATGTGAGCAGTTTTTAATATTAGGGTTAATATTTTTAAATATTACTTATACTGATTTCGTTACATGTAGGTTTTGCTTTAGGAGTCTCTTGAAAATATCTTTTTGCTGAAAGTGTTTCTTTGGTGAGGCTTCCTTAAGTCAAATACAGAATTTTGGGTCTAATAAACAGAAGTTAAATTCTGAGTCCACTACTAACCAGCACTGCTTAAATATCTGAAGCATTCCAATAGAAGGTGATGTGAGCAACATATTTAATTCAGACTTCTATAGCCATATTATAAATTAAAAATAAATCAGTTTAAATGGTATATTTTATGTAATCGAATATATCAAAATATTATTTCAACCTGTAATCAATATAAAATTGTTTTTGAGATATATCTCAATCAAGGTCCCTGAAATGTCATAATTTTGTTTTACTTCCTTGTTTCTCAAGGTGTCAATGAAGGGGTTCAGGAAGAAGTTCTGCACATAGGAAGCATGGAGCTCTGTCACGCCCTTAGTAATAGCCACAGTTTCCATGGCTGATTGTGTAATATAGATGAAAGTACTGCTTCTATAGGTTTCCTTTGAGTTGTAGTCATTTCTGTGCCTAATTTAGGTGCATTTCATGTTTTTACTTGTTTACACTTTTTTACATGTTTTCACAATCTTCCTAATCATTTTAGTTTCTCAACAGCCAATGCATATAGTTATAGATAAAGGTATAGAAACAAATACAGATGCAGATATATAACCATTATCTTTAGGAATTTACTCATCTTTTAAGAAGAATTGGCACTTTTACTTCAAATTAACTGCTAGTCTGTGATTTTTTGAGTATTCATAATTGTACGAGCCTACATTTTATAATTCAGCTTCTGCATTAAGATGCAAACATTTGTCATAGCTTCCTTTTTTTTTTAAAGATACTTTTGTTGTTTGTAATTGTGAAAGGTGAAATAAAATGGAGTCATTTATGTGAAGGGGTTTAAAAATGAATCTGGGAGGCAACTAAGGAGGTGGGCTGTATGCATGTCCTCACCAGATAGAACCATGAATTTCTGAACTGGGCCAAACCCCAAATACCTCAAGGACTCTGCAAGAACATTTGCAACTTACTACAGTAATGGACTTTTGCTTAGTGATGGCCTTAGCAGCCAGTTATGTGCCAAGATTAGTTTTCTGCCGCCAACACCAATCAAAATTTTTGTAGACAACTTACATGAGCATTCCCTTTTTTGTCTTTAAAACCTCCTGATTTTGCTCCCTAGTGGAACACTATTTAGGTTGCTGCCCAAATCTGTGTACCTGAATTGTAATTCTTTGATCCCAAATACACACTTTTGCTTGACTGTTGCCTCCTGACAATTATAGGTTGACAGTGATGTTTATATATATATATTTTTTTAAGATTTTATTTATTTATTTGAGAGAGAGAGAATGAGAGAGAGCACATGAGAGCGGGGAGGGTCAGAGGGAGAAGCAGACTCCCTGCCGAGCAGGGAGCCCGATGCGGGACTTGATCCAGGGACTCCAGGATTATGACCTGAGCCGAAGGCAGTCGCTTAACCAACTGAGCCACCCAGGCGCCCCGTGATGTTTATATTTTATTTAATGCACTAGTCACATATCCTTTCTAAAGTGTAAGGCATTTAAGGGCAAGAAATCTGCAGGGTTTCTATTCTATCTCCAGTGCCTAAAATGGTGCCTGGCATCAAAAATGCTCTTGAAAGCTAGAATTGGAAAAGGCAATAAACACAATTAATCTATCCAAAATATATAAATAACTTGCTGGTTCTGCTTATTTTGTCGTTTTGTTTGCAGTTTTGTAAAGGCTTGTTAAGACGTGAAGTCATTTTTTTGTTTCCTAGAAATGTATCACATTTCTTTTTAAGAGAGCTTCACCTGGGTGGCTCAGTCAGTTGGGGGTCTGCCTTTGGCTCAGGTCATGATCCCGAGGTCCTGAGATCAACCCCCTAGTCAGGCTCCCTGCTCAGCTCTGCCGCTCCCCCACCCGCCTTTTGCTCTCTCTCTCAAATAAATAAATAAAATCTTTTTTTTTTTTTAAAGAGTGCTTCCTGAAATAACTTCCTTGCTAGAAAGGAATGACTTAAAAATCTAAAGATATATACTTAAGAACTAATGATATTTTTAGGAAAATGTGATCCCTCTACTTCAGCAAATTCCATTACTTCTTTGAGAATAATGCAGTTCTTTTGATTGAGTCTTTGACAGCTTGTTTTACTTGCTTGTTTCTCAAGGTGTAAATGAAGGGGTTCAGCATAGGAGCAATGGATGTAGTAAGGACTGCCACACCCTTATAAATGGCCACTGATTTCTTTGCTGAAGGCTTAACATAGATGAAAATACAGCTTCCGTAGGTAACGGAGACTACAATCATGTGGGAAGAACATGTAGAAAATGCCTTTTTTCTTTGCTGGGCAGAAGAGAATCGTAGAATGGCCTTGATGATGTATATGTAGGATAGAACTATGCATATGAGGGTCATAATAAAGGTCAACACAGAACAGACTATGACCATCTGCTCTATAAGCCATGTTTCTGAGCATGATATCTTTAGGAGGGGGGATGCATCACAGAAAAAATGGTCAGTAAGGTTAGAGTCACAGAATTCCAGATTTAGGCCCAGGCTGAGTGGCGGGAGTATGATCAAGAAGCCAGCTGTCCAGCGTCCAAGGATGACTCTTCTACAGACCCTCTTGTTCATGATGGTCACATAATGCAGGGGTTTGCAGATGGCAACATATCGATCATAGGACATGGTGGCTAGGAGAAAAAATTCTGTTACACCAAAAAGATCAGTAAAAAGAATTTGAATGGCACAATTGTCATATGTGATTGTCTTGTCACCTGTTGATACGTTGTACAAATATCTGGGAATACAAGCAGAGGTAAATGAGATTTCTAAGAAGGAGAAATTTTGTAGGAAAAAGTACATGGCATTCTGAAGATGAGAATCTAAGAAGGTAAGGGAGATGACTGTCAGGTTCCCAGTTATACTCAACATATAGGTGAGAAATAGAAAGATGAAAATCATAATCTTCAGTTGTGGATCATCAGTCAGTCCCAGCAGGATAAAAGTTGTTATTGTGTGGTTTCTCATCATTGACTTCTGACTTCAATTCAATCTGCATTTAGAATTCAGATATATTTGATATGCACCCAGTGGTAATTAATGGGAGAAAAACTATTCAAAGAATCACATGCATTTCAAAAATTTTTGCTTACAAATATTATCAATACACTGGTATTCTAGGTTCTACAATTGTGTGTTTTTGGTAAATTCAGGAGAGATTTAAAAAATCAGAAAAATCTATATCACCCTTCAAAATATTATGGGTGCTTCCTTCTCATTACATTTTGTTTGCAATTTATCCCTATAGATAGATTTGACTGCTAATGTTTTGTGAGATCATTTTGTCCCTGTTCACAGACTGAATCCTAAAGCTGAATCTTAAACTTTCATTATCACCTTCATGCGTTTCCTTGAAGTTTTGTTTTGATAAAGAACAAACAATGAATCATGGAACACTACATCAAAAACTGATGATGTAATGTATGGTGATTAAGATAACATAATAAAATTAAAAAAGAACAAATATATCACAAATAGTTTGGGCTCATTATATAGGCTCTCCATGTCCATTACTGAAGGTGTCGAGCTCTAGTAGTATAATTTTAAAAATATGTGTTTCCCTTAAGCAACTTCTTTCTTACCCATTTCCCTGACTCTCATAATTTTCTGTTTAAAATTACACTCATTTCCCACTGTGGCACAGAAGACAGGAAGTATTTTGATGACAAATGTAGTGTATAGAATGATAAGATGTATGTGTTGGGTGAAAAATATATAGGGATGTAAAAAATCATTACAATTTTTCTTAGTTTTCAAACCTTTTAGTTGAGGTTGAAACACATTCCAGACGCTTAATGACTGAGCCACCCAGACGTCCCTCTTTTTTTTTTTTTTTTAAGATTTTATTTATTCATTTGAGAGAGAGAGAGAGACAGCACGAGCGGGGGGAAGGACAGAGGGATAGGGAGAGACAGGCTCCTAGCTGAGCAGGGAGCCCCACCTGGGGCTCAATCCCAGGACCCTGGGATCATGACCTGAGCCAAAGGCAGACACTTAACTGACTGAGCCACCTGATGGTCCACTTCTTTGGTATGATCAGTTTTTATACTTTTAGACATTCTAATAGTTTGTGTGGTATTTCATTGTGATTTTAATTTTTGTACATCTAATAGCTAATGATGTTGAATATCTTTTGCTGCATTTAGTTGCCATCTGTATATTTTCTTTGGTAAAATATCTGTTAAATCATTTGCCTATTGTTAAATTGGGTTGTCAGTTTTCTTATTATTGAGTTTTGAGAGTTTTTTATTTAGTCTGGATACAAGTCCTTTATCAGATAGGTGACTCACAAATATTTTCTCCTAGTTTGTGGCTTGTCCTATTCTCTTAATGTCTTTTTAAGAGAAGAATTCTTTTTTTTCCTTTTTTTTATTATTATGTTCAGTTAGCCAACATATAGTACATCATTAGTTTTTGATGCAGTGTTCAATGATTCATTAGTTGCATATAACACCCAGTGTTCATCACTATAAGTGTCCTCCTTAATACCTATTACCCGTCTACCCCATCCCCATCCCCCACCACCCTCCCTTCTGTAACCATCAGTTTGTTTCCCAGAGTCCAGAGTCTCTCATGGTTTGTCT
Organism: Leptonychotes weddellii; assembly: GCF_054177405.1. Lineage (NCBI taxonomy): Eukaryota > Metazoa > Chordata > Mammalia > Carnivora > Phocidae > Leptonychotes > Leptonychotes weddellii. The sequence goes on along the minus strand of NC_138373.1, from coordinate 106,267,128 downwards.
CCCTCTCTGATTTCTTCCCATTCAGTTTTCTTTCCCTCTCCCTATGGTCCTCCATGCTATTCCTTATGGTCCACATATGAGTGAAACCATATGATAATTGTCTTTCTCTGCTTCACTTATTTCACTTAGCATAATCCCCTCCAATTCCATCCATGTTGATGCAAATGGTAGATATTTATTCTTTCTGATTAATGATAGCTAACATTTCATCATTTTTTAAAATGTATCATGCTTTTACTATTGTATCTAAAAAATCTTAGCCTAACCCAACAATAATATCCTTGTGTGTTTTTTCTCTAGAAGTATTATAGTTTGTTTTACATTTAGGTCTGTGATTCATTTTGAGTTAATTTTTGTAAATCTATTTGTAAATAGTACAAGATATGTATCAAATTTCATTAAAAAATATGGCTATTCATATTCACTTTCAGTGCCATTTATTGAAAAGACTAATCTTTTTTTAATGAATTATTTCTGCCTCTCTATCAAAAATCAGTTACCATAAACCTTACATAAAGTAAGGTTTTACTTCTGGAGTTTCAGTTCTTTTCCATTGACTTATTTCTCTATCTTTACACCAATATATTGGTTATTTATAATAAGTGTTAAATTAAGGTAGATCCTATAAGTTTGTTCTTTTTCAGAATTGAATTGATTATTCAAGGCCTTTTGAATTTCCATGTGAATTTTATAATTGCTTGTCAATTTCTATAAGAACTTTTGCTTGGATTTTAAGATTGAATCAAATCTGTGAATTAATTTGGAAATAGTTTAACTCTTAACAATATTTAGTTTTCAATTCATGAAAGTAATATATATATCCACTCATATGGCTCTTTTTTAGCTGCCTTCAACAAATTCTTAGTTTTCAGCATTCAGATCTTTTACATGTTTTGTCAGATTTAGACCTAAGTATTTCAACTTTTTGATACAATTTTTTTAGTGTTCAATTTCTGATTGTTGCTAATATATAAAAATATGTTTGAATTTTGTATGTGGATTTTTTTCAGGCAAAATTTATAAATTCACTTATTAGTTCTAACAGCTTTTGTTTTGGTAGAATCCATAGGGTTTTCTACACAGAAGATCAAGTTGCAGGGAAATAAAGGCAATTATTTTCTTCCTATCAAACCTAGACTTTTTTCATTTTTGGACTTACTGCATTGCCTGTAATCTTCAGTATAATGTTGAATAGAAATGATAACAGTGGGCATCCTTGTCTTGTTCTTGATCTTAGGAAGGAAGCATTCAGTATTTCATTATTAAATGTGATGTTAGTTGTGTTTTGTAGATATTTTTTTATCAAGTTGAGGAACAGGTTAGAGAAACCAGAAATGGCCCCTCAACTCTATGGTCAACTCATCTTTGACAAAGCAGGAAAGAATGTCCAATGGAAAAAAGACAGTCTCTTCAACAAATGGTGGTGGGAAGATTGGACAGCCACATGCAGAAGAATGAAACTGGACCATATCCTTACACCACACACAAAA
>NC_138373.1:106227159-106265138 GCF_054177405.1 Leptonychotes weddellii | reverse complement strand
AAGGGCAAAAATGAACTACTGGGACTTCATCAAGATAAAAAGCTTTTGCACAGCAAAAGAAACAGTCAACAAAACCAAAAGACAACCGACAGAATGGGAGAAGATATTTGCAAATGACATACCAGATAAAGGGCTAGTGTCCAAAATCTATAAAGAACTTATCGAACTCAACACCCAAAGAACAAATGATCCAATCAAGAAATGGGCAGAAGACATGAACAGACATTTTTCCAAAGAAGACATCCAAATGGCCAACAGACACATGAAAATGTACTCAACATCACTCGGCATCAGGAAAATCCAAATCAAAACCTCAATGAGATATCACCTCACACCAGTCAGAATGGCTAAAATTAACAAGTCAGGAAACGGCAGATGCTGGTGAGGATGCGGAGAAAGGGGGAACCCTCCTATACTGTTGGTGGGAATGCAAGCTGGTGCAGCCACTCTGGAAAACAGTATGGAGGATCCTCAAAAAGTTGCAAATAGAGCTACCATACGACCCAGCAATTGCACTACTGGGTATTTACCCCAAAGATACAAATGTAGTGATCTGAAGGGGTACATGCACCTCAGTGTTTATAGCAGTAATGTCCACAAGAGCCAAACTATGGAAAGAGCCAAGATGTCCATCGACAGATGAATGGATAAAGATGTGGTATATATAAACAATGGAATATTATGCAGCCATCAAAAAAATGAAATTTTGCCATTTGCAATGACATGGATAGAACTAGAGGGTATTATGCTAAGCGAAATAAGTCAATCAGAGAAAGACAAGTATCATATGATCTCACTAATATGAGGAATTCTTAATCTCAGGAAACAAACTGAGGGTTGCTGGAGTGGTGGGGAGTGGGAGGGTTGGGGTGGCTGGGTGATAGACATTGGGGAGGGTATGTGCTATGGTGAGTGCTGTGAATTGTGTAAGACTGATGAATCACAGACCTGTACCTCTGAAACAAATAATACATTATATGTTTAAAAAAAGAAGACAAAGAAGAAGATAGTAGGAAGGGAAAAATGAAGGGGGGGAAACGGAAGGGGAGACGAACCATGAGAGACTATGGACTCTGAGAAACAAACTGAGGATTCTAGCGAGGAGGGGTGTGGGGGGATGGGTTAGCCTGGTGATGGGTATTAAAGAGGGCACATACTGAATGGATCACTGGGTGTTATACACAAACAATGAATCATGGAACACTACATCACAAACCAATGATGTAATGTATGGTGATTAACATAACATAATACAATAAAATAAAAAAGAAACCTTATTCTACCTACACAAAGTAAAGATGAACACTGAAGAAGAAAAAATTGAAGGTAAAATACAATACACTCACTATAAAGATGATTTAATGAAGACAGCATGGTATTGACAATAGAATATACATAAAGATCAATGAAACAGAATAGAAATCCCATATGTAGAACAACATACATACAGTTAGTTGATCTTTGACAAAGGAGCAAATGCAATTCAACAAAGAAAATCTTTTCCACAAATGTAGAATTGGACATCCATACAAAAAATAAATCTAGACACAGACCTTTCACAAAAATTAACTCAAAATGAATCACAGACCTACTATAAAACTTCAACAATAAGTAAATGGATGGTGGTCGGTGGGGCCAGGATTCTCACTTTTGGAGTGGGTGGTTACAGAGAAGAAGGCGAGGAAGGTTGCATATAGTAATACTTATGTATTTATATATTATTACGATCACATTTATTTCCTGGCTCTGTCCTGTTATAGGGTCTAGAAGCAATAACACCATGGTAGCAATGAACACACCTAGAGCCACAGATCTTGGTTTCTAATACCATTCTCCAATAAAAGTAACCAGGTATTATTGCAGGAATGTCTGATTAGAGGGCTCTGGTAAGGAATATATAAGATGATCCTGAAGCATCTTATAGTACCAGAAAATAAGGAAGTGATTTTTAAAAAACACACTATGATGGTTGGATGTCAAATGGAAGAGTAGCCAACTGAAAGGTTTCCCAATGGCCAAAGCTAGAAAAATTTAGCAACAAAATAAATTAGTATTGGATATAAGTCAGAATTATCAATAAATGTGTCATCAGTTCATTAAGTGCAATGAAGCTACCATATTAACATGTTAATAATAGGAGAAACTATGTTGGGGACATATAGTAACTCTACCTTCAAATTTTTTCCATAGTTCTAAAAAAAAATTTTTTTCAAAAAAGAACCTTGGTGATATATTGATTAGAATTTTGTTGAATCTATCAATACATTTGTTAAATATTGAAACCTTAAAAATATTGAGCCTTCTAAAATATGAGGATTTCATAACTTTCTGTTTAGTTATATGCTGATTTTTTAAATTCTCCATCACAAAGAATTGGTTTACTTATTTTTTTTATTGAAACATAATTAACATACAATATTACATTAGTTTCAGGTGTACAACATATTGATCCAACAATTCTATACATTACTCAGTGTTCACCACAATAAGTACTATACTATATATTATCACAATATTATTGACTATATTCCCTATGCTGTGCTTTTCATCTCCATGACTCATTTATTTTATAACTGGAAATTTGGGCCTCTTAATCCCCTTTACCTATTTCACCCATCCTCCACCCATCTCTCCCCGTGGCAACCACCAGTTTGTTCCCTGTAGTTAAAAGTCTGTTTTTTTATTTGTTTATTCCTTTGTTTTGTTTTTTAGATTGCACATGTAAGTGGTATTTGTCTTTCTCTGACTTATTTCACTTAGCATAAATACCCTCTAGGTCCATCTATGTTGTTGCAGATGGCAAGATCTCATTTTTTTCTTTTTCTTTCCTTTTTTTTTTTTTTGGCTGAGTAGTATTCCATTGTATACATATCACATCTTCTTTACCCATTCATCTATCAGTGGACACTGGGTTGCTTCCATATCTTAGCTATTGTGAATAATGCTGCAGTAAGTGTAGAGATGCATATATCTTTCTGAATTAGTGTTTCTCTTTTCTTTGGGTAAACACCCAGTAGTTAGGCTACTGAATCAAATGGTATTTTTATTTTTAATTCTTTGAGGAACCTCCATGCTTTTTTCCACAGTGGCTGCCACAATTTACATTCCCACCAAAGAGCATGAGAGGGTTCTCTTTTCCTCCACATTCTTACCAACACTTATTTTTTCTTGCCTTGTTGATTCTAGCCATTCTGACAGTTGTAAGGTGATATCTCATGGTGGTTTTGATTTGTATTTTCCTGATGATTAATGATGTTGAGCACATTTCATGTGTCTGTTGGCCATTTGTAAATCTTCTTTGGGAAAATCACTTATTCAGATTCTCTGCCCAGTTTTTATTCAGGTTATTTGGTTTTTTTGATGTTGAGTTGTTATAATTTCTTTATATATTTGGATATTAACTCCTTATTGGATATATCATTTGTAAATATCTTCTCCCATTCAGTTGCCTTTTCATTTTGTTAATGGTTTCCCTCACTGTGGAAAAAGGTTTTTATTTTGGTGTAGTCCCAAAAGATTGTTTATTTGTTTATTGTCAACATATTTTTATTAACAAAATATTTGAATAGCACACTTTATATCCTTGTGTCCTTTCTTCTTGCTGTTTTCTGCTTCACAAGTTTACATGTAATTTGATTATAGTGCCTCGGCAGATATTTATCTCAGGTAAAAATAATATAACATTGACAATATGAAAATTCTAAGACTGCTTTTTCCTCACTGCTATCCTCTGCACTTATACACCTCTCTGACATTTAATATTTTTTTAAAAAAATCATTTTCCAAGGCTACCTAATTAAAATTATCCAACTAAACTTTAGAATATACTCCTCAGGAACATCTCTCTCTAGAGACATTTTAATTGTTTTCCTGCAAGAATCTCCTGTGACTATCTTGAGGGGGGAAAAAAAAAACCCGTCTGTTTGTTTTGGTAACAATAGTTAGAAAACCAACTTTCCCACTGGAAGGTAAGAAAAAGTTTTTTTCTTAAAAAATTACAACCCATCTTTATCTTACAAAATTTACTGGGAGCCAGGTAAAACGTTATATTAGTAGGTCTTCCTAGCATCTAGGGTTAGGATACTGTTATTTTTATGGAAATTTTGGAAAATGAGAAATACTAAATGCCTGCTCTTTGATTGTGCAACTTGGAATGGTTCCTTACATTTCAAGGATTTTCTCTCTCACAAATTTTTATTCATTCCTATGCAGCTCACCTCTTTCCTATAGCTGTTATTTCTTGATTCTCACTCATGGCTTGAGCCTCTCCTTTTGAACTAAGAACTTCACTTAATTAACCAGCAAAATACACAACTTTGTCACCTCTATTTGCCTATTTTGCTGTAACTACTGCCCGATTCCACATTTTTCTCTTTCTTGTACTTTTTATTTATTTTGAGGGTCTTACCCACATTCCAGGAGAGTTCAGTCTTTAGTTCTGCCGTCTTACCGGGTAAAAATTTAGGGCAGAAGTCCATTTTGCTTCTGGCCTCCCCTCTCCACACTTCTAGTTTTACTGCTAAACAACGGGCTAGTGCCAGAGATACTGTTACCCAATGAAAAATTTTTGCAAGACCACTTGAGTCTCAGCCTTTCAGACTAAACATGGATTGACTACATGGAACAATCCACAAACCTGTTTCCACTGTGTCACCAACTCTTTCCTGGATCACCAGTTACAGAACCTCTTGGATACTTTGCTGCCACTTTCTATGAGCAACTGGGGCTGTGTCAACTTTCTATCAGGGTCTCCCCAACTTCTGGAATAAACTTTCTCCTAAACTTATTCTTCAGTGTATTTCATCTTTCTCTATGTGACCAGGATCATCCTGCCAAATTCCACCTACACACTACAGAAATATGTTCTTGCATAATGAAATTAAAAGCAGAAACAAATTGTGAAGTCTATAAAATGCTCCAAAAGTAAAGTAAAGCCTCAAACACTGACACTCATTTAAAGTAAGGCAACAGAACATTTGGATTTGAGAAGTCAAATTGTTACCACATAGGATTATATATAACTGTAAGTATATTTTTAAATTTCTTACCTTATATATTTTTTTCCATTTTCTAATCAATTTGTAACTTAAATCACTTAAATTTGTCTGTTTGAATATCTTCCAAAAAGTAATAGATTATTATTTGATTCAGAAAGGAAAAGTTTTAATTCTTAATTTGTTTAGGATTATATAAATTTCAGATTTTATAGCTCTGATTCTTTTTTTAAGTTATTAATTCTCTATTTAGGCAAGACTGACATGAAACATCTTGAAAATTTGTAGAAACTATTTTAAAAAGCAAACTTCAAATGTTTTATTTTAAGAAAACTCATTAGAACATGTGGTCATTAGTAAAATATTTAAATAGAAATAAAATAATATCTTACATTTTATAATTTTCATACACATATGATCAATTTTAAAAGAAAGTAAAACACATTTGATAAGTATATTTTTCATATACAGATGTGTTTATCAGACCTATCAAGTGACTCACTCAATGTTAAATGGCTAGTGGTCTACAAGGAAGATACTGGGTATAAGTTTCTTTGTCCTGGCTCATACATATTTTCAGAATTCAGTACAATTTGGTGGCTAATTTATTGGTCCATTATATGTCTTATATATTTTTTAAACCAGCAGAAGTGATAAAAAAATAATCCTGGACTCACAAAATCATTGTTTCTTGTCTGCATTTATAGACCTGGAAGAAGTCAACAATAAGAAATGAAAAATCAAACATCTGTGAAAGAGTTCATTCTTCTGGGATTAACAAATGACCCAGAACTAAATATTTTGATTTTTCTATTTCTATTTTTCACATATATACTGAGTATAACTGGAAACCTGACAATTATTACCCTCACTCTGATAGATCCTCACCTTAAAACTCCCATGTATTTCTTCCTTAGGAATTTCTCTTTTCTAGAAATCTCATTCACAACAGTTTGTATTCCTAGATTTCTGGTCAGCATTATAACAGGAGATATGACCATTTCCTATAATTCTTGCATTGCGCAGGTGTTTTTCTTCATACTCCTTGGTTCAACAGAATTTTTTCTTTTGACTGCTATGTCTTATGATCGGTACGTAGCTATCTGTAAGCCATTGCATTACACAACAATAATGAACAGCAGAGTCTGCAACCAGCTTGTAATTAGCTCTTGGCTGGCTGGATTTCTCATTATCTTTCCACCTGTGATCATGGGACTTCAACTGGATTTCTGTGACTCCAACATCATTGACCACTTCACTTGTGACTCTTCTCCTATGCTACTGATCTCCTGCACAGACACAGCATTCCTAGAGCTCATGGGATGCTTCCTGGCAGTATTCACGCTCATGGTAACCTTAATGTTAGTGGTTCTTTCTTATGTATTCATCCTTAAAACAATTCTGAGAATCCCCTCTGCTGAGCAAAAGAAAAAGGCCTTTTCCACTTGTTCTTCACACATGATTGTTGTCTCTATTTCTTATGGAAGTTGCATTTTCATGTATGTCAAAACTTCAGCAAAAGAAGGTGTGGCTTTGACCAAGGGTATAGCTGTGCTCAATACCTCTGTTGCCCCAATGCTAAATCCTTTTATTTACTCCCTAAGGAACGAGCAGGTAAAGCAGTCCTTTAAGAACTTAGCCAACAAATGCTTCTCAAATAAATTGTAATCATAAAGAAATTCATGACCTCAATTTTAAATGGAACCTATGTCTAAAACAATGTTAACATTGTTATATTTCTCCAGCCACTATGATTCTCAACTTCCTTTCCTTCAGCTCTTAGTCTCCATTTATTCTATTTTGGCCTCACTTAGTTCAACTATCTTTTTACATTTATATGCTCTGAAAATTTTCTAAGCATGAGTGATGTGATGTCATGTAAATGAGGAGAACACTTAACAAGAATGCCAGAATTTAGTTTTAACAATCACTGAAAGAACTTTCTCTTCGCACACTAATCAAAAGCTAGATAAAATTCTAAGCAATTCTAAAAAGTTATTTCTCCCAGTGCATAAGCATTGAGTATTAAAGTAATTTCATCTGTGAGGTAAAGTCTCCTACCTCTAGTGTGCTTTTATTTGTCCTTGTATCTCCTAGGGTTTTTATACATAAATGTTGATCTATGCTATTTGGGACATAGACATTATATCTTCATTGTGAATTTTATCCTTTAATATTATAACTTATCTTGTTTAATGTCTTTTTTGGACTAAATTCCAAAGTTACTACAAGTATGGCATTGCCATTTCTGTGAAATCCCAATATTTTCACCACAAACATTTTGAGTGAACTACACTGATGATTATTCCGTAGCCCATTACTTTCTTTTAATTTGCTGATGCTGAGCCTGGAGCTTATCTGATGCTCCCCTGGAAAGAACCTGGTTTCCTATGATCCAATTTCCTCTTTTTTTATTTCATTTATTTTATTTTGGAAATTAAAACCACATGCTTTCTATCTCCCAGATAGTTTTTAAAATTTCTGGCACATTGATGGTACCCTAAAATGTTTTCCAGTGTTCATATGGTTTCATTATCTTAAATATGAGAAATATGTCTTTCAGAATTTTTATGGACATTGGAGGGTGTGGATTTAAGCATGTTTGCACTATCCAAAACTTGACATAAATCTTTCCTATAACAAGTTCTTAATCATTGCTTTACACTTACAAGAATAAAACTTAATTTAGTATTTGTCTATTTGCTTCTTTCCTGTCTTCTCCCACAAGCAATGCATGAACACATGAAATCATTTAACTTACCATCAGAACATTCTTCCTTAATATTTATTTGAATTCTCAGTGCTTTGGTTTTCTTTTCTCACCATAAAAAGAATGAGTTCTTCTAATAAGTGTTTACAGAAACAGGGTAACACATAAACAAAAACAGGTGAAAATTAAATTCTGAGAGCATGAATGTCTAAAACATCTGTGATATTTACAATTGTGTCTCAGCAAAAATATTTACTACATCTGCTTATAAAAAATGCTTTAGTCAATTTGATAGTAACTTTAGTTAGAATTGGGAAGTACAGTGAACACTCTTCTTAGGCATCATAGATGTGAATTTTCCACCTACTGCAGAATTAGGTTCTTATTTCTTTCTTTGTTTTTACAAAGATTTTCTTTTATCCAGTTGGTGCTTTGGAGATTCCATGTAAATCTAAATACTTGCTTTGCATCTACTGATGCAGGCACAGCTCAAACAGTGTGGTGTTCAATAAAGTCCTGATGCTTCAAAGTACATGGGCAGACAGAACTAGTGTGCTACTGTTTAAAACCAATTATCAGAAAACAATACACAGACATAAATTTTACTAATATAATTTACAAATAATAATAAAACATTCAACAAACATAATTGGAAATTCTATGTACCAAATTGATTTTCACAGAATGATTTCACTGATTTTTTTAAATTTTATTTTATTATGTTATGTTAATCACTATACATTACATCATTAGTTTTTTTTTCTTTTTTTTATTATGTTATGTTAACCATCATGCATTACATCACTAGTTTTTGATGTAGTGTTCCATGATTCATTGTTTGCGTATAACACCCAGTGCTCCATGCAGAACGTGCCCTCTTTAATACCCATACCAGGCTAACCCATCCCCCCACCCCCCTCCCCTCTAGATCCCTCAGTTTGTTTTTCAGAGTCCATAGTCTCTCATGGTTCATCTCCCGCTCTGATTTCCCCCCTTCATTCTTCCCCTCCTGCTATCTTCTTCTTCTTCTCTTTTTTTTAACATATAATGTATTATTTGTTTCAGAGGTACAGATCTGTGATTCAACAGTCTTGCACAATTCACAGCAATCATTAGTTTTTGATGTAGTGTTCCATGATTCATTGTTCACTGATTTTTACCAAACTCATCTCCATAACTAATCTGTTTGCATATCAACCACAATTTGAGAAATGCAGTTGAATTTAACACTGCAGCACTCAAATGCACAATTATAGTCAGAAGTTTCAATGCACTCAATAATTAATATAAAAGGTTGAAAAAAAAAAAACCCAGTAAGGATGTGGAAGACTCGAACAATCTTATCAACCAAATTGACCTAATTGAGATTTTCAGAACATTCCATCCAACAGCAACAGAATACTCATTCTTTCCAGTATTACACAAAACATTATCATACTAGATCATAACCTGAGTGACAAAAGAGTCTCAATAAGTTTACAACATTCAAGTCATGCCTAATATGTTTACTGAGCACTATGTAATTAGAAATCAATTAAGGAAAGATATCTGGAAAATCCACTAACATTTGGAAACTAACATATATATAATCCCTGGGTTGAAAGGAAATCAAAGAAAAATTAAAATGCCTTGTGAACAAAATAAACATAAAATTACAACATAACAAAATTTGTGGGATGCAGCTAAAGCATTACTTAAAAAGAAACTTAAGATACTCTAAAATTAAAAAAGAAGCAAATCCTCAGATCAATGACCTCAGCTTCCACCTCAATCAACTATCAAAATAGTAAAGCAAATTTAACTCAGAGTAACCAGATGAAAAGGAATAATGAAGACCAATGTGGAAATCAGTGAAATAGAAAACAGAAAAATAAGAAAATACCAATAAAACCAAATCTGATTTCTTGAAAATATCAAGATTGATAAATTTATAGCCAGATTGATGAGGAAAAATACAGAGAAGATACAAATTACCATTATTAGAGAAGATTAAAGTCATATGACTGATATTCTACAGTTATTGAACAAATAATATGGAGATTTTTGAACAACTTTATGTCAATTAATTTAAAATGTAATGAAATGGAAAAACAACAAAATCTCATTCAAAAAAAAAAACAATAAAATCCCATTCAAGAAAGGAATAGATGATAGGTCTATATCTAGTGTAGAAATTGAACTTATAATTAAGAAATACCTCACAAAGGAAATTCTACATTCCAGTGTTTGCTACAAAATATTTAAGGAAGCAATACTAACAATTGTACATAACTGTCCCAGAATATATTAGAATAGGGAATACTTTCCAACTTACCCTATGAGAATAGAATTATCCTGAGAGCAAAATCAGGAAATAGACATTATTAGGAAAATATGGTAACAAATCTCACTCATGAATAAGCTGCAAATATTTAAAATAAATGGCAAATAAATCTAGAAATATATAAAAAGTTTTATTAGTTTTGGTCAAGTGGAGTTTTTCTTAATAGTTGCAGAAAAATGTACAACGTGCATATCTAATAAAAACTCTCAGAGTGCACTTGTGATGAGCACTGGGTGTTGTATGTAAGTGTTGGATCACTAAATTGTACACCTGAAACTAATATGACACTGTAAAAGAAACAAAAACAAAAAACTCTCAGTGAGTAGATCTAATAAATGGCAAATACCAAAGGACATCCAAAATATAGTTTAAAAAAAAAGAAAAAGAAAGAAAAAATAAAAAATAATTAAACTACAGCTAACATCTTACTTCATCGTGAAAGTCTGAACAATCTGATCCTAAGGAAAAGACTAAGGCCAGGATGGTCACTCTTGCTACATCTACTTAATATCGTACAGTAGATTCTAGCATGCCTGGGTGGCTCAGTCAGTTAAGCATCAGACTCTTGGTTTGGGCTCAGGTCATGATCTCAAGGTCGTGAGATCAAGCCTTGCATCAGGCTCCACACTCAGCCGGGGGTCTCCTTGAGATTCTCTCACTCTCTCCCTCTGCCCCTCCACCCCATGCTCTCTCTCTAAAATAAGTAAGTAAATCTTTAAAAAATATATATTGTATGGTAGATTCTAATTTATATAATAAAGTAAAAAAAGGGAAAAAGCATTCATACTAAAAAGAAGCAAAACTGATTTTATTTAGGCAGACAACATAAGCACCTTTATAGAAAATCCTATTGACTTCCTGTTTCAGCTCCATCTTTTAGCTCCATCCTTTAGAGTTTGAAAGTCATCACTTCTGCCTTATACAGGTCAATAACTTTACTTGAACCCATGGTAGAAGTGAAATTGAAGAGAAATGGCACCCTGAAATCTAGAGACACAGGAAAATCCAGAGTCCTAGTTGATATTTAATTTCACAGAGCATAAGTCACAGGAACTATATATAGGTGGGAACACTAATAGTAATTTTGGCAAATTCCTGGACATGGAGTGTTTACCGTGAGAATGAGAAGATACTGAGGATTGTTGTAATACTAGATTTTGCCTCCACTAGTCCCACCAGTTCCTCAAGCTGAAGAACCAAGAAAGATCTTCTCTTGACTCAGGCAAGGACAGGGAAGAGTAACCATTCTGAAAAAAATCCCCGAATATTCTTCACACAAATGCCTACACTCCAAGGGAAAAGATTTTACCAGAAACACTTATGAAGGCCTAGGAACACAGGCTTACTAAGACTGAGATTTAATCATAAGATAGAATGCTATCCCTCTGCCACAATTTACAACTATACCAACATATATTCAAAGTATCTCCACCAAAATACTTGATAATTTCAAAGGGGAACTTTATGATGGAGAGACCTGGAAGACACCCATTAACCAAGTTAACAAAGTTAACATCAGTAATAAGATGTAGATATCATATACTCCCTGATACAATACACTGAAAAGGGCATACCACCTCTGTGACATTCTCCACAAAAATGTATAACCTCGATATAATCATGAGAAAACAGTAGACAAACAAAATTCGGAGGCATTCTATAAAATACCTGATCAGTACTCTTCAAATACATTAAGGTCATGAAAAACAGGGAAAGACTTAGGAACTTTCACACATTGGAGAAAACTAAGGAACATGATCTCTAATACAATGAAGATTCAGGATTTGATCCTCAGCAAGTAAAGAACGTGGACAGAAAAATTTATGAGAACCCAAATAAAGTCTGTCCTTTAATTATTTGTATGGTACCAAAGCTAGTTTCTTAGTTTTGATAATATTCTATGGTTGAATAAGATATTGCACTTAGAGGAAGCTGAGCAAAATATATAAACAAACTTTGTAATATTTTTGCAAGTTTTCTAAATCTAAAATTATTGCAAAATGAAGATATTTTTAAATCCTATATCTAATCCCATCTTCCTAAATGCAAGAAACCATCCTACTAGCCATGAGCAACCTCATAAAATGATACATGCTACGGCTACACCATCTCCCTCTTATTCAGATATGTCTGTTAATTCCTTATTGATGAGAAAGAATTTAAATTACATGGACATCATAGTTACTTTATTTCTGACCAGCTCACAGGTTTTAACAACATTTTGAAGGGCACTATTCAATAATTCTCTATCTTATAGAGTCAAGTATAATTATATCAAGTTAGCCCCTGAGGAATACTTCTATTGTGAAGCCAACAGTGAAACTGTCTCACACATATCTTAAAGAATCAGTTTTCAGGTAGCTGAGGCAGGACTCAAAACCACATTGTGTTAGCTACTAAACTATTCTGTCTTTTGGGGTTATAATTACTTTTAATATATACTAGCACAGAGAAGTCAGATTATAGAAAAAATCTATAAATATGATGTATACTCTTTTTTCTAGCTTTTCCCTAAATCTAGAATAATGGTTTCTTAAGGATACAAAAATATTAATTCAAAGAGATTACGTGCACCTCAATGTTTACTGCAGCATTATCAACAATAGCCAAATTATGGAGAGAGCCGAAATGTCCATCAACTGATGAATGGATAAAGAGTGGTATAGATATACAATGGAATTTTCCTCAGCCATCAAAAAGAATGAAATCTTGCCATTTGCAATGATGTGGATGGAGCTAGGGAGTATTATGCTTTGCAAAATAACTCAGTCAGAGAAAGACACCATATGATTTCACCCATGTGGAATTTAAGAAACAAAACAAGTGAACATGGTGGGGAGAGAAAGAGAGGCAAACTAAGAAACAGACTTAACTATAGAGAACAAACTGATGGTTACTGGAGGGGAGGTGGGTGGGAGGTTGGGTTAAATAGGTGATGGGGATTAGGGAGGGCACTGGTGATGAGCACCAGGTGTTATATGTAAGTGATGAATCACTAAATTCTACACCTGAAACTAATATTATACTGTATGTTAACTAACTGGAATTTAAATAAAAACTTGGATAGAATAATGGTCTCTTGAATTTTCTTGTTGGTGTTTTATTGAATAAATTTTGAGCATTTCTCTCCTTAGGATTATTTCTTTCCCATAACATATATAGATAGATGATAGACGATAGATAGATGATAGATAGATGATGATAGATATAGATAGATAGATAGATGATAGATAGATGATAGATTATGATAGATAGATGATAGATGGATAATAGAGAGATGATGATAGATAGATGATAGATAGATGATAGAGAGAGAGATAGATGATAGAAGACAGATAGATAATAGATAGATGATAGATAGATGATGATAGATGATAGATGATAGATGATGATGATGATGATAGATAGATGATAGATAGATGATAGATGATAGATAGATGATCAATAGATGATCAATAGATGATAGAGAAAGAGAGAGAGATGATAGATATAGATAGATGATAGATGATAGAGAGATAGATGATAGAAGACAGATAGATAATAGATAGATGATAGACAGATGATGATAGATGATGATAGATAGATAGATGATAGACAGATGATAGATGATAGATAGATGATCAATAGATGATAGAGAAAGAGAGAGAGATGATAGATATAGATAGATGATAGATGATAGATAGATATAGATAGATAGATAGATGATGATGATTGATAGATAGATAGATAGATAGATAGATAGATAAAGATAATAGATGATAAAATTTCCTTTCACAGTATTTGGAAA
Source organism: Leptonychotes weddellii (assembly GCF_054177405.1). NCBI lineage: Eukaryota > Metazoa > Chordata > Mammalia > Carnivora > Phocidae > Leptonychotes > Leptonychotes weddellii. The sequence goes on along the minus strand of NC_138373.1, from coordinate 106,251,324 downwards.
ACTTGTTTCCACCAGAGAATTAACATTATTCGCATCCTTCAAAGCAGAGGTGTGTGAGAATAGAACTATCCTAAGGGAAAATATTTTTATAAGACCCTAATTATGTTTGTGAAAGAAGCTGTTAGCATGTGCTAAGGTGTATTGTTTGTTTACTACAGAAGAAAAAGTCAAATAGGTACGACATACAAGTCAGAAAGAGATTTTTAAATGTGTTATAAATTATATCCAGTATTTTTTATTTCTATATTTTTTGTTTTGATAATTGATTTATCAAATTTTTTATTTGAGTATATTTGACACACAATGTTACATTAATTTCACCTATACGACTTAGTGATGTGACAAGTTTACACATTATGCTATGTTAACCACAAGTGTAGCTACAATCTGTCCCATTACATCGCTATTAAAATATCATTAACTGCATTCCTTCTGCTGTGCTTTTTATTTCCATGACTTATTCCTTCCATAACTGAAAGCCTGTCTCTCCTTCTCCCCTTCACCCATTTAGCCCAACTCTCCACCCCGCCCCCTCTGCCAACCATCAGTTTGTTCTCCATACTTATAGATCTGATTCTGTTTTTTGTTTATTTATTCACTTGTTGTTGTTGTTGTTGTTGTTGTTAGATTTCACTTATGAGTTTCCACACATATGATATTTGTCTTTCTCATTTGTCTGATTTAATTCACTTGTCATAATACCCCCTAGGTCCATCCATGTTGTCACAAATGGCAAGATTTCATTTTTTTGTGGCTGAGTAATATTCCATTGTATATTATTATTTCTCCTTTTCAGGGTAGATATTGAATTTTCAGAAGAGGTTTATACTGAAATATATGAGAATATGATGAATTAATGGAGGAATAGTGAATTCATATATGATGTAATAAATAGTATAGTTTAAAAAAATATTTAGTTTCTATATACCATAAAATCATTTTTCTCTAAGAGGAAAAAACAATGATTTTTTTAAGTGTGTGTATATTTTGTTTACTGGTGTCATAGCTTTCTTATTTCTTCACCTAATTTATAACTAAAATAAAGAATACATTAATAAAGAAGGAAAATAATAAGAAATTACACAGAAGTAACAGTTTATTCTTCCTGAGGTGACAAATCACCCAGAGTGACAAATTGTACTTCTCATATTTCTTCTTGTTACCTACATGCTAAGTGTGCTAAGTGTGACTGGGAACCTGGTCATTATTACACTCACCCTTTCAGATCTTCTGCAGACTTCAATGTATTTCTTCTCTCAGAATTTCTCATTTCTAAAAGTATAATTCAAGTCTGGCATTTCAGATTCTTTGTTACCACTGTGACAGAGGATAAAACCATTCCCTACAATGGTTGTGTGGCTCAGCCACCATAGTCACTATGCTATACATTATATTCCCAGGACGTATTTATCTTATAACTGGGAGTTTGCACTTTTTCACCTCCTTCACCCATTACCCACATTTCCATCCCTTGTCACTGGCAATCATCAATCTGCTCTCTAGATCTATGAGTTTGTTTTGTTTTGTTTTGTAGTTTAGATTCCCACATAAAAGTGAGATCATACTGTATTTGTCTTTCTCTGTCTGACATATTACTTAGCACGGTGTCCTCAAGGTCCATTCATATTGTTGCAAATGGCAAGATTTCTTTATTATAGTGGGTAATATTCCATTTCATGTATATATCACATTTTCTTTATCCATTCATCCATCCATGGACACTTAGGTTGTTACTATGTCTTGGTTATTATAAATAGTGCTGCAATAAACATGGGAGTGCAGACGTCTATTCAAGTTAATGTTTTTATTTTCTCCAGATAAATACCAAAAAGTAGAATTGCTGGATCATATGGTAGTTCTATTTTTAGTTTATTGAAGACCCTCCATATGGTTTTCCATAGTGGCTGCACCAATTTACATTCCTACCAATAGTACACAAGTGTTCCCTTTTCTCTACATCCTCTCCACCACGTGTTATTTCTTGTATTTTTGAAAATAGCTATTCTAACAAATATGAGGTTATCTCATTGCAGTTTTTATTTGCATTTTCCTGTGATTGGTACTGTTGAGCACCTTTTCATGTACCTGTTGGTTATTTGTAGTTCTTCTTTTGAAAAATATCTATTCAGTTCCTCCTCCTATTTTTAATTGGATTGTTTGTTTGTTTGCTATAGAGTTGTAGGTGTTCTTTATTTATTTTGGATATTAACTCCTTATCAGATATATGGTTTGCAAATATTTTCTCCTATTCCACAGGTTGCCTTTTCATTTTGATGATTTCTTCTTTTGTTGTGCAAAAGCTTTTTAATTTGATATAGTCCCATTTGTTTAGTTTGGTTTTGTTGCTTATGCTTTTGGTGTCATATTCAAAAAATCATTGTCAAGACCAATGTCAAGGATTTTTTCCCCATGTTTTTGTGTTTTTCTTGTATGAATAATTCATGAAGACTTTAAGATAATGGACAAAAGTATTCTTTCCAAGTGGATTTTTTTCAGACATTCAGTTTTGTGCCCTGTTTTTTTAGATGTAACTCAATTAAAAAAAAAAAAAAGAAAGCAAAAAAAAATTCAAATTCAGTTGAGTATGACTGAGTATATCCACTCCTCAAAGGTCAGGGTTCTCCTGGTTGATATTGGCGTAAAAGTGAGATAAAATCTCAAGATAGCCTTTTAAGTTTTATATTGTCTTTACCATTATTGATATAAGACACTGTTTACCATAATCATTACTTCCAGTTTTACAAATGCTCCCTATTATGCAAAGTAACAACTATTGTTTCAGAGTAGAGCACAGACCACATGGTCTGACATTCCCATGACACCATTAATCAAAGCCTGGAATCCATTTGCTAATGACTTAAAATTAAACTAAAATACCCAATATTGGGTCCCACATTTATCTATTCCATTGGAATCCAAGTATCAAATATATTTTAAGAAGTCTAATAATCTGCTAATTCACCAACTAAAAAGGCATGGCCTTCTCCAAAGAGAACCTCAACTGTACTAAAAAAAATACTTCATCTTTGTTTGTACTGTAGAATCACCTATGTTGAGTTTTTTTTCTAGGACTCAATTAAATTTAGACTTCATAATTCATGCTTTTTCATTGAAATTTACAAAAGCATCAATGAGAATATCTTTTCTTTTAAAATAATAATCAGAAGGATAATTTAAGAAATAATCAAGAAAGAGATAATTTTTTCATCAGTATTTCCTTTTACTTCATGCAAAGTCTAATATTATAGGTAGAATTCTATATTCCTCCAATATATAATGGCTCCCAAGGGAACCCAATTAAAAAGTATTGCCAAAATTAGTTACATTTTAGATGCATTAGTTTTTCTGTCTCCAGAGAGGTTTCTGTTAGGTTTCCCTCAAAAACAAACTCTCCAATAATGGTATATATTCAAAAACACATAAAATGTGTCTTGCTTCTTTTGGAGAAAAGTTTCCTGGAAAACCAATATCACTAAGCAGTATCAGAAAAATCATGAAACACATGACATTTAAATACCAAAACAAAATATTTTTGAAAGTATGCTCATTAGATTTTTCTCATCCTCACAGATTGAGTATTTTATTGAGACACGTATGGTTTATAACAAAAGGAAATCTGAACAAAATCTTTAAATTTTAAATAGTGAGTGCACAAATGTGAATTAAGTTTATAAAATATAAAAATGAAGGAACACTTTTCTATCCAAAACATTGTGCTTCTCTTATTACACATAATCAGAAAAATATCTAAATTTAAACTATGACTTGGATCCATCAAGGACTATCATAAAGTGAGTATGTTTCCTCTTAATCGACATTATTAATTTATCTTTATAAATCATAGAACTCTAACAATTACTCTCTTTGAAATGTGTCATAAAAGTATTTTGTTAATTCTTGCATTATTTTTTCTTCCTATAGCTTCCTAAATTTGTCACAGCTGAGCTCATAAATGTATCACACTTGTGTAGGAAGAAGTCAGGTAGCATTTTTTTTTTAGCCAGACCTAATCTTGTATGACCACCTATAGTCATACCAGCTGCAGGATAACCCCATGTTATTCTCATCTGCACATTCCTAACACCTCACACTTTGATTCTGTTATTAAATTAGACTATCCTCATAGTATACTCCATTATTGCCAATCTGGTTTCTCTCTTTCTAGCACAGAACCCCCCCATTTGTGGGGGATATGTTCCAAGACCCCCAGTGGATGCCTGAAACTATGAATAGTACTGAACCCTATATAGACTGTTTTTTCCCATACATATATACACACCTATGATAAAGTTTAATTTATAAATTAGGCACCGTAAGTCATCAATAACCTAAATAAAATAAAACAATTATAACAATGTACTGTTAAAAATATGTGAGTATGGTCTCTCTCTCTCAAAATATCTTATTGTATTATATTCACCCTTCTTTTCTTGATGAGGTGAAATAATAAAATGCTTCCATGATGAGATGAAGTGAGGTGAAGATACCAAAGAGATGTAGCATTAGGCTACTACTAACCTTTTTTTCTTTTTTTTAAGATTTTATTTATTTATTTGACAGAGAGAGAGAGTGCACAAGCAGGAGCAGAGGGAGAGGGAGAAGCAGACTTCCCGATGAGCAGGGAGCCCAATATGGGGGCTTGATCTCAGGACCCCGGGATCATGACCCCAGCTGAAGGCAGATGCTTAACCGACTGAGCCACCCAGGTGTCCCTACTAATGACCTTCTGATGACAGGTCAGAAGGAGGGCCATCTGCTTCCAGACTGCAGTTGAAGGTGGGTAACTGAAACTGGAAAACAAAACCATGCATAAGGGAAGCCTGCTGTACTGGTAGAAGCACACCATGACGAACAACATAGGTAAATATCTTTCATGATATTAAGTATCTACCTGACTGGGATTCCAAAACTCTCATTACCTGAAGTTCCCATTTTGTTGACACACACTGTTACTGGTCTGTTTATCTGTCAGGATTGACTAGTTCAGAATAATCGATGCATGAATGCTGAGCTAAACCCATACAGCCAAAGAAATCTCTGGATTTTTGAGGCATTCATATACATTATTCAACCATTAATGTGTTCTTTAATTCATCAAACAAAATTGAATCAGAATTTGTGTTAAGCACTAGGAATGATGCAGTCGAAGACAGACATGGATGCTAACCTATCTATATACACTGTTTATGTGACCTTGGGCAAGTTACATAACCACTGTGTACCTCAGGTTCCTCATCTGCAGAGTGAGTCTCTTATTAGGACCTACCAGAAGCATGTTGGGGTGCAAGATAAAGGCTGTTTAGATCTTTGCCATAATATTAATACAAATGATAATAAAAATAATAATAATCAATAATAAAACTTATTAGATTTGCTGTATGATTATCTTCTTTCCAATATACTTCCTTTCTCTATCACATCCTTGAAAACTACAGTTTAATAAACAAGAAAGTTATCAAATTATTATTTTTGAAAGCAGAGTTTGACAAAAGCAACAACTTTCTGAAATAATTATTTAATCTTACGGGGAATAATCTGATTTTTTATTGTTTACATAATTGACTATATTTAAGGAGTCCAATTTAAAGAGCCCTTTTACACCATGACTTTGTTTTTTTAATAAGGGTTGTCATTTTTTGTGCCAATTTTAGTCAAAGAGGAGCAAATAAGGTCAATTTTATATAAAGACTAAAAGGAATGGATTTCAATGAATTGCCCATAAATACAGTATTTTCTGCTTGATTTTTTACTATAAATATAAACCAAGACTTATTTAGAAAAATATTGCATCCTGACTCAAAAATAAGTTTTCCAATTGCAAAATTAGCATATAGAATTTTGTGGGCATTAAGTTTCAAAAATAGCATATATTTCAATAACTTGTTTAATCTACTCAAATGAATTACTTCCACAATGAGGTAAGCTAAGTATTTATCATTATTACTCTTTTTTATGACTGTAAAAAGACTTTCTGTACGTTAAATAATTAAAATATATAGCTGGGGGCGCCTGGGTGGCTCAGTCGGTTAAGCGTCTGCCTTTGGCTCGGGTCATGATCCCAGGATCCTGGAATCGAGCCCCGCATCGGGCTCCCTGCTCGGCGGGAAGCCCACTTCTCCCTCTCCCACTCCCCCTGCTTGTGTTCCCTCTCTCGCTGTCTCTCTCTCTGTCAAATAAATAAATAAAATCTTTAAAATATATATATATATAGCTGGAAATTATCTAAACAGATTAAAATCTAAGTTTTTTAAAATAAAACAGATTAATTTTTCTCTACTAAACAAATTCTGATATGAGTTTGCAATTCTAATGAATTATTTTTTCACTTCTTGATAATGCATGCTTTATTGTTCTTTGTGCAGAATAAGAGCACTACAAATATATTTGAAATTATCAAGAGCTGACTTCCACTCTTATTTTTATCTACAGAGCTACAGAATCCAGTTTAGTCATGCCAAATAAGACATCAATTAGAGAATTCATTCTTCTGGGGCTTACAGATGACCCAGAGTTACAAACTGTGATATTCTTTTTTATGTTGATCACCTACTTATTTAGTGTAAGTGGAAACATGACCATCATCATGTTAACACTAGCAAATGTTCGTTTGAAGACTCCCATGTATTTCTTCCTCAGGAATTTCTTTCTTAGAAATTTCATTCACAACAGTCTGTATTCCTAGATTTCTGATCAGCATTGCTACAGGAGACACAACCATTCTTATAATGCTTGCATGACACAAGTATTTTTTTTAATCCTTCTCGGATCAACAGTTTTTTCTTCTGGCTGTAATGTCCTATGATCGCTATGTGGCTATCTGCAAACCTCTACATTACACAACTATCATGAGTAACAAAGTCTGCAACTAGCTTGTAATCTGTTCTTGGCTGGCTGGGTTCCTTATTATCTTTCCCCCTGTGATGATGGGGCTCCAACTGGATTTCTTTGACTCCAATATTATTGACCACTTTACTTGTGACTCTTCTCCTATGCTATTCATTGCTTGCACAAACACATTTCTAGAGCTCATGGCATTTTTGTTAGCAGAATTCACACTCACGGTAACTTTGGCCTTGGTGATTCTCTCTTATACACTCATCCTTAGAACAATTCTGAATATCCTTCTGCCCAGCAGAGGAAAAAGGCCTTTTCCACTTGTTCCTCCCATATCATTGTAGTTTCCATTTCTTGTGGGAGTTGCATTTTCATGTATGTAAAAACATCCGCGAAAGAAGGTGTGGCTTTGAGCAAAGGTGTAGCAGTACTTAATACCTCTGTTGCTCCCATGCTGAATCCCTTTATTTACACTTTAAGGAACCAGCAGGTGAAACAGGCCCTTTAAGGACTTCACCAAAAAAAATGTTATCAAACAGGGGCGCCTGGGTGGCTCAGTCAGTTAAGCGTCTGCCTTCGGCTCAGGTCATGATCCCGGAGTCCTGGGATCGAGCCCCACATCAGGCTCCCTGCTCCGCGGGAAGCCTGCTTCTCCCTCTGCCACTCCCCCTGCTTGTGTTCCCTCTCTCGCTGTGTCTCTCTCTGTCAAATAAATAAAATCTTTAAAAAAAAAAAATGTTATCAAACAAGCACTAATAATTATGAACTCTGTAGCTAAAATCACAAATAAACCATTCATAAATACAAATTGTTGTTCTGGGTAGTAGGTATACACACAGATACAAAAGTTCCTGTCATTGCAGCACTTATTTCTAGTGAAGGGACACACACATTAAACAAGCAGCATAATAGAAAAGTAAATTTCTTAGTACTTTAGTAAATGACGAATGCTGTGGGGGAAAAACTGAAATACTTCAAGGAAAGGAGAGGAGAATCCAAATTCAACAGAGTGGTCAATGGGCGTCTGGGTGTCTCAGGGGTTAAGAAATCGACTTTTGATTTCAGTTCAAGTCATGATCTTAGGGTCATGAAATCGAGCCCTGCATCAGGCTCCACGCAGGTGTGGAGCCTACTTAAGATTTTCTCTCCCCCTCTGCTCTTCCTACCTCCCCCCCGCCCAATTGCACATAGGCTCTCTAAATAAATTAATTAATGAATAAATGAATGAATGAATAAATAAATAAATAACAAGTGGTCAAAGATTTCAGTCATTTTAGAGCCCTTTTTTATTTCATTTTTCTTCATTCAAATGCATTTTTCTATATTCTCTACTTTTTGTCTTTTCTGTAGTTTTCCCAGGTCCATACAGTCATCTGTGTCACACACGTCAAACATAGGGAGACCATGAGATATGACTCTAAACAGACATTGTTTTTCCCTTTCAAAAGTAGCAAGATCTAGATAACCAATTCAAATTCTACTTGAAAAGAAATGATCAGAAATACAATGCACAGCAATCCACAGTTAATGGATGGAATGGAACCTAAATTCAGGGATTAGAAAACTATGCTTTATGATTACTTCTAGCAATGAACTCTGTCTCCTGCCCACTCTTCTTCCCTTATGCTATTGAATCAGATATTCAAAATCTGCATAGGGAAAACATAGCTGATAAACAGTTATCTTCAACTGTGAAAATGATTTATTTCAAGCTGTCAGGTTACTTTTCCACCAAATCTGCTCCATCGGAAATATTTGTCCATGTCTTTTCAGATTATACAGCTCCGGTTAAACAACAAACTGGAATTTTGAGAGGCTGCAGCTGATGGGGAGGGTGATTTCTCCCATGAGTGCTATAAACTGAGATATTAGGAATGCCTGTTTTTACACCACATGCAGTGACCTTAATCAATTATTTGATATATCATATAATCAGAAAACAGAGGTGGGAAATCATAAAAATCAGTCCATGAAGTTACTGAAAATCAATCCAGGATTTGTACACACCTATTTAACATGCCATAAAGATCAGAGAAAACAATTTTATTGGTACTCTGATAAATAAGGGGAGTTCAAAGACAAACACTTGCCTTTGCTGTTTTCGAACAATCATTCTAAGTCTCATGTTATTTAATTAGTAGGAAAAAAATATTGGAATTACATGAAATTCAGGACCCTGAAAAATAAAAAAATAAAAATAATTCAATATGTGGAAAAACAAAGAAAATAAAGATAAGGAACTTAATAAAAATAAACTGTAAGGTTGATACAAATTAAAATTACTAAAAAAAATCTTCTGCAATTCTAATATAAAAACGTGAGACAGGGCGCCTGGGTGGCTCAGTTGGTTAGGCGACTGCCTTCGGCTCGGGTCATGATCCTGGAGTCCCGGGATCGAGTCCCGCGTCGGGCTCCCTGCTCGGCAGGGGGTCTGCTTCTCCCTCTCACCCTCCTCCCTCTCATGCTGTCTCTCATTCTCTCTGTCTCAAATAAATAAATAAATAAATAAAAAATCTTAAAAAAATAAATAAATAAAAACGTGAGACAAACATAAATATTTTAAGATTGTAATACTCCAAGTATTGACAAAAGAGTAAAACTGTATACTTACATGATACTAATGCATTTATGGTACTATGAGCAATTATAAAAAAAAAAACTCCTATTTTTAAATTGGTAGAATATAGTATTAATTAGCAAATATTCATAAAGCAACAGATAATCTGAAAATGTATTTTAACTATGGAGGGAATTGCTGAAAAAACATACAAAGTTCTAAGTGCTGTGCTTTCAGAAATTCCCAACATTTTATTAATATCGTTAGGTGCATGAACCTTAGATGAATAAGCCATTCATGTAAAGTGTGTGTGTGTGTGTGTGTGTGTGTGTGTGTGTACTTTATTAGTGTATGGCCAAGTTTACTTACCAGAGCACACAGTGGAAGGAACTGAAAACCTTAAAAAATTGAATGACTAGGCTCTGTGCTTTATACATGTTTTTAGTTTTGATACCTAAAAACAGATTCTGTAGTTCTCTATTTCTGTAAAAGATTGGTATGGGGTATCACATAAAATGATTGAGAAGGGTTAAAAATAATTTTCTAACCTCAAGCATCAGGGTAACTATTAAAATGTTTAGAATAATAGAATTTTCCACGTAGAGGGGACTACAGATGTATTCTGCGGGGGTAGCAAATGAAAGAGACATGCCACTAACCTCCCTTTCCCATGGCTACAGCAAATCACTGCAAATAAGTGGCATAATTATTTCTCAAAGAGTGAGGATATGACTTCAGAATGCTTCTCAACTTGGTGCCAATACCATAAGAGTTGACCTATGGGATGAGATTTATTTGTACCCCTGATATAGTAAACTTTCTCACTTGTGAGATGAAAAAAGTGAAACCCAGAAAGGGAAGGGAATTCTCCAAGGTGACTCAGTGGATTGAAACAAATTGAGATCTACATTCCAATTCGGTTAACTTTCCATACACCATGCTGCCTACCTGCCTGTTCCTTTCCTGGTCATGGTTCCTAAACTAATTTATGCTCTCCAAACAAAGCATGCGTGCCAAAAACTAGGAGCACTTTATGGGAGCACATACAATATCAAACCCAGCAAGGAGATTCTTGGTATGTATATTCCCCCAAGCTGAGAAATCCCTCTCCCTATCACCATAAAATATTTTCTGACAGCCAATCCTCATCCTAAACTAATCACACACATCCTTTCTCTTGGGTCTCATCCTTGTTCTCAATCCCCTGATATGCACTCCTTGGCAGACATCCAGAAATGACTTTTGCTGAAAGTCTTCAGGCCCCTGACACCCCTGCTTACTGCTGCTTATACCTCAAGGTTTCCCAGATAAATCCTGGGGCTGCTTGAGGGTGCACAGCCTGGGTTCCAAATACTTTGGTGCTTCCTCCCTCTCCCCTGTAGTACAGTTGTTTGTAGAGCTTCCCAGAGGAAAACGCAAAAGGGCCCCCTTTTCAAAACTGTGGTAAGAACACCTAACATGAGATCTACTCTCTTAAATTTTTAAATGTTTCCTCTTGTGGAAACAACTCTCAAAAGGTAATAGGACAACATGCTGAACTGTATATGTGTGTCTATGCCTTCTAATATTACTTATACTGGTAAAAAAAATTTTTCAAAGATTTTATTTATTTATTTTTAGAGAGAGAGAGAGAGCAGGGGAAGTGGTAGAGGGAGAGAATCTTCAAGCAGACTCCCTGCTGACTATGGAGCCTGACATGGGTCTCAATCCCATGACCCATGAGATTACGACTTGAGTGGAAGCCAAGAGTCCAACGCTCAATTGAATGAGCCACCCAGGCGCCCCCTGGGAAAATTTTAATTGCTCAGCAAAGAAGGATTCCTCATGGCATATCCATAAACTGAAACCATATTCAGCCATTAAAATTGACACTGGAAATGTTTATGCTAATATCAAATGGTTAACTATTGCTTAAAATAAGATTTCCTAATTAGGTATAAAATGCTTAAAATTATATATATCACATGAAAACAACTCCTTTAAATTGAAAATATCCATGTTGTGATTTTTCTTAAATTATACTTGTCTCTACAATAATAATAAAGTCTCTAATAATTCAATTATTAACTAAATCTCTGTGAAGTACTATTATTGGTTATACAAAAGTAATTTAAATATCCTAGTTTTCGTTTATATAGTACGTTTTAACAAGAAGATACTATTTCAAAGAAGTTTTTTTTAGTGTTATATTTATTCACAGTGGAATGAACTGTGCCTAATTTGCTCATTAACAAAGAATAGCTTTGGTGCACGTTATATAATAAAATATATCTTGGGTTTTATACTAACATGTTGAAAATAACATAGAAGCATAAATGTGAAATTTGAGTTGCTTCTAATTTTATATGTAAACTAGTTATTTATTTATTTTTATTTTATTTTAAGTAAGCTCCACACCCAGCATGGACCCCAACAAAGGGCTTAAACTCACGACCCTGAAATCAAGACCTGAAATGATATCAAGAGTCGGACCCTTAACCAACTGAGCCACCCAGATGCCCCTATATGTAAACTACTTATTTAGCTCAACTAAAAGAAATATTCCCTAAGGAAATTTTAGTTGGAATGGTATCTCAAAAGTCTTCAATAATTCTAAAATTATTTTTTAAGCAGTGGAACTAAGTGTTTTTTCCTCAATAGTCTCTACCAGTTTGCCTTTCATACTGTAAACTGATTCCCCACAGTGTTAAAAATGATAACATTTTTGTTATCAATGACAACAGGTCATAGGAATATGAACATTAGAAAATGTTGGGTTTTTTGTGAAGGTTCCCTCCTTCCCCAAATACCTGGTCATCATCCTGCTGGATAATTTCCTTAGACTTCTCCTGGGACACGGGTCCTATAATAAGCCAATTAAAATATACTCACCAAAGTTGATCTTGTGCATGATTCATCAGTACCCTATTACTATTTTCCCAAAAGTCATTAAGAATTTATCTCGAAGAATGTTTTCCAAATATTTCTGTAGCAAAACACATTAAAAGTGCTAGGTTTACTTTTTTCCTCAGGAAAATAAATGGAAATGGTCATCTGTGAAATATCAGAATAACTTATCAAAAAATAATTCTAGGCTGTTTTTCTTTTATGACTTTTATCTAAAGATTTGCTAGTAAGATGTCAGGTGGGATATTTCAGGATTCCAGATTTGGGACAATGGTGGGGAAAAACATGAGAAAATTATTCCTTTAAATATTTTGAGATGAAACATCAAGGTTTTTGTGAGGAAATATACAGCTTTGTGGGAAGACAGGGAAAAAAGGTATTTTTCCATGAAGCATTAGCCTACCACTTGTCTTTTGATTTAACATAATTAAGTACATCAGTTTGCATTCAATATTCCACACTAACCATCAATCTTTTGATAATATGTAAGTATTCTCAGTTTATATTTATCTGATGTTTCAGCTTCTATTCTATTCATTATATACCAGTGATTACCCTTTGGTGTGTTTCTCTATCTCAATATATATAATATACTACCTTATATATATATATTCAAGAGTGCAATAAATTGAAATGTAAAAGTATTTTAAATGGTAATTTTTACCAATTAACTGAAATATGTGAAACATGGCATACTTTTCTTAATATTGATACATTTATACTTTAGAAAGACTTAATGGATATTCCTGGTGTGGGCGTCCAAATAGTTCTAAATAATATATGTAAGGTGTTTGTATCTAATTTCTAGATATGAGTACTGCTGAACTTCATTAACAATATTTTGTGAACATATTTTTTGACGTTCAACTATTAACTAGATTTTTAAAAGTTATTTTATTATGAATCTTGAAATAATAAAGTGAAAATCACTAAGTTAAGTTTTCATACAGAGATACTTTTCTTTAAAATTTTAATTTTAATATAGTTAACATACATTGCCATATTATTTTCAGGTGTGCAATACAGTAATCCAACAATTCCATACATCAGCCAGTGCTCATCATAACACGTGCACTCCTTAATCCCCATCACCTATTTCACCCATCTTCCCTTCCACCTCCCCTCTTGTAACCATCAGATTGTTCTCTATAGTTAAGAGTATGTTTCTTGGTTTAGAAAGACACTATTTTTTAAAGAATCAAGAATAAAGATAGGAATCCAAAGGCTCAATGTGTATCTGGAAATAGAATGTATAATGGCTTGAAAAAATATGGGTACTACTTATATAAACTATTGTTTAATACAAATAAAAGTTCATAATGCAACATTAGAATGATTTGGTCTCTGAATTTTTACAATGAAAATAGCAATAAATCAACTAATAGAGGTAGTATTCACTACTTCCCCAAAAGAACACTCAGAATTTTCACTAGAAAGTGTTAATTAGGGTTGGGTTGATCACTAATTTCCGTCAGCAGTAGGAATTTTATGCTCAGAAAAGATGACATAAGAAAAACATAATGTCCTCTATATTTTAGGGGGGAAAAAAGTGAAGCATGAGAAGAGCTCATGTTCAATCAATACAGTTCCCATGTAACATTTGTAAAAATGGAGGCAGAGTATGAACATATAGCAAAGAATCAGAGGACATTATTCGAGTAATAAGACTGATATTAAACACAGAAGATATGCCCATAAGATATATAATAGAAGTGGGGGAAATGAGGAATGTAATTATAGAAGGAAAAAATTTTAAGCCCCCAGGTACTTTTTGTGGAAATACAATCATTATTTTATTTTTTTTAATTTTTTTACAATCTTATTTTTAAAAATAGGGGCAGATAGTTAGATTTGTCTAACTGATTTATTATTGTCTGTATTAATTTTGTCAGTAAGATTTGTGAAAAATCAACCACCAGAAATGAAAAATAGAACATCAGTGACCAACTTCATCCTCCTGGGTCTGACTGATAATCCAGAAATACAGGTTGTAATTTCCTTCTTTCTATTTCTCACATACATACTGAGTGTTACTGGAAATCTCACCATCATCATTCTTACCTTGATGGATTCCCACCCGAAGACCCCTATGTATTTTTTCCTGAGGAATTTCTCCTTCTTAGAAATTTCATTTACTTCTGTCTGTAATCCTAGATTTTTGATCAGCATCCTAACTGGAGACAAATCTATTTCCTACAATGCTTGTGCAGCTCAGCTGTTTTTCTTTATCTTTCTGGGCTCAACGGAGTTTTTTCTTCTGGCCTGTATGTCCTATGATCATTACGTGGCTATCTGCAAGCCTCTACATTATACAAGCATCATGAGTAACGAGATCTGCTACCAGCTTGTAGTCAGCTCTTGGCTGGCTGGTTTCTTGGTAATCTTCCCACCACTGGCCATGGGCCTGCAGCTGGATTTCTGTGACTCCAATGTCATTGACCACTTCACCTGTGATTCTGCTCCTTTACTGCAAATCTCTCGCACAGACACGAGTACTCTAGAGCTCATGAGCTTTGTTTTAGCTGTGCTTACTCTTAGGTCCACTTTGATGTTAGTAATCCTCTCCTACTCTTACATCTTTAGAACAATTCTGAAAATCCCTTCAGGTCAACAAAGAAAAAAGCCCTTCTCAACTTGCTCCTCCCATATGATAGTTGTCACTATCTCTTATGGAAGCTGCATCTTCATGTATGTGAAAACATCAGCAAAGAAAGGGGTTGCTTTGACAAAAGGTATAGCTATGCTCAATACCTCTGTTGCTCCTATGCTGAATCCATTTATTTACACTTTGAGGAACCAGCAGGTGAAACAAGCATTTAAGGATGTTGTAAGAAAGACACTTTTTTCAAAAACATTGATCTGACCATAATTTATAACAAAAATATTGTGAAAATTAAAAGCGGGAAACCTCATTGAAGTGGACTTGGGATGCTAGAAGAGGAAGCTGAAAGTGGGGAGCCATACCACTCAATGTCAATTACAGGAAGAACTGTCAATTACAGACCTCACCAGAAGAATGGAGGGCAGAAAAGAATCATTAATTACAGGTCCCAACAGGGAAAGATGTACATTGCATCTCCTACAATAAATTAACTACCCCTGCAACTCAGCCAATAAGAAATCATCATCACCCTAAATTCTTGCTTTTCTCAAATGAATTTTGTTCAAAACAACTTCTCCCAGCTTCTACCTTCTTCTCCATAAAATAACATTCTTCTTTGTTGGATTTGCCTATAGCATTCATGACCCGAACTGTAATTCTCTGTCATGCGTTATTCCCAAATAAACTTATTTTTTTTCTGGTAAAATAACCAACTATTTTGTTTTAAGGTTAACACTATACACACAACACTTTTACCAGAAAACCAATAAATAATTTGTTGTTTTATTTCTTCTCTCTCCTTACTTTTATCAATTCTCAGGAATACAATTATTTATGCTATTTTGGATTCAATGTTCTTATATTACAAGTTCTCCTCATATGAATTTAAGCACAAAATCATTATGGAATGATTTGTAGTATTTTTCCCATGATATAACACAAAGAAATGACTAAATCACTTCTTACATAAATGTATGTGCTTCATATATACTGTGTTGATATTTATCACTGCATAATCTATTCAAAAAGCATATGGCATTAGTATTTTTTAGTTATTAAATTATATACATATGTATATATGTATTGCATTTTGGGTTTTTTTTAAGATTTTATTTTTTTTATTTATTCACTTGAGACAGAGAGAGAGCATGAGCAGGGGAGAGAGGCAGAAGCAGACTCCCCACTGAGCCGGGAGCCTGACACAGGGCTCGATTCCAGGACCTGGAGATCATCACCTGAGCCGAAGGCAGACATTTAACCATCTGAGCCACTCAGGCGCCCCTATGTGTGTGCGTGTGTGTGTACTGTTTTAATGATTTTTTTTAAATGATCCATAGAGGAAACTTACAGGATAGAGGGATAGCAGATATACAAACAAACATTAAATTAAGAGTCAAACAATGTAGAGTAGGGGGACATTATTTCTTATATTGATCAAGAAATTTAACTCACAATTTCAATATAAAATAGAAAACTTGAATTACATGTTTGTCATTATGACAGCAAAGCAATAAGAGCTAGAATAAACTTTAGTAGTTTTTTTCTTTTGTCTTTAAAGCAATTCATTGTATGAGTGCTTAAATAACAAGAATCAATTAATAAGCTATGCCATTAAGAACAAATTTCATGAGTGAAGAACTTTTCTAACTGGAGTTATTACTTAAAGGAAAGACAATAGCATATAATCATCTTCCTATAAAACATTTTACAGACAACTAGCATCATTTGGCTTGGTAATGAAGCTCTCTAGGGACCTTTATCCAAGACTGTGGTTTATAATTATATAACCATACAATATCTTAGCCAATAGTATTGTTTTTTTCTCTAAGTTGTCTCAGTCTAATTTTGATAAGATTCACCTACTGTAGTATGTGGGATTATAGTGTTGCCTAATGCACATAAAAAATAAGCCATCTCCTCTTGCTTAAAAATGAGAGGGAAATCGTTCTTAGGCAAAGAAAATACCATCTAATTTATATTAGTCATCTTCATTTGGCCTATTTGGTTGTATGGAAAGCACACATAACTGAAGATGCAGGGGCCCGCACAAGATAAAGGCCACCCAAGGATGCATATCAACACTCTTTAAACAGTGGCATCCTTCTGGTGAATGGTCAACTGTTTGCCTTGTCCAAGTGACATATTTGATCAGATTTGGACGCTACCAAGTGTAATCACAAGAGAGTCAAATATATAGATAGCACAATATAAATGTAATCACTTAAAAACGGTTAGTAGTTCCTGGGACTGCC
The DNA here is from genome assembly GCF_054177405.1 of Leptonychotes weddellii. Classification (NCBI taxonomy): domain Eukaryota; kingdom Metazoa; phylum Chordata; class Mammalia; order Carnivora; family Phocidae; genus Leptonychotes; species Leptonychotes weddellii. Next base: position 106,234,193 of record NC_138373.1, on the reverse strand, counting down.
AGATGCCTTATGGGAAGAAGCCACACTCTTATCATCAGCATACTAAGACACTGAGAAAAACAGGATGATATAGATAATAAATATCATTGTTCTTTTTTCCTTTGTTTGTCTTTTTCTTTTTACCTAGACATAAAGATACGTGATGAATCATCCCTTCACCTAAAAGCATCTGTGACAAGTCTAAATGCTGTAGACCAAATGTATTTCTACTAGGTTACACTAAATCAATACTGCTAAATTCTGACTTTGGATATTTTGTGTGTGTTTTTATGATATGCTTAACTCCCTTTAAATGACTTGTACCAACTTTATTTAACCACTCAGTGTCTTGGTTTTATTAATTGTCAAATTGGGTGAATAATCCATAAGTCACATTTTTTATTTGATTGATTTTTTATTTGTTTGACAAGGATAAATTAAGTCATTTAAAGTGTTTATTTCAGGAGCCCAATAAATATTTGGTATTATTTTATCATATAATCTCTCTTTTTTAGAACACTCTTCATCCCTGGATTTAAAGACCCATACTCTTCCTCTCTTTTCTCTCATTTTGCTTTCATTCCCAAGTTTACCAGTAACTATTTGTCTTCTGTAAGTAACTGTTGATAGTATTTTGTTCTCTCATTCTCTGTATCCCCCCTTTTAAAATTTTATCACAGAGCTTAATATTACATTCTGAGATAACGACATCTAAACCAATAATTAACCCACTCCTATCATGCAGCCAAGGCCTAAATATCTGACTTCCTAAATTTTGACGTGTTTAAGTGGTTTGAGTAGTGGATTTATCCAAACATTTTTTGGCCTACAACCTCAAAAAAGCATGCTAAGAAAAAACACCATCCTTGCTACATAAAATCATCTAAGATATAATTGTCCTAATGATAAACCAGATATGAAGATTACCCCCATAGCCATCTTTCCTATAGAGCATGTCTGGAGCTGCCAACATGCAAGCATCCCATCTACATTTCTACATGGATATCTGAATGCATATCAAAATCAGGGTTCAAAAATTGGAAGTATCCTCTTCTCCTTCCTACCAGCAAAAGTCAGTGGGCACCTAAAAATCCTATTCTGACCAGCTGTAATGAGGAGTCCCCCCTTCACCTTGATGTGAAAGGGGCCAAGTAGGGGACCCACATCTGGCGGTAACAAGGCTGAGTACTTGCCTTCTACTTCTGGACCAGTCTCAGAGGAAGCCAGCTACAACAGAAAGTCTAAGTAAGATCCAGAAACTCCTAACATAATGACAAATCTGTCCAGATTTCAATTAAAAAATCACCTGTAGTACTAATAACCAGGGAAATCTTAAATTAAATGAAAAAGACAATCAATTGAAATCAACACTGCAATGAAAGAGGTGTTAGAATTACCTATAAAGCAACTATCATAAAAGTACTTCAACGAACAATTATGAACACTTGCAGAAAAGAAAAATTAGAAAGTCAAGAGAGAAAAAGAAAAGAAAAGAAGAAAGAAAGAAAGAAAAAGAAAGAAGAAAGAAAGACCCCAGCAAAGAATAAAAGACATAAAGAACAATCAACTGGAATTTTTATGAATGAAAAAAATAACTGAAATTAAAAAATACTTTGAGAAGGTTCAAATTTTAAAAAATTGAGTTGGATTTATTTGAGCATTTTATGAAAACAACAAATGGGAACACAATAAATTAAAAGTATTAATCAGATGAGGGAAAAGAAGTGCCTTAAAGATTTTTTTCTGGTGATGCTAAAACTGAAATTACTCCAAAGATGGACATTGAAAATTTGAGGAAGTTCTGATAAGATGGTGAGCAAATACCGACAGCTGTCTTCCTTCCCAAACAATTCATGAAGCTCTCACAAAAGTAAAAAGTGTGAAGATCTGAAGATATAAGGTAGAAAAAACAAAGATGTCTAGAAAGACTAAGGTGTTGTGAGCTGGTGTGAAAAAAGCCAGGTAGGCTCAGAGAAGAATATGCATGAAAGATTTAGTTATAGAAACAAATTCAATGGACAGGCTCAACATAAGAATGGAAGCCACAGAGAAAAGATTCAGTGAACTTGACAAAAGAACAACATACATTTACAATCTGAATTAGGGAGAAAATAAACTGAATATTAATAAGCATAACAATAATAATAAACAGAGCCTGAGGGACCCCTGGGACAATAACAAAATATCTCACATTCTTGTCATCCTCATCTCTGAAGAAGAGAAAGAGGGTGGGACAGAAAAATTATATGAAAACTCTAAAATGAAAATACAAAATATCAAAAAATTTGGGATAGTGCAAAAGCGGTGCTGAGAGAAGAGTTTATAGCACAAAATACTTACATTAGAAAACAGAAAAGTGGGGAGGCAGGTGCGGGATGGGCTAAATGGGTGATGGGTATTAAGGAGGGCACTTGTTATGATGAGCACTGGGTGTTATATGTAAGTAATGAATCACTAAATTCTACTCCCGAAACCAATATTACACTATATGTTAACTAATGGGAATTTAAATAAAAACTTGAAACATTTAAATACATACATACATACATACACACATACATAAATTTAAAGAATAATATATAAATAAAAAAAGAAAACAGGAAAAGTCTTGAATCAATAATCTAAGCTTTCCTGGTTCAACACAAAAAAGTGGAGCAAATAAACTCAAAGCAGGCAGACAGAAAGAAAGAATAAAGAGAAAGGCAGAAGTACAATAAATGAAAACCAGAAAAACAATAGAGAAAATCAATGAAACAAAAAAGCTGTTATTTTGTAAAGAGCAATAAAATTGGCAAGCATCTAGTAAGAATGAAAGAGAGATAGAGAAGTAAAGGAAAGGCTCAAATTACCAATATCAAAATGAAACGAGGCATATCACTAGAGACAAAGTGATCTCTACACTTTGATCTCAGACATCAAAGTGATAATATGGGAATATTATGGACAAATCAATGCACACAAATTTGACAGATGCAGTAGACCAATTCTTCAAAACACACAAACTGTCATAGCTTACCCAATAGGAAATAAATAATTTTAATATCTTTGTAATTATTAGGTAAATTGAACTCATAATTAAAAATAAAATAAAACTTCCCCAAAGAAATATCTAGGCCCAAATGTTTTCACTGGAGATTTCTCAGTGTTTCTACTCCTTGAACACATGGTATGTTAAAAATCTCCTCAGTGTGTCTTTTCTTCATTTTTATTTATCTCTGCTTTCAAGTTCTACAACTCTCCACATTATGGCTCCAGGCTTCAATGTTTTAGAACCTCAGGCTTCATTAATTTGTTTTTATTTTGTCGATATGCTTAAGCATTGGTTGGTGGAATATTATTTACTTGTTTTGTGACTTTTCACAGCCATGTAAGTAGGGTGTGAGAAAAATGATTTATTCTGTTAAAGGAAAACTGCTAAATAAAAACAGCAACAGCGACGCCTGGGTGGCTCAGTTGGTTAAGAGACTGCCTTCGGCTCAAGTCATGATCCTGGAGTCCCGGGATGGAGTCCCGCATCGGGCTCCCTGCTCGGCAGGGAGTCTGCTTCTCCCTCTGACCCTCCCCCCTCTCATGTGCTCTCTCTCTCTCATTCTCTCTCTCAAATAAATAAATAAAATCTTTTAAATAAATAAATAAATAAAATAAAAACAGCAACAAATTAAAAGGGCATTACATTACTGAACCTAACTTCTGTTCCCCTTTATCTTACTGTGTTCTTCCATCAGGATTCTGAAAAACATACCATTTCTCCATAATCTCTTCAGTACCATACCATTTGCCACAAGCAAGTTATGCGTGTGAATTTCAGAAGACACTGAGTGCAGTTTCACCAGGGAAGGATAAGAAAGTCAACTAATAGGTTAAGAAAGTGGCATCTAACTATATTGGAATTTAGCTTTTTCTAAGAATAAAGTCCAAAAAAAGTTGAACTAAATAAATATGTATTCCATTTCTGACAGCGCTGGACTAAGTGGTTTATATCAACCTGTATACTCTGAGTTAAAAGTACAGTTAATAATTGGAACACTATCAATATTGTTCCTCAGATTAAGGTTGCCATCATTTAAGGTTAGTTTTCCATTGGGACATCTGCTGATACTGAAATTCAACAATAAGAAAATGCACAACTCAATTAAACAATGGTCAATGATCTGAACAGACACTTCGCCAAAAGGGATACACAGATGGCATATAAGCACATAAAAAGACGTTCGATATCATACATCACTAAGGAATTAGAAATTACAACAAAAATGGGGTGCTGCTAAAAGCCTGTTAAAAAGGTTAAAATCCAAAATATATATAAAAGGTTAAAATCCAAACATTGACACTACCAAATGCTGCTAAGGATGTGTATAAACAGAAAATCTCATTTCTTGCTGGTACAAATGCAAAATGGTAGAGCCCCTTTGGAAAAGAGCTTGGCAATTTCTTAGAAAACAAAACATACTCTTACCCATACAGCCCAGCAATTGTACTCCTTAGTATTTACCCAAATGATTGAAAACTTAACATTCACACAAAACTCTATACACTAATGTTTATAGCAGCTTTATTCATAATTGCCAAAACATAGAAACAACTAAGATATCTTTCAGTAGGTGAATTGATAAAGTGTGGTGCATCTAGACAATAGAATATTTATCACCACTAAGAAGAAATGAGCTATCATGGAGAAACCTTAAACACATTATTACTAAGTGAAAGAGGACAATCTGAAAAGGCTACATACATACTGTATGATTCCAACTACATAACATTCTGGAAAAGGCAAACTATGGATATAGCAAAAAGATCAGAGGTTACCAGGGGCTAGGAGAGAGAGGAAGGAAGCAATGAATTGATGGATCATAGGGGATTTTTATGCCAGAGAAATTATTCTGTATGTGCTGCATACATGTCATTATACATTTGTCACAATTCATAGAATGTACAGCATAAATATGAGCTGTGGAATTAGTAAATATTTAGGAAATGTATACCGGTTCTACACAGACATTTCCAGGGCATAGCTATAGGAGTATCTACACATTGTAAAAAATGAGAATAGCATAATCTTGATATAATAGTTGATGATGATATTATAAGGGGCTCTCAATGGCCGAACCCAAAATCAAATCCACAGAAAAAGGAGCTTGTTCATGCAGTGTATTCTGGGCAACCTCCTCAAACAAAGAGCAGAATAAAGAGTACAAACAGAAACTCAGTGGCCCTTGAATTCATCTATTACGGATAAAGAGGAATGTGATCAGAGATGGACAAACAGGAGGTTTCTAAGGTACAGGTAGTGTTCCGTTCCTTAACCTAGCTTGTGGATACCTCTACAATGATACACTGTTTTGTATGCATGGTAGATTTTTTAAAAATAAGTCTTATTTAAAAATTATGCAATAATACAACTCTATGGTATTGTAAATCCCACTGGTGAATCCATGGAAAAATTGTTATAATATACTCATGATTATATGTTTGAAAAATCTAAGAGATTCATCTGTAAAAAAAGAGGACTTGTTATAAGATATATTTAAGATCAAGCCCTTTCTAAATGCAAAAATATTAGATATATTACATATGTCAATGTACTACATACATTAAAAAAAGATAAGATAAAGGGATGAAAAGAAAATTTAAAAATATCTAGGACTAAACTTTTTGAAGTTGCACAATATTACATGCATGATATGATTTGTTCTTATTATTTAAAATCCAATGTATAAAATCATAGTTTTTATAAATCTTAAATTCACTATTTATCCTCTTTCTATTCCCCAGACCAAAAATTTGAATACTTACTGGCCTGATAAGAACCTATTCCAGGGTGCCTGGGTGGCTAAGTTGGCTAAGCGTCTGCCTTTGGCTCTGGTCATGATCCCAGGTCTTGGGATTGAGCCCCGCATCGGGCTCCCTGCTCGGCGGAGAGCCTGCTTCTCCCTCTGCCCCTCTCCCCGTCATGCGCAGCCTCACGCACTCTCTCTCTCTCAAATAAATAAATAAAATCTTTAAAAAAGAACCTATTCATATAATATATTGTCTCCCACAACATAAACCCTAATAATAAATCTTTATTGTGTGAAAAATATTAAAAAGAAGAATAATTTAAAAAACAAATACTTGCCTTAATTAAAATATAAAATGAAAAGTAGGGAAAGAATCAGAGAGGGAGACAAACCATGAGAGACTATGGACTCTGGGAAACAAACTGAGGGATTCAGGGGAGGGGGGTGGGAGGATGGGGTACCCGGGTGATGGGTATTAAGGAGGGCACGTGTGGTGATGAGCACTGGGTGTTATATGCAACTATTGAATCATTGAACACTACATCAAAAACTAATGATGTACTATATGGTAGCTAACAGAACATAATAAAAAATTAAAAAGAAAAGAAAATTAGGGAAAGAAAGCCATAGAAGCTATGCTGGTATAATAAAACAAATAAATATATTTATTATATATACATATATATAATAAAGACAGATTAGCTTTATTTATTCAAGCATTTTGCAACAAGGGCATTTTCTCCTTCCTTTAATGTAGGAGCTTTCTTTCTTAATCATGACAAATGTATTAATCATGAGCCCTAATCTACCATCATCAAACCATAACTCCTAAAGCAACAAATATGTAACCATACAAGGTTTTTCCAGATTTCTAAACAGTCATCTCATCCCCCAACTACTGTAATTTCTATTATAATTGACCAAAAGCAACATTTCTTAACCAGGCCTTCAAACCTTAGTTTATGTCTTAAAATATTTTCAGATGGGTCCCTTTTAATACATATTTCAAATTCTCAGGGGCAGATACTTCACAGCAGAAATTATTAGAGCCATGGTTTTTAGTCGAGTGAAATGTTTTTGAGTCATCCATGTAACCATGGTCTTATCAAACATTGTCTGTAGGCAGAATAAAAATTATGTCTGCCAGAGAAAGACATGTATCATATGATCTCACTGATATGAGGAATTCTTAATCGCAGGAAACAAACTGAGGGTTGCTGGAGTGGGGGGTGGGGTGGGAGGGATGGGGTGACTGGGTGATAGACACTGGGGAGGGTA
>NC_138373.1:106197243-106226659 GCF_054177405.1 Leptonychotes weddellii | reverse complement strand
TTTTTTTTTTTTTAAAGATTTTATTTATTTATTTGAGAGAGAGAGTGAGAGACAGAGAGCACGAGAGGGAAGAGGGCAGAGGGGGAAGCAGACCCCCTGCTGAGCAGGGAGCCCGATGTGGGACTCGATCCCGGGACTCCAGGATCATGACCTGAGCCGAAGGCAGTCGCTTAACCAACTGAGCCACCCAGGCGCCCCTTGAACATGAGCTTTTATTCATAAATTGTTACAAATGAAAGTCAGTGTGAAGATGAAAGTAACCCAACTAGTCTGGGTTTTGAGGTTAAAGGAAAGTGATTAAAATCCCAGTTCTGAAAGCTGCAATCTCTGTACATTGAACTTTCTTTCAACCTCAGTTTCACTGTGTTCATTCACCTATAAATTAGATGTAATAATGTTCACTTTCTAAGAGGTTTTGTAAAATAAATACTGCATGTGATTTGCTTAATACAAAGTAGAGTGTGTGGAATATTATCAATAGATGTTATTTCTCTTTCATATTTCCTAAAACCCTAAAGTCAGTTCCAGATGCCACAAATTTAAAGCTCAGTTCTCCAGAAAGGTGAACTTCCACTGGTTTATCATAGTTTTATCCATTTGATATATTTTACATTGTCTGTTCTCTATTTTTTAATTTTTGGAGGTATTTTATCTACCTAAAGAAAAATACCTCTGACGAAGAGAGATTAGTAATTAATAGCACCCCATAAAAAAATAGCACCCCATAAAGTTGCTGGCAGGATTAAATGAGTCAATACAAAGAAAACAATAGATCTAGAATGTAGGAATTGCTGAAAAATTTTATGTTATCTTCTACCCCCTTCTACCTTCTTTCTCTTCCTCCTCATTAGCATCATAATTATTATGAATAGTATAAATATTTTTAATATGTATGAGTTTCTAATCTTTTAATATATTTAAGTAGATATTTGTATTTTATTCCCAGTCCTCTGGTGATTGTGATTATTTAATTTCATGGAAATGACAAATAGAATCAAAATTTTCTAATAACATTCATTTCTATTACTGGGTAAGAATGAAAAGTTCAGAAATCTGCACCTATCCTGACACTCTTTCCATCAAACTAAATGCCCAGTGTCTCTTCAAAGGCAAACCACTACCATTCAAAATCATAATCATTAACCCAATTGTATTACTTCATCCAAATACATTTGAATAAAACACTTGAATTTACAGAAAATTCTGAAACAATATTCAGTTGATCAAATTTATTGAGTTCAATGATTGGGAAACTTTAATATGGGAATGGAAAGAAAGGGGAAAATATAACTCTAGTAAAGGAAAGGGAGGTTTAAGAAAGTGTGAATAATAGTATTACAAGAACTTCATTCTTTTAATGCTACTCATACTTTCATTTACTGGAGAAAAATATAAGCTTTTGGATGGTATTCTTTTTTTTTTTTTTTTTTTTTTTTTAAAGATTTTATTTATTTATTTGACAGAGAGAGAGACAGCGAGAGCAGGAACACAAGCAGGGGGAGTGGGAGAGCGAGAAGCAGGCTTCCTGCCAAGCAGGGAGCCTGATGTGGGACTCGATCCCAGGACCCCGGGATCATGACCTGAGCCGAAGGCAGACGCTTAACGACTGAGCCACCCAGGCGCCCTTTTGGATGGTATTCTTAAAGGCTTGCTTTACTTGCTGGTTCCTCAGGGTATATATAAATGGATTCATCATAGGAGCAACAGAAGTATTTAAAATAGCCACTCCTTTGGTCAATGATGCCTTTTCTTTTGCGGACGGGTTGGCATACATGAATATGCAGCTTCCGTAAGAGATGGAAATGACAATCATGTGTGAGGAACATGTAGAAAATGCCTTTTTTCTCTGACTGGCAGAGGGCAGTTTCAGAATTGTTCTAATGATGAACATGTAGGACAGAATTATTAATGCCAAAGTGAAAAGCAGAATCACTATTGCAGAGTAAAAACCAATCACTTCTAGGAGCCATGTGTCTGAGCAAGATAATTGCAAGAGGGGAAAATAGTCACAAGTAAAGTGATCAATGACATTGGAGCCACAGTAATCTAACTGGAGAAAAAGAATAACTGGTGGGAAGATATTTAAGAATCCTGCCAGCCAAGCACAAAAGACAAGTAAAATGCAGACTCTTTTGTTCATGATGGTTGTATAGTGCAAGGGTTTACAGATGGCCACGTAGCGGTCATAGGACATGGCAGTTAGAAGATAAAATTCAGTTATACCCATGAAGATGAAGAAAAACAACTGAGCTGTACAATTATTGTATGAAATCGTTTTGTCTCTGGTGATAATTGTGACCAGAAATCTAGGAATACCGACAGTTGTAAAAGATATTTCTAATACAGAGAAGTTCCTGAGGAAGAAATACATAGGGGTCTGCAGATGGGAGTCAACCAAGGTGAGAGTGATGATGGTCAAATTACCAGTGACACTTAATATATATGTGATAATTAAAAAGAGAAAAATCAGAATCTGAAGCTCTGGGTCATCTGATAGCCCTAGAAGAATGAATTCTGTGGGTACTGTGTGGTTTTTCATTGCCGATCCTTTCTTCCCCCCTTTAGAATGGAAAATGTATGTTCCCCTATAGGACATAAAAAAGTTAAAACAGGATTGAGGTTAGGGTATAGAATCTTAAAAATATCCATGGTGATGAATAATCTATGAAATCCAAAAACAAATGTTTTCTTTCAGCAACTCTGTCCAATTTCTACTGGGCCTCACATTCAAGTAATACATATTATTTGAAATTAAATCTTGATTTCTTTTTGTTGAAAATACACTGTCGTGGGCCATGGATTAAAAAAATCTTGCGCTGACTTTAAGCAGAAGCTATTTATTCTAATTTTTTAAAATAAGATTCTAATTATTCTTTAAAATATTTAGCTCCTTTTATAAAAAACATGAAAATATTCTAGTTGATATTTTTCTTTTCCTCAGTATTATAAAAAGTAGTCTGGATTATGGATAATCTAAATAGAGCGTTTGAAATCTCACAGGGGTTATTTAGGCCTACCTCCACATTTTATATTTTGAGGCCCACATAGTTTAGGAAACTTTCACAAGATTAAACAGTTAGTCAGCACAGTAATCATCTTGGTGTAGAACGTGCATGTTTATCCATGGGAATGTTTTGTTGGCATTCTCTCATAAATTACTTCTCAAGGTTTGGTTGATGCTATCACCCTCTTATCATATATATATATATATATATTTTTGCTTTACTAATAAAAAGGCAGAAGGACAAGAAGGTAACCTATTACTAAATTAAATAATTGTCTAGAAATAGTTTAATTCATACAATGCGTAATCCTTTTCTTTTCTTTTTTTTACAATACAGCTATGGAAAATGAAGAAGTAGATGGTCAAAATAATATTAACTAGGAAGCAGATATTCTTTCTAATAGGGAATTTTCAAAATAACTCTGTTTTATAACAGAACACAATTTCAAATTAGAAAAAAAATGAACAATCCAAGATTGATTTCTGTGTTCCGGCTTTAGGATTTCATTAATAGTCTCTTGGTAGTAAGTAATTATTTAATTTTTAGTATTGAAAGAGTTGTAAATCCTTAAACATATATACAAACACAATTTCTTAAAACATTTGAGTAAAATGAAGATATGTATATTGAAGAATAAAAAATTTACTTACTTCCTGATTCTTCTTGATGATTTAGTCTCAAATTTTATCATCTGATTTGCTTAAACATTTACACAATTTCAGAGCTGGTAAATCGAGTTAACAAAATATTTGGTTTCTATTGTTCTTTCAAAACAAGTGTGTTGATTTAACTTTTTCATGGTTCTTAGGAAGTATAATTCTCTTTGACTCTCAATGCCCTTCATTCCTGATACTACAAAATGCTGACAACATTTTATTATAATACAACTCATTCTTGCTTTTCATCTCTCACTCAAACTCCATGTACAAATTCAGCTACACCTGGGTTGACTAGTACTCTTCCATTTGCCTCTTTTCATATAATACAAAACACTTATTTATTAAATCATTTTTCTTTCCATTCATGCAATCATTTAAAATCAGTATTTTGTAATTCTTTGATTATACATCTATAAAATGTAAGTAGTATTTTCCTTAGGTTCAGGGACTGCTATATTTTCCTGCAAACGCTGCTTTGAAAGATAGAAAATATGGAATGTTCTTCTCTACCTACGCCATAGAAATGGAACTGGACTTATTTTATCTGTGTCTTTTTGTGGCCCAGGGGAATTCATTAAGTAAATAGAGTGCCAAGGAGAAGAATCATTTAAGATACAGGTGAATCATTTTTATAAACATTGATTAAAAAGTATATGTAAAGCAAAATGATTGAAGTAAATAGACAAATATAGAAACAACGTGATACTGAGTGTGTGAATGCTTGATTTAGAATTTAACTCTTCTCCTTAATACCCATTACCCAAAATTTCACCACGACCCAAGCAAAATGTACCTACGAAAAAATCCAAAGTGATTGAAAGCTACCACAGATACACCATCAAAGCCAAGATAATCAAAAACATAAAAAAGAGAGATAAAAGAGAAAAAAAAAAGAATTTCACTCTTCTATGATTGTACAAGGAATTCACATTTTTCTCCCAGAAACTGGACTTGCCTTCAGTAGAATTCGTATGCTTATATCCTTTGAATTTTGGCAACTTAGAGAAGAATTCTTTACCAGAATGAAATGGTGGAAAACACTGCTATGGATTTCTAGTATGACTTGATTGTCTTCTGAAATGGACAATCTATTAAAGACTGATGAGAAGGTTTATACCTACATTGGCCCTTTGAATTTAGGGAAACCCTTCTGATAGCCCCTCCCTAATGTGGCTTTTATTGCCTTTTGACTATTTTCTTCACTATGTTATTTACTTGCATTAAACAGTTGTTTATATTTGTGCATATGACATCTTCTCATATTGAGAATATTTATGAATCAATAAAATAAATAAATAAAAATCAATAAATAAATACCAACCTGGCATTGGATATTTTGAATTTGTTTATTTCCACATTTCCTTCAATGAGAGAGGTCATTTTTATTACTAGAAGAATAGTATGGTATAGAAATATATAAGAATGCCATATGTACACGTATATGTAATATAATTTTATATTTAACAATTTATCTTTATTTTCTTCACAGTTATAAATGTGGACATAAAACATGCATGCATTTAATGCCAGCAGTGTAGATTATTATTATTTTTTTTAGTGCAGATTGTTTATGATTGAACTAAATCACTAACTCACACATAGGAAAATACATAAACACTGAGATGTATTGAATTTATAACTGATACACATTGAAATAGGCACTGAAAATACTTATTCAAGATATTTCAGTAGAGATAGTGAAACTCATTTTCTGCTTATGAAAATTCGTTTCCTTTGCCTTCAGTTTTGTATCCAAATAGTGAATGTTTTCATATTTTATTCAGAGCTTTTATTGATTACCAGTCACTGACCATAAAATTATCTCATTTTTCAAATAAGCAGACAATACAAGCCCTCTGAGGTCAGTGCTATTATTATTCAGATAAAGAAAGAGTCTGAAGCAGAAAGAAGTTACAGTGTCTGGTGTCCACCACTTGTGTATTTGTGAGCAACGCAATCTTTAGTGACTTACAGGAAAAGGAAATGAATTTCTATCTCACAAAGCACTGCACTTCATGAAATACCCTACTAGACATGTTTCTTCTTCATATCTTTTCTCAAATTCCTAGATGCTGGATTGTCTCTCTCTTTCCTCCTTGAGCACTCTCTCACTCTTTCTATCTTTACTGTTTTATTCCTAGTTCCAAATTGCTCTCTAGCTTTTCTTTAGGCCTCCTAATAATTTACTTTTAATGAACACTGATTACACTTGTTACCTTCCTATCCACAAGCTAGTAGGACATCTGCTTTTTAATAACGTGTCAATTACCTCCATGTATTCTGAGGTTGATGAGTGACTATGTTTTAGGTCAATGAAACATCGTTCAAGCTACCAGGTTTCCCTCTCCTCAGAGAGTGGAGGATGGATTTTAATTACAAATAATGGTTTGCTGTAACATGTTCAAAATCAAAAAATAAAAGTTGTTAAATCAAATGGTTAAGGGATCCAAATGTTTTAAGACTTTCTCTAAGACCTGAACTGGCATCAGATTACTGAATAATTCCAGTATGTATTACTAATTATTTTCAGTGATATTTTACCATCTTTTATAAGTAAGCCCCTCTGCAAGATGTCTGGTTGGCTTCCCATTAACTGACTACCATCATTCAACTGAGCTATTTTTCTCTTAGTTGAATTTTTAATCTCAGAAGTGTATTGACTGACAGATGATGTTGGACCTCATATATTACTAGGTGTAACCCAAATAGTTATAAGAATTTTTTTTGTGTGAAAAAAAAATAAGGGTTTGCATCATGGGAATTCCTACCATTAGAAAGCTCCATATGCAAACCTTAGCAAGAAGTGTCCTCATTAACTTCACAAAAATCAATACACATCAAATAAATTGATTTTTACATAGTTGTCAAAGGCCTAATGTAAAATAAAAGAGGAAAATGAACACCAAATGTCTTAGAAAATATTCAATTAGTTATTTCTTTGTCATACAAAATGTCTAGTTATGATAAAATGCACATTTTATTTGAACACTGTTTTAAAAGCTAACTCAGTGTTACGTACCTTATTATATGTGTTTAAGTTGGGTAAAATATTTAGTCAGTGCTCTGATTGCTAGGACACTGGAACCATTCTAAATTATTCAAACATATTTATTTATTCAAAAAATATTTATCGAATACCCACTACATGGCAGATGCAGGTTCTAAATGAGGAGGAGAGTGACTTCTGGTCAATGTCTAACAACTGCCTCTCAGGGGGTGGAGGTGAGGGCTGCTCTGTAGAGTTGATCCTGTTCTAAGATGTGAAGTCCCTCCCATGGCAGGTTGCAAGCTACAGATGTGGGCTTTCTGAACGCAGAATTGAGAAGACACAAGCACAGCTGGCTCTTGGGAAGCGTATAGGCAGGCCCTGCACCCTGCTGCTGGGACCACAGCATTTGTCTGCAGAGGAGACAGAGATCCCTGCTCTCCTGGGGTGAGGGATGCTAGAGAATACAGACAATGAGCAATAAGCATGATTGATTTGTAAGCTATAAGGTCTTTTATAAATTAATAACTATTTCGTAAAGGAAGAGAAAACTGAAAAACCTTGGAAGTGTGGAGCTACTATAATTTTCTGTAGTGTCATCGGGGGAGGCCTTATTGAGGTGACATGTGGTTATCTGGGAGAGGAGTGTGTCTGGTTTAAGAACCACCTAGTGTAAATGCACTAAGGCCTTAGCAGGAAAATCATGTTATTTGCAAAGAAAGACTTATTTGTTTCTTCCTTTCCAATGCTCCTAAATGTATTTGTGTTTGTTCTACTAGGGCCCTGGATAGAACCTCCAGTATAGTACTGAATAAACACAATGATAGCGAGCTTGTAACTGATTTTTGTTAAAATGATTTTTCAATGAACAAAGTGTATTATGAAACAAATAAGGTTTTGCATCATTTGCACTGAAATGAATTGTATGTGTAAGCTATTATATCAAAATTGCCGGAAAAAGTAAGAGAGTGTTATAACTCTTAGCCATGACTATATTTATGGTCTTTGTATATAGTAAATTAAAAATGTTAAACATGACTTAATATTTTCTGAATTTCTAGAAAGTGTGTTTCCTGATGAAGTCAGAAAACAGTTTCTCTCTTATGCTTTTGTTCTGTCTTTTTCTGTCTCTTAATTTTATAAGAATCATTGTGGAAAAATTGGAATTTAAAAATATTTAAAAGAAGGAAATGAGGTCAGTCTCATAGTTACAGAGTGGAAAGACTAGCTAAAGGAAGGGAAATGCATGAGAAAGGGATTGGAATTTAAATGGAAAAAATATATATATATTCAAATATCCTCAGTATACTGCTGGCAATAGAAATATAAGCAATGAAATAAAACTCTAGTGAGACTATGTGGATATTCATAGACTTTCGAGGGGCCCTGGTTTTTGTTTACTTGTTCTTCATTATGCCTCTAATTTATGACAACACTTTTATTTTTTCATTTGTTTGAGAAAAATACAATCTTCCTTGCCCTGTCCATGAAGGCTCGCTTGACTTGCTGGTTCCTTAGGCTGTAAATAAAGGGGTTCAGCATGGGGGCTACTGAGGTGTTTAGCACAGCAACTCCCTTGCTCAGAGACACTCTGTCTTTTGCTGCTGGATTAATGTACATGAAAATGCAGCTGCCATAGGAGATGGAGATGACAATCATGTGGGATGAACAGGTGGAAAAGGCCTTTGTCCTCCGACTAGCAGAAGGAATCCTCAAAATTGTTCTGATGATATATATGTAGGACAGGATTATTAATGCCAAAGTGAACATTAAAGTAAACACAGCACAGGAAAAGCCCACTATCTCTAGGAATTTTGTGTCTGAGCAAGAAAGTTGCAGCAGGGGAAAATAATCACAGGTGAAATGGTCTATAACATTGGACTTACAGTAATCAAGCTGTATGAACAGCATGAGTAATGGGAATATGATTAAGAATGAAGCCAACCAAGAAGCAAGGACAAGGAGTATGCAGACTCTGGGATTCATGATGGTCATGTAATGCAGAGGTTTGCAGATGGCAATGTAACGGTCATAGGACATGGTGGCGAGAAGGCAAAATTCAGTGACTCCCAAGAGGATGAAAAAAAAGAACTGAGCCATGCAGTCATTAAAGGAAATGATTTTATCTCCTGTAATCAAGGTGCCCAGGAACTTGGGTATGCTGACAGTCGTGAATGAAACCTCTAGCAAGGAGAAGTTTCTGAGGAAGAAATACATGGGAGTCTGGAGGTGGGAATCCAGCAGGGTAAGGGTGATAATGGTCAGATTCCCAGTGATGCTGAGCATGTAGGTGATGAGCAGAAAAACAAAGATCACCCCCTGAAGCTGTGGGTCATCTGATAATCCCAGGAGGATAAACTCTGTTATTTCTGTGTAGTTTCTCATTTTTTTTTCTCTTGTGTAAACTAGAGGAGAAAACACAAATGGAAGGATTAGAGAAAGGGGATTACATATGGGTAGTGCTGGAATTTATCTCTGGAAGTAAACTAATTTAATTTAATTTAATATAATTAATTTGTGAGATCTTTAAGACAACTTAATAAAAGTAGGTAACATGTTTAAAGTAAGTTTTTACCATGTGCTACACTCTGTGTTTTACATAGAATGTTTCTTCATAAAATCCTTATTTCTCATTTTGGGAACTGAATCTAAAAATATTTTTAAAAATCTTATCCACATTACGTACCCTCAATGAGAAGAACAGGAATTTTAACCTAGGTTTTTCTGAATGTTTGATAACTGGAATAGAAATGCTGCCTGTTGACTCTTAAGAGTAATTCCCTGAAGGGTTCCCTTCCCATTGGGAAAATCTTTGTCCTTCTTCCAACTAGAAATGGTCTCATTTCCTCATTTCTGTCACATAATTCCCTGTATTATTACTTAGTAGTATAACATAGAAAAGACGATGTGTTTGGAGAAAGGTCACTCAAATGGGGATGTGACCAAAATTTGAGTCACTGAAATTCAATTTTCAACATTATGATAAAATTCCCAAGTTTTCTCTCTGGTTCACACTCTTCTTTTCCAACCTCCTATGCCTCACCTGAAGCCACAGTTAATGAATTCTTCGACACAATGTCCTCAGACTTTAAAGAGTACAGAGTTGAGAGAAGGCAGGGTAGAAATTTAGTAGACTGCATCTACATATTCATGGGCTAAGGAAACCAATGTATTTATATCTAAAATTATTTTACCGAACATTTTTTCCTTCAGAGTTTCTTCTATCTAAATGTTGTTAGTATTACTCTTTATATATGAATTCTGCTTTCAATCCCATATTATAGTTTTATATTTTTCCTTTTATCTACATGAGCATTCAGTTATAGAAGCTTTATTTTGTCAACACCTTGGAGTATATGATGAAACAGTACATGAAATCCCTTTATATTTTTTCCTGAATAATAATAACAATAATAATATAATGTATTTTAAAGTGAAGCTGAATTTTCCTCAATAAATCAAACCAGTCCATTATCATATCCCTCATTCTGTGCATTCTCATTAAATAGTAAAGTGTTCAATTTAGTATCATGAGAGAAGTTTTGCAATAGGATATTTAGTTTCAAGATGTAGAATTGTTGATTATTGGTATATAATGCATCATAATACTGTGAAATTTCTTGCTCTTTTTCCCCCTTACTTGCCTGAGTTCTCTTTTCACTTCACTGTTTAGCAAAAAATATTGCTGTTGATTATTTAAGGCAAATTCCAGCTGAGATGGATAGTGCCTACTGGGAAAGCATGTGAGAGTCACAAGAAATGAACATTTCTTTTGCTATTTCTCAGGGACTGGAGGAAACTGGCTGAAGAGCACTTACAAGAGAAACAGACATCATAATGACATAGTTTGTAAACAAACTTATGGCAATTCAAGTGTATGATGGATATTTCAATCATAAAAGTCATTGTTCTCAATGAACAATCCTCTATAATTAACACTGTGTGTACCCTCTTTGATCTGTAAATTATTTCTGTGATGTTTTTGGTAGAGTGATGAAAAATATATCCAAGACTCTAAAACATCATTTCAAGCTTTCCTTCCTAACTACCTATCCACTTTTCTTTTACCTAGTCACACGTAACTTATGTTCACAAGCTTTGTAGTCCCATTTGTCCCTTTCTTTTCAATGAATTCTACTCTGTCATGGATATCTAATTGTTGAATCACATGTGTCATTCATTGAAAGTAAAAATTAACATATTCTATAAAGAGGTACTTACTATTGTGTTAAATAAAATAACTGGAAATGATTTTTAGGACACTTCTGCCATTCCATATGAATTTTGAAAAAAGAACAATATCATTCCCCAGATTGTCTAATTTAAAGAAACAACAATTTTTAGAGGCCTACTAAAGATGAAGAGATTGTTTTCCTTATTTTTGTAATAATTAGAAGAAGTAGTAAAAAGCCCCATGGTTCAACAATATAATTGGAAACTAACATTATCATTCTGCATTCTCTCTTCTTAATTTAAAGAGAGAGAATTCTTTAATTCTGTGTGCTAAATTCTCTCTTCTTAAGTTAAAACTCCTTAAAGAACACATATATTCGAGGAAATTTGCACCCATAAATTAGTACACAGTTTTCCAATTCTCTATCTTTCTCTCTCACTTGACACTCTTTTTCTTGGTTTCTAGGTTTATATGTTAGGCTAATTTGTCAAAGAAGAGAACAGAATATTGGTTTAATGTGATATTTTGAGTAACAGTTCGGTTTTGTAAGAGCCACTAATTTTTTTTCTGGAATGATTCACTCCATTCCTGGCTATGTTTGTTGACAACTAATGTCATGCAAGAACTTCATGGTGACTGAATACAAAAAAATCTCATGAAGAACCAATTTAGGTTTTTTTTTCAGATTATTACTTTAGTAATGCCTCAGAGTGTTTCTAAAATTGGTTCAGAATCTTGTTTCCCTGAATCCCTGGAAAAAAAAATTACCTTGTTTTTTTCCTAATAAAAAGGGGGAGTTTGAATTCCAAGTCAGATCAAAGCACCAACCAGTAAGAATAGGAATAATGAAGGAAAAGCAGTAATCATGTAAATTACTCTCAAAATCTGTAGGTTTTCATAGAAATATTCTACTTATATCCTGATTATCTCAGTTTGTAAACTAGGTATCTATATTTGAGGATAATTTTTAACTTAAAAAGGAAAGGAATTCTTAAAAAACATATGACATCAGGACTTAATATTTATTTATAATGAATGATATTGGGGCAACTTGTGGGCTTTGCTTTCAAAGAGAAATGGATTAAAAATGAACTCAGTCACATTATAGTATTGTGACTTTGGACAAGTTACTTAATGTCTCTGAATTTTAGCTTTTCTTTCATTTAAAAAATGGGAATAATATTTCATGGAATAATCATGAGTGTTAATTAAAAAAAAAGTAAAATTAAATTATACAAAATTTGTATAAAATGTACTGCCAGACAGTGGTTTTTATTATCTTTATTTTCCCCCAAATAAAATCAATGAACACGTTTGAGGAATACAGCCCCACTTTAAGCACCAAAAACCATTTTTGAGGGTACTCACTTAAGAGACAAAGAAAGACTGTACGCACTTATCTCATTTACTCGGTATGAGTTATCTATGTTAATATGAAGAAACTGACAATGAAAGATATTATCATAAACTAGATCAGACATCATAAGTTAGTTCATAGTAGAATTGGAATTCCTAACTCTTTCTGCCTGAAACCAGAGCATGTACTACTTATTAAACCTGTATTCAATGAGGAAGATCAAATTCAGAGACAATAATTTTCTGAAAATTAATAGAGGAATAAATTATTATGACAAACAGGAAATGTAACATGCTCATTTTTCATAATCCTTGATAAATACAGATAACATAACAAACCCAGATTATTCTATGTATTCCGATGAAAAGTTGAGTTAAGCATTAATGAGTGCTAAGATTTTTCATTGGCTTCAACTTTACAATCTTACCTCTATTTGTCACACAAATGACTGCATCAGCTGGTTGAGATGATAAAAAAAAGCAAATTGACAACTATTTCAGTTTTAGGTGAAGAGATTCAGTATTTTTAAAATCAGTCTTTCCCAATACATTGCAGTTACTTTATTTCTGTAGCTAATATTCTTTTACACATTTTCCTTTGCAGCTATGGGAGCCAAAATAGTGAAGAGAAGTTAGATTTGGAGTTACTTTGGGCCTTTCAGGACAAAGATTCTATATAGATTTTCCCCTGCATAAAGCATATGTTTTATTTACCATACATCCCCATGTCTCACAGCAAATACTCCAGTGAATCAAATGTACCAACAAGGGCCTTGAGGAAAATACACTAAGGATTATAAATGTTATCCACAGTTGCACCAATATTGGAATGAGAAACTTTTGGGATAATGCCCAAAGAGATAGAAAGGGCATAAGAAGTAAGCCAAAAGCATATGGAATATTTTGCATATGATCTAAATGAGAAAATAACTAAATATGCAAAGTTTTTGGGAGAGGTTTCCTGAATTTCCTGTCAGGATTTCTCTCAAGAATAGAGGCTCCCACTTCCTCTTTTGCTGAATAAAATACTGGGACAACTTAATCTTATATGAAAACATTACATTTTTATCATATACTAAAATGTCTCCATAAAAGTGGCTCTCCAAGCTGGTAGGTATCAAATACATTATTCAAAAACACTGAATATAGAACAATAAAAAGAATGGGATAGAGTTCAGTGCTCAGTGATTTCCCATTGAAAGGCAAGAAAAACTATGGATTAAATATTCATTGAACTATTCAATCTTTTCCAAGAATCACTTGAAGTCATTCTCCTGTCATACTAATGGTGTTAATTCTGGAGAAGCATCTACTACCCAGAAAGTCCCCTTTCCATTTGAAAGATGTGCTAGGTTTAACCCCATAATGAATGGAAACATAAATTCTAGGAACTTGGCAGGATTTTACAATTCTGATTTCTTTCTGTTTCATTTCAGAAATGACAAAAAAAGCAGTCTGTTGAATCAATCACTATTTTTTTCCTTCAACAAGTATCTTTCGAGGATCTGCTATCTTTAACTAGTATACAAAGACTGTGGATAAAATGGAATCAAAATAGATAAGATTTCCATTGCTACACGATTACAAAAAATCAAGGTCAAGCAAATGAGAGAAAATTTGCTGAAAGTTATAAATAAAGTAACCTGTCTCTCAGTTCAGAACTTTTTTTAGTACACCAAGCCATTTTTTAATCAGCAAATTTACTCCATTATATCAAGTAATATAGACTATTGATCCATTATTTTTTAGTCATTTTTCGAATATGAAATTATACAAAAGTGTACTTTCAACTTTTTCTGACTTTTCTGTTAAGTCACATATTCACCAAAAGCTGCCCCAAAATGGTGATTCCTTGTTTGTTAAATATTCTAAATTATTCTGATTCAACCACAGCATTTAATAAATTATGTGATCAAAGTAATTTGAGGGTGATGATCTAATTGTTCATATCACAGCTAATCAGTATAACCAGCATATCTATAAAAAGAGATATTTTAACAGATATCTTTAATTTCTATTAAAATTTTCATATATGCATAAGTTTGTTTCTTTCAGGGCTTTAAAACATCCAAAAAATATTTTTAGTTTGATACATAAGTGCCTATAATATACAAGAATATCAATGGGAGGCAGTATACCGCAAGGATTTTTTTTAATGGAGTTTTAGATCCAAGAGAGATAGGTTCAAATTCAAGCTTTGTTATCTATTCACGTTGTCAGATTAGAAAATTGTTAAAGGCCTTTCTTTCTTCATTCCTAAAATGGGTTTAACAATGCAAATTTTTAACAAATTAAAACATAATATGTGGAACTCTCTGTTTCTGTAAGAAGGAGTAGCTTGAGACAGATCAATATTAATGCAACGAACATATAGAAATGTGAGATTAAACAGAAAAATAATGTGTTCTAAGACATATGACACCTTCAGTTTGCAGTTCTTCATATAAGAAGTCGCAAGTCACCACTTGGGTCTAACAATAAGAAAAAAGATGAACAGCCTGAAAAATCAACTGTTTTAGATCCTTAGAGCAGGCAAATCACTGCCCTCAAGACTGAAAATCAGACAGATAAACCCAAGAAGTGAAGGTTTCAGGGAGCAGAGGCTCATGAGCAGAAACTGCCATAGGGTTCAGTGCTAGAGTAGGAAAACCTGAAGTATAACTGACTATTTGTGGAGGCTCAGTGAGGAAACTCACAGAATTAAAAGCTCTGGGGGGACCAAGATATATGAGACCTCCACCATATTGTGAGATTTACTTCCAAGAGCTCAACCAGATTCAGATGGGCAATGTCAGAAAAATCACCTAGTGCTTCAGGGGAAGAGGAAAGGGACCATTTTGAAATCCATGAGAGTGCTGTGTTCTTAAGAGAGCCAGCCCTCACAGAAATATAGCTGACCAGAGCCTAACCTGCTGGGACACTATAGAGCTTAACTGACCCCGGACAAGGCAATACCCAGCTAGACTATCCTCTAGCCTTCCATGTGGGAGAAGGGAAATACCCAACTCCAGCCCACTCTAACCTTCCTTCTACTTAAGTGGGGAGAAAAAACTGAGAAACATACATGAAGTTCACAGCCCAGAGGCCTCGGCTCACTAAGAGACTGAGCCTTAACCATAGGACTGTAGAAAGCTTCCCTCTCCCTATGCCTGACCATCACATTTCTAAAGGTCTACTTGCTCTGGTTCTTTTTACCCAGTGCATCCTATCTGGGTGTCAAGAAAACAGTATAAGCAAAACAAAGGCAAAACATTTTTTTTGAAGAGGCAGAGAATGATTTAGAACCAGACATGGCAGAGGTGTTAGAATGATAAGACTGGAAATTTGAAACAACTATGATTAATATGATAAGGGCTGTAGTGGATAAAGTAGATGGAATGCAAGAACAGAAGGGAAAGATAAGCAGAGAGTTGACAATAAATAAAAAAACAAAGAATTCTTTGGACAAACAGAAATTAAATATATGTGTTGTCAGTATCAAGGCTTGAAGGAATTGTTAAAAGAAATGCTTTAAAAAGAAGGAAAATAATATAGTTCACAAAGTCAGATCTACATAAAGTAACGAAGAGCATTACAGAAGGAATAGTGAAGGTAAAATAAAAACATTTGTTTGTTATCTTAAGGCACTTGACATATTCTAGGTCTAGATTGTAGGCTGCTGAGAACAAAAAGGATCTGGATGGCAAGATGTTACCTCAAGGACCTGAGTTAACACAGACAGAAACAGAGCGAGCAAGAGATTACAAACTCCATCAAAATAAGAAAATGGGCAAAATCTTCTAAGTGGGAATATCCCCATGGAAGTCTGAGAAGACACATCCTTGGAAAAGGTTTGAGAGGCCCCCAAAATTTTGTGGACTGAAGCTGGACTGAAGGGTGATGGTCTTCCTCTGCACAAACCCAGGTTTACAAGACTGTGAGAGACGGTTGTTTTTCAAATGTGTACCTATCAGCAAAAGGTACAAGGAACATGAAGAAACAGAGACAAATGCTCCAATCAAGAAACAAAATCCTTCTTAGCAGTCTAGAGAAATATAGGCACATCTGACAAATTATTCAAAATAACTGTAATAAGATGCTCAATGAATCAGGCAAGTGGCATGTGTTTTAGTTTTATTGTATTTGTTTCAAATCTTTAACAAGTATAAACATATTTTTTAAAGATTTATTTATTTGACAGAGAGACTGACAGAGAGAGAGCACAAGTAGGCAGAGCGGTAGTCAGAGGGAGAGGGATAAGCAGGCTCTCTGCTGAGCAGGGACCCCGATGTGGGACTTGATCCCAGGGCCTGGGATCATGACCTGAACCGAAGGCAGACGCTTAACTGACTGAGTCACCCAGGCACCCCAAATATAAATATTTTTTAAAAAAATGATAGAGAACATGGAAATTCTATAAATAGTACTCAGTATCATGATCAATATTTACCTTGTAATATGCACTAAATTTCACAAAATATAAAGCTCTACATTTAAAGTGCAAATCGCAACTGCTTATTATTTCTAAGAACTGAATTTAATATACAATAATATAGGAAGTGTAGATTTTTAAAATATTAAGAGGTCACCAATGAGCCTTTTGAAAACACACAAGAAATCACACACTAATTTTGAAACTATATGTACCTTTTAGGGAATTTATTATCAGAATTAAAAGTATTTTCCACATTGTGCTATAGAGTATGTCTTATAGAAATACATTTCATTCCCACAAAATTTTGTAGGAGAAATAAAGTTTACCACATTTTAAAATAAGTCAATTAACAATACATTGGAGAAACTTGGGTATAGAATTGGAAGAAATGAGCAGGGAAAATATTTAATTAACTATAATGTGGCATATAAGAGACTATAAGAAGAAGCATACCGATACAGATATTTAGGAATTTCAGGATTTTACCTAGTTACTCTTTACAGTGTCCTTCATCCCCCCGCCCAGAAGAAATATTTCATTTACTTGAAGAAAATACTACTTTATGGACCACATCTTTGAAGGCTTGTTTTACTTGCTGGTTTCTCAGAGTGTAAATGAAGGGGTTGAGCATGGGGGCAACAGAGGTATTGAGAATAGCTACTCCTTTTGTCAATGATGCCCTTTCTTTTGCAGAGGGATTAGCATACATAAATATACAGCTTCCATAAGAAATGGAAATGACAATCATATGAGAGGAACATGTGGAGAAAGCCTTTTTTCTCTGACAGGCAGATGGGATTCTCAAAATCGTTCTGATAATATATAGATAAGATAAAATCACCAATGCCAAAGTGAATAGCAAAGCAACCAAAGCAAAGTAAAAGCCAATTACTTCTAGGAGCCATGTATCTGAACACGACAGTTGTAGAAGGGGAAAATAGTCACATGCAAAGTGATCGATGACATTGGAAGCACAGTAATCCAGCTGGAGCAGAAGCATAAGGGGTGGGAAAATGGTCAGGAACCCACCCAGCCACGCGCAGAGCACAAGCAGGGTGCAGAGCTTCCTGTTCATGATGGTGGTGTAATGAAGGGGCTTGCAGATGGCAACGTAGCGGTCATAAGACATGGCAGTTAGAATGTAAAATTCTGTCACCCCCAGGAAAATAAGGAAAAAGAGTTGGGCTGCACAGTTGTTATAGGCAATAGTCTTATCCCTGGTGATAATTGCCCCCAGAAATCTAGGAATACACACAGTTGTAAATGAGATTTCTAAGAAAGAGAAGTTTCGGAGGAAGAAATACATTGGTGTCTGTAGATGAGGGTCCACCAAGGTTAGGATGATGATCGTCAGGTTTCCAGTGACACTTAATAAGTATGTGATAAATAAGAAGAGGAAAATCACAATCTGAAGATCAGGATCATCAGAAAGGCCTAGCAGGACAAACTTTGTGATCGCTGTGTGGTTCATTTCTCTCTCTCCTTTTCTTCTTTTAAAGGTATTTAGGTGGCGAGAGAATTAAAGGGAGGACATGAAAGGTGTAATTCATGATGATCAATATCACCATCATTGATACAATTCTAAAATATATTCTATAGTCCATGCTGATCTTATTTTCCTTTAATCGTCTTGTTTGCATTTGGTTGTAGTACATATTTGTGAGCTTTGCTTTATTTACCAGTTTTCTTATTTGAAATGTAGCAGGAAAAGTTTGTTAATCTTCATACAATAACTCACATTATTGAGAAATGATAAAGTCAGTACTTCTTGCTCTGTCCAACTTATGTAAATCATTACATAATGTTTGAAAAATTTAAAAAATGTGCCTTTTTCTTTCTTTTGTTAAGTATTTACTAGTTATACCACCACCTAAAAACAGAAATGAATGCTTTTAATTCCATCACAAGGTAAAAGTGAAAGACAGCTAAAGTAACAACTTTTATACATCTTATGACATAAGAAATCAATTAATGATTTTCTTAGCAAATAAATTACTATCTATTTATTAATTTTATTTTATACATTAATATTTTGGGGCGTAGTTTTAAAATAGTATGAGAATGTTATATACATATTATATAGTAGTATATTACGTATATATTTACTGTATGAGAGAGTTAATAGCCTTATTATTTTTTTAATAGAGAACATATTCACTTACTCGCTTATTGTTTTTTCTTGTAATTCCATCAAAATCATTAATGTTTGATATCTCCTGTGACTTGCTAGAAATGTACATACAAAAATATTTTATTTTTGAACTTAAAGGGACATGCATCTTTTTTTTATTTTACACTGAAGCACAAATTGGGAAAGTAGCTACTTGCCTCAGATATTAGCAGCTGGGTCACCCAGATTGTTGTCCAGTGCATTTTCCATTTGAACATTCTTCTTTCTGAGCTATTAGTTTTATGAAAAAAAAATTGGTTCTCCTGTAATTCTGCCTCACACTTATCTTTTATATGAGAATAGTGATCCATAAGGACATTTCAGAAACATACAAGAAAATGTCGTCTATTTGTACTAACATATTCAGGTAATTCCCAGCTGTGCTGGATATCCTGTGCTGTAGATTTTGATTGTTAAATTTATGACAGTTACCTTGTTTATATTTTAAACAGTCAAATTTGTGCTGTGAAGAATAGAATGCAAATCATCGCTTCTCTGCCAGGCTCCAGCAAAGTTCACTCTAATCAAATTCTATTTGATTAGATTAGGTTTCCTTTGATGACTCAAAGGAAAACAGTTCAGGAAATAAAAATGAAATGCCAGAAAACTTAAAAAATGTGGAAATAATATGATAGTCCTATTCAATAATGTTGATCTAAAAATTTAAGAAAGCACTATTTAGAGAGAGGACTGAGAGGGATATAACATCATTGGGGTATGAGTGCAGATTCTTAAACTAGAATGGCTTTCCTCTGCTTGGGCTTATAGCTGAAATTTTCCAAGTCTACTTGTTTTGACCTCAAAAGAAAGTTGTTCATTGATCTCCTGGGAACAAGGCCAAGTCCAGGCCCGATCTGTGCTATATTATAGACCATGAGGGATTTCTGGAAGCCATCCTTGCATTTCTCAGTAGCCTTTTAACTCTTCTCTATAGTGAATCTCCCTTGAGAATGGTTGTGTTCATCTTTGTATCCCACAGAGGACCTAAAATGTTGACTTCTACAAGATGATTACTTCCATTAATCATAATTCCTTAATATTTTATGAGTAATAAAAAACTATTGTGAAACCTACTTTCTTATAAAAATAAACTCACAATCTAATTTATATTTAATCATCTGGAAATATAAATTTTTCTAAATATATCCTTTTTATTTACCCTTAAGCTTTGTTGGTGTTGAAGCGTTGAGAAGCAAGGTTATTTCATAATTCTGAGTTAAATAATAACTATTACAAAGCACATATTGTGGTCACATTTTAAAAAAAATACCAATACACACGTTAATTTAACCCTCATTACAATAGCAATATTTAATTGCATTGTCAATTTGCCCATCTTATTTTTCAACTTGGCCTTTATATTTATTTGTCACATCTTTAATATTCTAATGAGAAATATCACCAAATACTAATATTTTGTTTATTTGAAATTCTGGATAGTGAGTTATTATTATTTTTTAATGTAATTATGTTTCCCAAATATTTTGATAATAAAAATTATATTATATGTAATCAGTTAAAATAAGGCTTTTTGTTATGTAATTTGTTATTTGTTATATAATTTGTTATATAATTATATAAACTAATAATACATATTATATCATAACTAGTTAATATTAAATAAGTGTTATATATCTAAATAAAATAACAAGATATACATTTAACATAAAAAATACAATTGTCAGTTTGTGTAATCAGATAATGACATAGTTACCAATACAGAAGTAAATCACAATTGGAATGCAAGATTTTTTGGAAATTACTTACTGGAAGAGGGGAATTAGAATAGAGTGGGGAGAAAAATGGAAGAAACTCAAATTTATGACAGTATATACTGTGTTTATTTAACCTAGTAAAGGAACACTCAGTAGAGGAACATTTTCACTGATGTGGCTCTATATTATAGGGAGTGATACCCTTGTCCACTTCATTTATATTTTTTTCAGCTTTATTGAGATATAATTGACATATAACATTGTGTAAATTTGAAGAGATATAACATCATCGGGGTATGAGTGCAGATTGATTTTATACACTTGTGTATTGTGAAATGATTACCATGATAGGGTTAGTTAACACATCTATCACTTATATATTTACCCTTTCTTTTTTGTAGTGAGAACATTTAAGATTTACCCTCTCAGCAATTTTAAGTATATAATATGGTAGTCTTGTAGATCAGTTTCATTGCAAGAATGAAATGGTGTCATGTTTTTACCCTAAAAGCCCAATTAATAGGCAATAAGAAACTCTCATATTCATGGAGGGCACGTGTGCAGTAATGCTCACTTGACTGCATGCTCATTCCCATGATTTCCTGTAATTGTTGTTTAGATTCAGGGCTTAATCCACGTTTATGTTTGGGAACTTTTTTTGCAAAAATTTAAGTTTGGGAATTTTTTTGCAACTTTCAATAGGAGATACATGTTTAGTTGTCTTCCATTTTTATTCTTCACTACCATTATTGATCAATGGCTGGATCCTTTAATTCATTACGTGCTGTTCTTAATCTGTCATTTACCATTTGCTTATTCATTGTTACAGTTTATACGAAAAAGCGCAGATGAACACCTACTTTATTTTTATTCAGTAGTCAGAGTTGGTTCTCTAGTATATTTTTGTTGGTATCTTTAGGAATACATAGCTCTATAAATTATATATTTGTTGTAGGTCACATTAGTGATTGACATAAATATTTCAAAAGAGATTGAAATTGGCATCACTCTCTCTTTGGAGTGCTTTAGCTCTGGGGTAGACCCTTCTCTCTTGGTCTGTACACTTTTCCTCTTCATTGTTTCCTTCCCATCTTGTAGGACAAGGGTTTCCAGGCTCATGCTACACTTTTCTGTATTAGAACTGGACTGAGTCATTTCTCCAAAGAAGCCTTCTTACATTGGTTAGGAAATGGTGAATCAAGGTAAGAAACTGGGCACTAGCTGTGATAAATACTATGAGTTTGATCATCCTTTCTAGGTATTTTCAGTGGACAGGACCAGCAAACACATATTTTTTTTTTTCAAGTAAAATGTCTATGAGTGCAATTTCAATGTATCATTCAAATTTGGGACTACAGTATTTTTATGAAACCCCCTTTACCTTTTATACATTTATATTTTCTTTATCTCATGATGAGAGCCCTGACTATGAATAGAATTAGATAAGATTGTAATATAACATTAATCCTCATTTGCTTCTTTTCCTCACACTGCACATACAACAGCATTAGAGTAACAGTGACAGCAATACCATCCATGATATTCCTACCTAGGAACAATTAAAAAATTTTTAAGCTATTCTTTTTGCCCTTAGGTTATACTTCACTTGGATGTACCATTCAATTACAGCATTTAAGATCTCAGAATAATTCTGCTTCATTTGGTTATCTCACCAACTAAATATATATTTAATTATATTTATTCCAGTTCAGTGTAATGGCTTATGCTACTAAGATACACATTTCCTTCCACTCCTTTCAAACAATTAATTCTGACTTGCCTTCTAAGGATTCCTGAGACAGATTCACCGAGTCATTTAAAATTGAAATTAAAAAATAATACTGAACAGTGGCTAAATAAGAAAGCCAGAAAACATCTTCAGGGCTTTTGTTTTTAAAACATGTTGATGTCCTACCCTTCTAAAATCTTTACTATCAAGTAAATATTAACAGTGATCTTCTGATAAACTAGTCATTGGAAATTTCATTGATGCTCGAGGTTAGAAAAAGGACTCTATTTAAAAAAGTATATAGGCTCTGTTCCTTTGACAATCTGAGAGGGGACCTTTTGACTGTTCCATTTCATTTCAGGTGTTTTAAATTTAAAAAAATTTAAAATGATGATAGATATCATTTTGCTGGGTGGAAGTCTCCCTTAGTAATGCATTGATTTTGAAAGTCTAGTTTTTTAATCTTATTTATTTACTGATTTAGCTATTCTTTAGTTAAACCTTATTAAAAGTCATTTAAAAAATATATTCAGAGAGTATCTCCAAAGCAATTTGCTTTTCTGATCATGTTACCCTGTTTCTTTTTCCTTTATTAAAATGTTTAGTAAAGTTACTCATGCTTAATATATTAGAGAAAAGGAAAATAATTTAATTAATGTTATGGGCAACATCTAGCTCATTTCATAATTGCATTGAAATACACTTCAGGCACTGCTTATTCATTCTTGACAAATTAACTAGAGCTTGTGTGAAACTTTCCCTCTGCTTTCATGAGACAAAATCTCCAAGGTTGATCCCACTGAGTGGTTGGAAGAATTGTTTTTTTTGGAATTGTCTTTTACTCTTCTTCGTAATTATTTTAGATGACTATTTACCTGAATCAATCTGAATTTTTTATATTTCTTCATTTCAACGAAGATAAGCAGATTCAGTTTTTTGAAATTCATACAATTGCATACAGAAACAAATCAAGGAAAAAAGAGATCACCAAATCACATTTAATAGTATTTTCAGAAATAGTAACACACATATATGTAGGGGTTTATGCTGAATATCAACTGTCAAAACCTCATGCTCTATAATTTATGTGGCACTTACTTGGCCATACGAATAGCTGTTTTATTTATTTTACTTTTCTTTTAGTTGGAATTAATTCCTAACTTTGGGAAGGACGTTCACTGTTGTTGTGGTTTAACAAAATCATTATTTATTTCAGTAATATTTAAGGACTTTTTATTTCTCTCATTTAGTTCTTATAACAGAGTTAGTAGACTTTATCTTTGCTCCCAAATGAAGAACTGAGGCTCAGAGCGGCTATGTACCTTACATAAATTCATATAGCTAGCAAGTGTCAAATATAATGTGAAATTAAAGTCTGTTCTCTTAAACAGAATACCACATAGCCTATTGGAAACACACAGATAGAGACATAGTTACTTTCTCTCTTTAACTGCAAATGACTATATTGATATAATAAAAAAAATACTATCCTATTTTTATACTTTTTGATATAAACAGTTGCAAATTATAACCCCAATACATTCCATTTAAGGTGATTAAAAGTTGAGCTAAATAATGAACCAATGATAAGGTTTGAGAGACTTTCAATACCTTCTATATGCCTAACTTAATTCTGCTTTTCATAGAGGTTCGCAAACACAGAATGGCTGGAATAGTAAAATAGCAAATTCCATCGTTGTCATCTAGAGGAGCCAGCATTTCTGATAACCTTCCTTTGCCATTGAACAAGTATATATTCTATTATTGACATTTTGTCTTATCTTTCCCATTTTTTTCCCACGGGGAATATAGTTATTTAACTGTAGAGAGTAAGAAAGAACCAACTATATAAAAGAGAGAAAAATATCAGAAAGTGTTTTAAAATTCTTTGGCATGGTTTCTACACAGATTTAACTTGTACAAGTACTTAATACTATGTCTATACTCTCTGCCACTCACTCAAGGGGATTAATTCAGTGAATCAAAATTGTCAGAATAGGAATATACATAAACTACTAACATATAAAACAGCGACATAAGGAAATCCTGGGGGCAGTGTCCAGTGTGACATGAAAAGAAAAACTCCAACAAGGAAACAACCACACTAAGTGTGAAGTTTGTTTTCCTTGACATTATTTTTCAGACAGAGATGAGCAACCTCATATCTTAATTCCTAATGTAGATCTTGACTAAATGCATCTCTACACCATGACATTTTTTAAAACTGGTAATCTACCACATTGTACTAAGTCCATTCCTTGATTCCATTATTATTAATCTGCCTCCTAGTGAGAAAATTTTGGTACCATAATATTGTTAGTACATTACACATAATACTGTTTTTCCTGTTTACTCTATTGCTTACCAGCAATGGCAGTTGAAGAGTTTCTTGTTTTGATTGATTAAAGTTCTAATTTATATGCCAAGTATTATATTAAGATTTAGTACCCTTCTTGACTAGACTATAATAATATAACTATGTGCAGATAAGATAAGGTGAGTAAAAACACCAGTAAAATTGTTCTTATTATAGTAAAAGCTATGCAAAATTTGCAAGTCCTTACAGAGTTTCAAATATATATTTGACCTCAGCCGCAGCAACTTCTTCCTAGAAACATCGCCAAAGGCAAGGGAAGCAAGGGCGAAAATGAACTATTGGGACTTCATCAAGATAAAAAGCTTTGCACAGCAAAGGAAACAGTCAACAAAACCAAAAGACAACCGACAGAATGGGAGAAGATATTTGCAACTGACATATCAGATAAAGGGCTAGTATCCAAAATCTATAAAGAACTTATTAAACTCAACACCCAAAGAACAAATGATCCAATCAAGAAATGGGGAGAGAAGACATGAACAGACATTTCTGCAAAGAAGACATCCAAATGGCCAATAGACACATGAAAAAATGCTCAACATCACTCGGCATCAGGGAAATACAAATCAAAACCACAATGAGATACCACCTCACACCAGTCAGAATGGCTAAAATTAACAAGTCAGGAAATGACAAATGGTGAAGATTCTCAGAAAGGGGAACCCTCC
This sequence comes from Leptonychotes weddellii, assembly GCF_054177405.1. Lineage (NCBI taxonomy): Eukaryota > Metazoa > Chordata > Mammalia > Carnivora > Phocidae > Leptonychotes > Leptonychotes weddellii. The sequence continues at coordinate 106,201,406 of NC_138373.1, read as the reverse complement.
TACACTGTTGGTAGGAATGCAAGCTGGTGCAGCCACTCTGGAAAACAGTATGGAGGTTCCTCAAAAAGTTGAAATACAGCTACCCTATGACCCAACAATTGCACTACTAGGTATTTACCCCAAAGATACAAAGGTAGTGATCCAAAGGGGCACCTGCACCCCAATGTTTATAACAGCAATGTCCACGATAGCCAAACTATGGAAAGAGCCTAGATATCCATCAACAGATGAATGGATAAAGAAGATGTGGTGTGTGCATATATATATATGCATATACATATATATATAATGGAATATTAAGCAGCCATCAAAAATGAAATCTTGCCATTTTCAATGACGTGGATGGAACTAGAAATAAGTCAATCAGAGAAAGACAAGTATCATATGATCTCACTGATATGAAGAATTTGAGAAACAAGACAGAGGATCATAGGGGAAGGGAGGGGAAAATGAAACAACATGAAACTGGAGAGGGAGACAAATTGTAAGAGACTCTCAAACTGAGGGATGCTGGAGTGGAGGGAGGTGGGAGGGATGTGGTGGCTGGGTGATGGACATTGGGGAGGGTAGGTGCTATGGTGAGCGCTGTGAATTGTGTAAGACTGATGAATCACAGACCTGTACCCCTGAAACAAATAATACATTATATGTTAATAAAATATATAAAAATAAATAAATAAAAGAGAGCAAGCACAAGTTTTTCTTTGTTTTGTTTTGTTTTTCAAATTAGGCTATTATATTGGCTGTTATAGCTCAAGACCTTAGGCAAATCATTCAACATTTCTAAGCATCAATTTACACATTGGTAAAAAGGGATAATCATGTCTAATTGTCATATAGCTTTAAGGTTAATTATGATATGGTATAGAACATACCTTGTTTTGCATATGACACAAAATATATGCTCTCTATATAAGAGTTATTATTTATGAAATTCCTATCAAACTTTTAGGTGGCATAAGAGTAAGTGGCTGCCTTGGGGTGCCTGGGTGGCTCAGTTGGTTAAGTGGCCAACTCTTGATTTCGGCTTGGGTCATGATCTCAAAGTCGTGAGATCAAGCCCTGTGTCAGGCTCCGTGCCCAGAGCAGAGTCTGCTTGTCCCTCTCCCTCTGCTCCTCCCCCCACCCTCATGCGCCCTCTCTCTCTGTCTCTAAAATAAATAAATAAATAAATAAATAAAATCTTTAAAATCTTTATGTTACATATTTTTATAAAAAATAATGCAGAAAATAAGAAGAGTTTATACAACAAGACATAACACATGACTTCATATCTAGAAAACGTAGGATACATGACCTTCAAATAGTTTGTAAGTGGTAACATATGCACCCAAGTTTATTAACTGAATGGGAAGAATTGGACAGACACTACAGATAGTACACAAAAACAATGGTGCTATAGATATTTATTTCATGATTCAGGTAACTATTAAAAGGAAAAACAATTTTATATCAATAAGAACAAAGAGATATTTAAAATAAATTGATTGAAACAGTATTGACTTTAAGTCATTACAGTATAAAACGTTTTTTACTGAAGTTTAGTTGACACATAGTGTTACATTAGTTTCAGTTGTACAACGTAGCATTTCAAGATGTCCATACATTATGCTGTGCTCACTGCAAGGGCAGTTGCCATCTGTCACCATCCAGAGCTATTACAATAGCATTGACTATATTCCTTACGCTTTACCTTCTATTCATGTGATTTATTTATTCCATAATTGAAAGTCTGTACATTCCACTCCCCTTCACACATTTTGCCCATCTCCCCACCCCTTCCTTCTGGCAACCATCAGTTTGTTTTCTGTATTTATGGATCTGTTTCTGTTTTGTTTGTTTATTCATTGCTTTGTTTTGTTTTGAGATTCCAAATATAAGTGAAATCATATGGTATCTGTCTTTCTCTGTCTGACTTATTTCATTTAGCAAAACACCCTCTAGGTCAATCCATATTGTTTCTAATGGCAGGATTTTATCCTTTTTTATGGCTGACTAATATTCCATTATATATATGTATCTCACAACATTTTTATCCTTTCATCTATCAATGTACACTTGGATTGCTTCCATATCTTAGCTATTGTGAACAATGTGGGTTCATATATCTTTTGGAATTAGTGTTTTTGATCGAACATTTTGATTAATCAGAATAGTCAGCAAAATGATTTATCTTCCATAATGACAGGTTTTATATTCACAATCATAAATCACAGACATGGAACTTACAGATAGTTTTAAAGGAAGACACAACTCAGCCACATCCATGTTATCAAGAGTGTTTAGCAAATGAGCTCAGCCTTTCTTGTAGCTGGGACATGGATATAGGAAGATAGTACAAATTAGTTTAAATTTCATTTTCTTTTATTGAATCTTCATGATAACATTCATTCATTTTGATTTGTTTGTATGAAACAGTATTTCAAGGACCAAATCTTTGAAGGTTTGTGTGCTTTCTGATCCCTTAGGGTATACATAAAAGTGTTTAGCATGAGGGCAACAGAATTATTGAGAATAGCTACTTCTTTTGTAAATGATTTTTTTTTGTAAAAGAATTAGCATATATGAAAATAGAAATGGCAGCCATGTGAGTAGAACAAGTAGAGAAAAAAAATTTTTTTTCCTCTGACTAGGAGATGTGATGTATACATAGGGCAAAATCACCAATGCCAAAGTAAATAGCAAAATAACCAAAACAAAGAAAAAGCCAATTACTACTAGGAGCCATGTATCTGAATGAGACCGTTGCAAAAAGGAAAGATAGCCACATGCAAAGTGTTCAGTGACATTGGAAACACAGTAATCTAGCTGGGTGAGGAGTATAAGGGGTGGGAAAATGGTCAGAAACATGCCCAGCAATGCACATAGCATCAACAGGTTACGGAGTTTCCTGTTCATGATGGTTGGATAATGAAGGGGCTTGCAAATGGCAACATAATGACCAAAGGACATGGCAATTAGAATTTGAAATTCATACCCCCATGAAAATAAAGAAAAGTTGGGCTGCACAACTGTTATAGGAAATGATATTATCCCTGGTGATAATTAACCCCAGAAATCAAAGACTACATATCATTGTAAATGAGATTTCTAATAAAGAGAAGTTCTAACTAAGAAATATGTAGGTGTCTGTAGATGAAAGCCCACCCAAGTTAGGGTGATGATAATCAGGTTTCCATTGCCACATAACATGTATGTGATAAATAGGAAGAGTAAAATCACAATCAGAAGTCAGGATCATCAGAAAGGCTCAGCAGGACAAACTCTGATCATTATGTGGTTGTTTATTTCTTTCTCTTCCATTTTTATTTCTTTTAAAGATATGAGACAACATTGATGAATCTGGAGGACATTACCCTAAGTGAAACAAGTGGAAAGACAAAAAAATGCATGATTCCACTTATGTGAGATGTTAAAAGAAGTCTATCTCATGGAAATGGAGAGTAGAATGGTGGCTGTCTTGGGATGGAGCAAGGTGGGCAATGGGGAGTTGCTGTTAGCTGGTACAAAGTTCAGTTCTGTAAGATGAGTAACTTCTCAAGATGTTGAAGATGAATATTATTGAAGAACATTGCTGGGTAGATCTCGAGTTAGGTGTTCTCACCACTTTATAAATATAATTTGTACTTATTCACAATTATTGCGGTTACGTATAGAGACCAATATTAGTAATAATCACTACTATTTATTGATAGCTAATTATGCTATGGGCTTGACAGATTCATTTTCATCCCTATGGTATGTTATATATGTCAGATGTATCTGACACCTGATTTACCAGTGGAGAGGTATATGTTGAGAGGTTATAGAAACCCTAACTTTGTCAACTATTTGCCTTCTTTCACATACAGATTATACTTCAGATTGGATGAAATTGAGAAATCATTCACAAGTTTTCTCTTACATTTTGAGTCCCTTTCAATTTTCTATTACTTATTTTTTTCTCATCAATTCCTGTGCTATATTTCTCAGTTGAATATATTGCATAGAAATCATTAGGAAAAGTAGGGATTCGAAGGGGTACGTGCACCCCGATGTTTATAGCAGCAATGTCCACAATAGCCAAACTATGGAAAGAGCCAAGATGTCCATTGACGGATGAATGGATAAAGAAGATGTGATATATAAACCATGGAATATTATGCAGCCATCAAAAGGAATGA
>NC_138373.1:106170133-106196743 GCF_054177405.1 Leptonychotes weddellii | reverse complement strand
CAATTACATTGGAAGCACAGAAATCTAGCTGGAGGATGAGCATGAGTGGTGGGAAAATGGTAAGAAATCCTCCTAGCCAGGACCCAAAGACAAGCAGGGTGCAGATTTTTTTGTTCATGATGGTGGTGTAATGAAGAGGCTTGCAGATGGCAACATAACGATCAAAAGACATGGCAGTGAGAAGAAAAAATTCAGAAACACCCGTGAGGATGAAGAAAAATAGTTGAGCTAAGCAATTGTTATAGGAAATGGTCTTGACATTTGTAATGATTGCCCCCAAAAATCTGGGGATAGTAACACTGGTGAATGTAATTTCTAAGAAGGAGAAATTCGCAGGAAGTAATACATAGGAGTCTTGAGATGACAGTCTATCCAGGTGAGGATGATGATGGTTAGGTTTCCAGTGACACTTAACACATAAGCCATAAGTAAAAAGATAAAGATTGCAACCTGAAGCTGTGGGTCGTCTGAGATGCCCAAGAGAACAAACTCTGTAATCATTGTATGGTTTCTCATACTGCTTTTTATTTTCTTTAAGAAAAATCTACTGTTGAGGGGCACCTGGGTGGCTCAGTTGGTTAAGTGTCTGCCTTTGGCTCAGGTCCTGATCCCAGGACTGGATGGAGTCCCGCATCAGGCTCCCTGCTCAGCGAGGAATCTGCTTCTCCCTCTGACCTTCCTCCCCATTTGTGCTCTCTCTCTCTGTCTCAAATAAATAAATAAAATCTTAAAAAAAATTAAAAAAAAGAAAAGAAAAATCTACTGTTGAGAAACAAAACAGAAAGAAGGAGTATGTGAATAGGAATTGAAGATTTAAAGATCTAAAGGTTGATTTTTAGTTCCAATGAAATGAAGCAATGGAAATTTACCTGTATGCATCTTTGCAATATCCACTAAATTCCATTAAAGCAGGAATATTTTATACATTCTCTCTTGATACGGAAAACTGTATTCACATGTCTATGTTAAAAGTTCTCTCATGAGTGCCTTTACATAACACCTGTACCTGTAACCAAATTGTCTATATATGCAATATATGTCTTAATTGTGTTTCTACTACATTTAGTAATTATATTTAGATTTACATATTGAGATGCCATGTTCGTTTCCAAGATTGTGTGCTTTTAGGAGTGAAATATCTAATTTTGAGTTTTAATTGTGAAGCCATTAAAAAACTTCATTGTTTTGCAAGGCTCTGATGGAAATTGAAGACCCAATCACAAATCCAGAGCTTAATAATAGCTGTAATTATTTTATTCTTAAGATGCATCTTTCAAATGTGCTCCATAGAAATGAATGTGTTTTGTTTCTTTTTTTTATACTTTTTTAATGTGTTTCTAATCACAGAAATATAGGAGTAGAATTATCTTGGTTGTAAATAAAAGTAAAGGTCTTAACTTACGGGAAAAAAAGTGAAGCCAGAGATATTAATTAATACTCACATGGATAGACCTATGTCAAGAATATAGTTCCTACTACATATTGATCCATTTATATCATTTTTATGTTCTTTTTGTGAATTAACAATCAACTGTTTTTTAACTATATTCACTTGGTCTTTTCACTCTTAAACTTGTTTGAGAAGAAGAAGGAATTCATAAAGGAGTTTTTTAATGCCAATATATCTCATTACCTTCTTTCTAGAAGCCAAAGTAAGTAGAATAACGAAAATTCTAAGATTTACTTTAGAGAAACTACAAATTGCTAAACTGTGGTCTATATGGCTTTTACCTGCGTTGTTCTCTCTTTATCTTGGCAACCAGCATTTTACTTGTGCTGTAAGTTCTCAATAATATTTGTTGTTCTTCTTTTTATAGCATGAACTGGACAAGTGGTAGGTGACAAGTGTCAAAGTTGTATTGTACCTTACTTTCCTTTTTTATTTTTTTTCTGATGATCAGCATTGTCTTCCTTTAGAAATAGACACATTTTTGTGACACATTTCAGCAAAATTGGCATATCAAAAGGCAGAGACTGTTACTATATTTTGAACAAACTAAAATATTAAAATATAAAATTAAAAATAGTAAATATGTTAAAGTGATAATTTGGGGATCATTGCAATGTATTCCAAAAATAACCTTTTGAATGGGAGAAAGATAAAAGTATATTTATTGACAAATACAGAGCATACTTACTTTCTGATAAGTCTAATGATTCCAGACAGATATATAATCCCAGATTTTTAAAATTTGCTTAAAATATGAGAGGCAATGCCTTCATAAGCTACTTCTGGGGACTTTTTGTCAGGAGTTCACCCTTCCTCTATTATGTAAAAGCCTCTCACACAGGGAAAATGCAACTTTGATTGCATACAAGTTTTCTTTTCTTTTTTTTTTTAAAGATTTTATTTATTTATTCATGAGAGATAGAGAGAGAGGCAGAGGCAGAGGGAGAAGCAGGCTCCCCACGGAGCAGGGAGCCCGATGCGGGACTCGATCCCAGGACCCTGGGATCATGACCCGAGCCGAAGGCAGACGCTTAACCGACTGAGCCACCCAGGCGTCCCACATACAAGTTTTCTACATCCTTTCCTATAAGTAAAAGAATTTCTCTTTATCTCTTTTATCTTTCCATATAAACATAAACATTGTTCTAACCTTAATTTTAAAAAGCTACTAATTGTAACCCTGAGAGTTTTTAAAGTAGATTTCTAGGGAATACTGCTTCATGACTGAAAGGTAAACCATTTCAAAGCTCTCTGGGTAGGATGAGGATTGAATACTATCCAAAGATAAAACACATTTCCCTTCTCTAGTCACTGTGTAAATGAATGAGAGGCCAGAATAAAGAAAGGCCTGATGCAAGAGAGATGGGCCTAAGAGGTATACTGCTGTCATGATGTACTTCTTCCAGGAGCAAAACAATATAGTGAGATAAAAGCAGAAGGGTACCTACCGGTGTAAAACCAATCAACCTAGTTTCCCCTTGGCTGTATTTAATTTTTCTAGTATGCCCATGGCACTCGGTCTTCACTCAGGAGATACTTTACTCTCAATTCCTTTAGGGTTCATTAAATACAGAGCTGAGCTCCAACCCTTCATTGAGAGTAGCACTCAGGTTTTATTCATTTATACATCCCTATCAGCACAAAGAAGAATGAATGAATCAAGAAAGAACTGTAATATTTTTAAAAATCAGAAGGGTATTTGAAACTCCGTTTTTAATTTTTTAGTGTTAAGAGTTATATAGACTTAATGCCATGAGAAGTATGTGTCAGAGAATCAATTATCAAATCAATAGTATATAATGACAGATGGAATGGCCCTTATGTTTCTAACTGATCCTCCAATTGCCCTCACATCTTCAAATTAACCAGTATTAAATATTTACATAATATTTTATCAGAAATTTCATTCACAAACACAGTCATGTTCACACACTCAGAGAGCAAATTTTTTAATACAGTAATGCAATTTTACTATAGAAAATATTTGGCAATTTTTCTTTTTTTTCAGTTAACAATATGTAATGGGTATCATTCCTTGTCAACTTATAAAGCTGGGACTCATCCTTAAAACAAATTCATAGAATACCAGAGGAAACTTCTAATAATTTAATAATTTCATTATTTTTTAAGATTCATGGAATTAGCTTGCTACCAATTTCACATCATTAGCTAAAATGCTAAGTCCATTTTTATGCATTCATTTGCATATATGCAACTACTAGAATAAAATATATATGAGTACCACCTTTTGATAGATACTTCAAGATTTCCTTCCTACAGACAAGAATGAGCCCTTTTCATTGCATCCTAGCCATCACAGATGTTAGAAATCATTTCCACATTTTATAAACAGAGAGACAAAAATGAAGCCACAATTCACATAATGAATTGTCATAAAGTCCAGATAAAAATTCCCAGATTTTGAGGCTACAGAGACCCAATAACTTTGCAAACTTTCAAAATCTATTCAACCTTTTTATCAGTTTCTCTACTCATAAAATGAGAGGGCTAGTACTCTTAACTCATAGGATATTGTAAAGATTAAGTGAAATCATGAATGAAAGTCATTCACTCTCACATATGTTCTTTTCCTTGCCGGAAGTGGTTTCTTTGGCATCTCAATTCACTTCTAATCATTCATCAATGCTAATTTATTTGTTTGTTTGTTTATATTGAGTATAACTGACACACAACTATTAGTTACATTAGTACATTAATTACATCAGGTGGAAAACATAATGAATTTACAAGTTTATATATTATGCTATGTTCTCCACAAGTGTAGGTATGATCTGTTACCATAGAATGCTATTGCAATAGTGTTGACTATATTCCTAATGCTGTCTGTTTTATTCCTCTGACTCATTCATTCCATAACTGGAATGTGATCTTGAAATAGTGTACTAAATAGTGGGGGTAAATTGAACAATAAATAAAAATAAATCTCATGTCTATTTTTCAAAAAAGATTATTTTTAGAGAGTGAGAAGGAGCATGAGTCAGGTGAGGGGAAGAGGGGGAGAATCTTCAAGCAGTCTTCTCACTGAAGGCAGATCCCATAGGGATCAATCCCAGGACCCACTGGAACATGACCTGAGCTAAAACCGAGTCGGATGCTTAACAGACTGAGCCACCCGGGGCCCTGGCATCTCATCTCTTCTAAGTTGCCCTCAACACTGATATCACACTTTGGGCAGAGCCAGTGAAAAGAGCGCTAATTTGCAATTTCTGAGACTCATCTTGGTTATTTTCAAAGTATCTGCATTGAACTGTTGCCAACTCAACATCACATAATACTTTCTCAGTTGTTCTCAGTGCTGTGGAGAAACTGGGATGTTATTTCTGAGAGTTCTCCTCCCTGTATTTTTCTAGTTTATGATTTGTCAGTGAGAGGCCTTGGTGCCAAATTTGGAAGTTGGAAGGGAAGCAGAGGATCCTGTTCTCCAGTTTGTAGCCAGGCTGGTGCATGCAAGTTAGATTCATAGTGGATTTTCAAAAGTATTTGAAAACTACCAACTTTACTGCTAAGACTATTGGTAGATGCTTTCTCAGAAATAACTGAGAGTCACTATGATTTCCCATTAAGCTTTCTGGAAGCATTCTCATAGGGCTTCAACATGCGATCTTTGGTGTTACTTTCCTCAACATTCTCTCTGGTATTCAAACTTTTCCTTCCATGGCTATCTCTTTCATTATTTTTAAAAGCTATAATTCCTCCATTATCTCCTTTCTTTCCAGAGTGCTTACAGAAATCCTACCTTCACCAGAACCCTGAACGATATAGGATCCATGCTGTAAGAATTTGCAAATTTATGATTTCTTATAATTACAATATTTTGTCATTCCATATATAATTGGCAGTATAGCCTTAAACCAAACATGCTGTTTCATGAGATGTTAGCAAAGACAGGAGGTAAGACAGTGTACTACTCCACAGCAACTCTTTGTGGGTATAAACCCCAAAAGTTCAAGTGAGCTACTAACACAAAGGAGAAAATAGGTTGAGTCTTGCAACATGCTGCATCAAAAAGGAGAGCAGAAGATGTTAATTAGCAGTTGGGATGAGATGCCAAAAAGAGCAACAAAATAGTGAATGGTGTTCCTCTTCATGTATCCTTCTTACTTTCCTCTAAAGACAATTCCTGTAATTCCATAATTCCAACTGCCATGGAGAATGGGAATTGAAGAGTTGAGTCACCAAGGCATAGGGGAATAACCCCCCTGCCCCCAATTAATTTTCCTTTGGCAGACACTTACTTCAGAAGGACATTATGGGAGGCTACAGGCTTTTAGGGACTGGCATTTCAGAATATGGTGTGTACTTGATTATTATACTGATCAAAGCAAATGATTCAGTCTTGTAGAGAGATTCTTCATAGAAAAAGAACACCAACTTGTGGGAAGTGGGGAGGGAAAGCTGACTAAGACAAAAGGATGCCAGAGATTCTAAATTTGCTAAATCAAATATGCTAAATTTAGATTTGGCCAAATTGCATTAGCAAAAAGGGAAGACCATAAGGATGCACACAATAAAATGGGTGAATCTCCAAAATATGACTGAACAAGAGAAACCAGACTTCAACATTCGCAATTTGTGATTTCTTTTATAGGAAATTCCAGAAAAAGCAAAAGTAATTTATGTGGCCAAAAGACATCTGTGAATATCTGAATCCAATAGCAGATATGGAGACTAGAGGGAATGGCTCTGAAGAGGCCAAGGAAATTGTTAAGTATGATGAAAATATTCTATATATGCTTTGTCAATTGTCCAAATTTGTTGGATTAAAATGATTGCATTTGCTTTTGTGTAAGGTAAACTTAATATACTTGTTTACATTGACACAACTAGAATGTATCAGGAATTTTTAATTTATAAGTGGTTTAAAATATGGAAAGATCCCCAAACACAGAAATAAATAAATTATACCTTGAATTTCTTCCAAGGGTCACTGTCATTGGTATAAGTGATTTTGACCAAAGTCTGGTCAAATTATTTCTACACAGAACAATAATTGATAATATTTGTAAATACTGTATGTTGCAATCAACTTCTTCCAAACTCCTGTTCAAGTTGATACTTTTCGACCCCTTCCTATGCATCACAAATGTTCTTAATGGCATCTGGAGTTTCCAGAAAATTTTCTATTTTCTTTACCCAGATCCATTAGAGAAATCAGTATCCATGGTATCTCTAGCCTTATGAAATGCTTTTCTTAAATTATAAGTCTTGAAAGTCAGAATTACCCCTTAATCCATGGCCTATAGAATGGTGGTATTAGCAGTCATGAAAACAACATTAATAATGTTGTACATCTCCATCAGAGCTCTTGATTGGTCAGGTGCATTGTCAATGAGCAGCAATATTTTGAGAGGCATCATTTACTGAGCAGTAGGTCTCAACAGTGAGCTTAAAGTATTTAGTAAACTGTGTTGTAAACAGAGGTGCTGTCATCCAAGCTTTGTTACTCCATTTATAGAGCACAGGCAGAGTAGTGTTAGCCTAATTCTTAGGCCTAGGACCTTCAGAATGGTCAATGAACATTGGCTTCAATTTAGAGTCACTAGCTGCCTTAGCCTTAACGAGAGAGTCAGCCTAGCCTTTGAAGCTTTGAAGCCAGGTATTGGCTACTCTTCTCTAACTGTAGAAGTCCAGGATGGCATCTTTATCCTCTATAAGTCTTTTTCATCTATATTGAAAATATGTTGTTTAGTGTACCACCTTTGTTAATTACCTTAGCTAGATCTTCTGGATAATTCACTTCAGCTACAACATCAGTCCTTGCTGCTTCACCTTGTACTTTTGTGTTATGGAGTTGGCTTCTTTCCTTAAACCTCATGAACCAATCTCTGCTTGCTTCAGACTTTTTTTCTGTAGCTTCCTCACCTCTCTTAGGCTTCATAGAATAGAAGAGAATTAGGGCCTTGCTCTGAGTTAGGCTTTGGCTTAAGGGAATATTGTGGTTGGTTTGATCTTCTATCCAGACACTAAAACATGCTCTCCATCAGCAGCAATAAGGCTGCTTCATTTTCTTATCACTCATGTGTTCACTGGAATAGCACATTTAATTTCCTTCAAGAGCTTTTTCTTTGTTTTTGTTTTTTTTTTCTGTTTTTAAAGATAATTTATTTATATGTTAGAGAGACAGAGAGAGAGAGTGAGAGAGCAGGAGGGAGAGGGAGAGAGAATCTGAAGCAGGCCCCACACTGAGTTGAGAGCAGGTCACAGGGCTGGATCCCACGACCACAAGATCAAGACCTGAGCTGAAACCAAGAGTTGGACACTTGAGCAACTGAGCATGCAGGCACACCCAAGAACATTTTCTTTGTATTCACAACTTGGCTAACTGGTGCAAGAGAGCCAGATTTTGGCCTATCCTTTTGACATGACTTCCTCATTAAGCTTAATCATTTCTAGCATTTGATTTAAAGTGAGAAATATGATTCTTTCTTTCACTTGAACACTTACAGGCCACTTTAGGGTCATTATTTAGCCCAATTTCAATACTGGTGTGTGTGTCAGGGAATAGAGAGGCCAGAAGAGAGGGAGAGGGGAGGGGGAACAGCTGGTCAGTGGAGCAGTCAGATTAGAGTTGCTGTCTTATATGGGCAGTGTTTATGGTGTTCTAAAAGGATTACAATAGTAACATCAAAGATCACGAACACACATCACCATAAAAAATATAGTAATGATGAAAAAGCTTGAAATATTGTGAGAATTACCACAATGTGATAGAGATGAGCAAATGCCGTTGGAAAAATGGCACCAATAAGCTTGCTTGATGCAGGATTGTCATAAACCTTCAACTTGTAAGTAATGCAGTATATGAAAGTGCAACAAAGCAAAGCACAACAAAATGAAAATAAACAAAATATACCTGTACCACATTTTGTTTATCCATTCATCACTTGAAGGTTATTTGGGTTCGATCTACTTTTGGGCTCTTATGCATGATGCATCTATGAAAATGTGTGTTGGAAGTTTTTGTGTGAACATATGTTTTCAATTCCTAGAAGTAGAATTTCTGGGTGATATGGTAACTCTATATTTACATTCTTGCTAAGCTGCTAAACTTTTCCAAGTGGCTGCACATTTTAAATACCCAACAGCAGTGTATGAAGGTTTCACATTCTGTACATCATCACCTGTTTTTCTGTATAATAGCACTTGTTATTTTTTGTGATATATATAACCAACATATATGTACACACACACACACACACACACACAGAGGCAGACACACATACACATACATATTATAACTGTCTTTCTGGCTGTAAAGTGGTACGTCATTGTGGTTTTTACTTACATTTTCCTAAATACTACTGTTCTTGAGTTCTTTTCATGTGCTTTTTGCCTGTTTGTATATCATCTTTAAGTCCCTTTGCATATATTTTGTTGAGTCTTTGTTTTTTTTATTGTTCAGCTGTGGGAGTTATTTTATGTAAATTTAACCAAGGAAGTGCAACATTGTACCAAGAAAATAAGAAAATTAAAAAACGATTAAAGAAGTCCTAAATAAATAAAGACAACCTATGTATTGGAGAATAGACCTGATATTGAATTAAGATGGTAAAAGTTCCCAAACTAATCCACAGATTCAAAGTAATCCTTATTAAATTTTCAGCTGTTCTTTTTGCATAAATGAGCAATTTGATCCTAAAATTCATATGAACTTGCAAGACCCCGTAATAGCCAAAACAATATTGAAAAAGAGAAAGAAAGTTGGAAGAGTCATGCTTTCCAATTTCAAAACTTAATATATAGATACAGTGATAAAGACAGTGGGATACTGGCATAGCAATTGAACAGTAGCTCAAAGGAACAGAACTGAGAGTCCTGTTGTAACCCATACATTTATTGTCAATTGATTTTTAAAAGTGTGCCAAGATTATTCAATGGGGAAATAATAGCCTTTACAGCAAATCATGTTGTGATAATTATTTTCATGCAAATATGACTTTAATCTCTACCTGAAACTACACAAACATTAACTCAATAGAAACCAAAGACCTAAATGTCAGAGATAAAACTAGAAATTTCCTAGAATAAATGGTAGGTATACATCCTTGCAACTTTGGATTAAGCAATGGTGTTTCAAATATGACACCAAAAGCACACACAACAAAATAAAAAAGAGAAAAATTTGACTTTGTCAAAATTAACAATTCTCTGACCAAAGGACACTATTAGGAAAGTGAAAAGACAACCCAAAGAATGAGGAAAATACTCTCAAACCAAATCTAATAAGGGTCTAATAGTTTTTAAAGAGCTTATTGGAAAGCTTTGAGGGCCTTGAATATAATAAAATGAACTTATTCCCTTGTAATTACCTTAGAAAAGAAGATGATTAACAGTGTTGGCTTAAAATAGTAAAATAAGTCAGAACACAAACCTGAACTTAAATTGTTTTCTTCTCAGAGCCACATGGATAAGAGTTACAGCATTAAATACCTTAATGATTTTTTCACTCATATTTCTCCCCAGATGGCATATTATACCCAATATGGAACTCTATATATTTCAGGGATTTCTTTGTAGGTCCTTCTTCTTCTTCTTTTTTTTTTTTTTAATCTGACAAGATACCAGTAATACTGCCTTGTTTAAAAGCATTGAATATATAAGGGAGAGTGTGCACAAGTGGGCACAATGAAGGTCTAAGGAAGATGAAACTCATTAAAAAAATTTTTTTTTCATTTATCCCATATATCTAAATGTTCAACCATTCCTCTCAGTTTGTTTTCCTAATATCTGTGGAACCATTTCCTGGAGCTTCAGATTCATTGACACTATTGCATTTCAATTCTCAAATAACTCTTTTAGTTTAAAACATTAGCCATTTAACTTGTCTTCCTGACTCCAACATCCAAAAACCCATCCTCAATAAATTTAACATAGCAATCTTAATAAAATAAAAATTAGCTCACATAGGTTTTTATATTAAAAAAGAAAACTCTAATAGGAACCACCTATGTGTTTCTATACTGTACTCCAGGTAAGTTAAAAAGACATTTTAGGGGGGCACCTGGGTGGCTCACATGGTCAAGCATCTGCCTTCAGCTCAGGTCATGATCTCCAGGTCCTGGGATCCAGCCCTATGTCCTGTTCCCAGCTCAGCAGTGAGTCTGCTTCTCCCTCTGCCTCTTCCCCTGCTTGTGTTCATTCTGTGTGTTTTTCTCTCTCTCTCAAGTGAATAAATAAAATCTTTTTAAAAAAAGACATTTTAGGGATGAGAATATTGTCTTTGCTATTATATAAGCCAAGCAGGTGTGTGATTCTTATTCACTCCAAATTTTCAGGTCTCTTGATGTAATAGATAAAGTTCTGCTACATTTTAGAACATACGAGCTTTTTATGACTTGAAGCCTGACTTTTTTTCTTGCCGTGTTGAAAACACTTGAGTGACATTTGAAGAAATTTCTAGAGTCCCAGTGGTAGTGCCTGTTGTTATATTGATGTCTATATAATTCCATAAAAGTTTTATGATGAATATTGATTTAAAATCATTTTTTTGAGGAGGTCAGTACCATGTTTTGTAGAGTAAAAGATATTTCACATTTGTGTTGATAACTCAAGAGAATACTCATACTGTAGCCTGAAAGGAATGCTAATCACAAGAAGTAGGAGGGAAAAGATGCATTGTGGTGAAAGGTGTGGTTAAAATATTATGAGGTAAAAATATTATTAGATGGATTATTTGAAGAACAGATTAAGTAAACTTATAAAATGAGTCAAATTTTTATTTACCTTTTTATCTAAGATTTTAAAATTAAATTTTCTCTTCATTTTTTGAAAAAAGAGAAAATCTTTTGGAGTATATCCTTGAAGGCTTGTTTCACTTGCTGGTTTCTGAGAGTGTAAATGAAAGGATTTAATAAAGGGGCAACCGAGGTATAAATAACAGTTACACCTTTGGATAAAGTCACCCTTTCCTTCGCTGTTGGCTTTATGTAATTGAAGATACAGCTACCATAAGTAAGGGAGACTACGATCATATGAGAAGAACAAGTAGAAAAAGCCTTTGTTCTTTTCTGAGCAGAGGGGAGTTTTAGAATGGTTTTGATAATACATGTGTAAGAAAAAATCACTAAAGGCAACGTGACCATGAGATTTACAAGAGATAAGACAAACGAAAGCAATTCCAGTAAATGAGCATCAGTGCAGGAAAGCTGCAGCACAGGGGAAGTGTCACACATGAAATGATCAATTTCTCTGGAAGCACAGAAATCCAGTGTCAGTCCCGAGGCCAGTGGTGGAAACGAAAGCAGAAAGCCAACTGTCCATGAACTGAATAGAAGTTGGTAACACACTTTGTTGTTCATAATGGTGGGATAATGTAGGGGTTTGCAGATTGCTACGTAACGGTCAAAAGACATGGCGGCCAGTAGGTAAAATTCTGTAATTTCTAATAAGAGGAAAAAGAATAACTGAGATGCACAACCATTGTAGGAAATTATTTTGTTTTTAGTCATGATGCTTATCAGATATCTGGGAATACAGACTGTTGTCAGTAAAGCTTCCAAGAAGGAGAAATTTTGGAGGAAAAAATACATGGGAGTCTTGAGGCTGTTATCTAGCAATGTAAGAAGGATGATGGTTAAGTTCCCCATCACACTCAACACATAGTTTAGAAAGAGAAATATAAAAATCACAATTTGCAGTTGTGGGTCATCAGTAAATCCTAGGAGAATGAACTCAATCTCTCTTGACTGATTTCTCATTTCAGACTTGAGTGCTATTAAATAAACATAGGAAAACAACTTCAGAATTGGAAATAAGAGGATTTTTACAAAAGCTACAGACAGAAAAAAAGTAGTCAGAAATGTAAAGAAGTTTAAAAAATTGATCCAATTTAACAGGATAGATGATACTTAAAACTATATCAACCTAGGTCGCTCTGTGTTCCGTTTAGTGCAACAGTTATGATAACAACACTACTAAATTTTTTCTTTTTTCCTGTTTGAACTTGAAAGATCATTTAAATTTTAGCTGGTCATTTCCAAATGAGGTGAATTCTCTTTCAATGTCTAAATAGAACATAGGCTTGACCTTAAATGTATTTTCTATGTATAGCTTAAAAATTATTGGAAAAATTTTTTGTAACATTCAGATGATTAATAACAATGTCTATATGTAATGTTCTTCAAAAATTCTTAGCTCATTAAAACACTTAAAAATTTGTGAAATATGGAAATAATGACAGTTACATATTATCTCTATGATTGAAATATTCTGATATATACCATTATTTTGTCCTGATGCAGTACTTCCCCATTGTTCCTTTATCTCATTTCACTTAATTATTATTTTTTGTTCATTTCAAACGTTAGTCGTCTCATATCAGTTGCATTTAATCATGAAGTTTTGACTATTACATCTACATAAAAATAGAAAAGTAAATGACAGTTCAAAAGTCAGTGGATATTACCTGACTTTTACATGTGGGAATGCTTTCATTTGTGATCTAGATATTTAGTGCAAATTATAAGTGACTTACCATATCTAGAATACATTGATAAAATTTTCCCCTTATAGGAATATGGTAGAAACAGGGGTCAAAAATAAATGGTGAATATTCTCCCTCTGATAAAATTATTAAAAAAATCAATATTTTAAGAGGAAAGTTAATTGCAAAGCTTTTCTGTAGAAGGATTCTAAAAACAGATATGCATTCTGAAAATTATATTCATCTGTTAATAACTTTCACTTCCACTGATACTCATTAAAATGACAGGACCCAGATGTTACAAATAATTAGAATCCTCTTTCAGGCCAGGTAAGATTCATTTTCTGTCTTCTTTTCTCGTATATTAAGATGAAGGTAAATGTCTCCCAAAAATTCTAAATGAAAATGTAATACTTTAAATGAAAAGACATTTTGGGAAAGCCCTCATATGAAGGAACCCAAATTTTGTAACAAAGAATTCTTGCTTCAAATTGTGCACTAACAAAAGGCACAGTTTTATCACTTTGCTCATAAGAGACACAGGGGATTAAATTAAAAAAAAAAAAAGAAGAAGAAGAAGAAAAGAAAAATAAATGACCCCTGGAGACTCATATCAGGAATATCAGTTATGTGAAAAATAAAACAACAACCTAAACAAACAAAAAAGGGAAGGAAATAAAAACTGCTGTGAATTGCTTTAAGCACAAAACTGAATTTCTTTAACTACAAAACAAAACAGATATTCTCCCAAAAGAGAACTAGAAATAATTTAAACTCTATACTGAATGCCAACAAGAATTTCAGATATTCCACTGCCCTGGGACAGTCTGACCATTTCTACACATTAAGAGGGTTTACTCAAAAAGGAAACCTCTTTCTTGCTTTCTTAGTCAATGTTAGGAGGATTTCATTAACTTGTGACCTATGTCCCAAATTGGAGTCGTAGGGCAGTACTTAAATGTTTCACTATTTTTTAAATTTTGAAACAATGTAAAATATAAAGAAGAAAACCAACAAATAACCATGAAGATGATTATTTATAAGAAAAAAGAATATTCTACTAGATAAGCATGATATAACCATTAGTGTCAGGGCATTAACATTGGTACATTATTAACATGTACTTCCCCAGTGTTATTTAAGTTTCACCAGTGACTAAAAGTTTTCTTTATAGAAAATAATCCAATTTAGAATTATATGTTAATTTAATTACCATAATTTTTAGTCTCCTTTAATTTGAAAAATTCTGTAGTCTTTCCTTAAGTTCAAGAATATTGATTGAAAATTCTTTTTTTCTTTTTTCTTTTTCTTTTTCTTCTTCTTTAAATTAACTCTAGGTACCTTTTTAAAAATTTTAAATCCAGTATAGTCTAAATACAGGGTTATATTAGTTTCAGGTATACAATATAGTGATTCATCAATTCTATACATTACACAGTGCTCTTCAAGATAAGTGTGGTCTTAATCCCCTTCTATACATGATCTATCCATCGATGTAAGTAGGGTGTGAAAGTCTCCTACTATTATTGTATTACTATTGATTAGTTCTTTTATGTTTGTTATTAACTGCTTTATGTATTTGGATGCACCCATGTTGGGTGCATAAATGCTTACAATTGTTATATTTTCTTGTTGGATTGTTCCCTGTATAATTAATTAGTGTCCTTTGCCTCCTTTTACAGTGTTGGTATTAAAGTCTATTTTATCTGATATAAGTATTGCTACCCAGCTTTCTTTTCACATCCATTTGCATGATGCATATTTCTCCATCCCCTCAGTTTCAATCTGCAAGGGTCTTTACGCCTGAAATGAGTCTGTTTTGGGCAGCATATAGATGGGACTTGCTTTTTATCCATTCTGTCACCCTATGTGTTTTGATTAGAGAGTTAATCCATTTGCAATCAAAGTAAATATTGATAGGTGTGCATTTATTACCATTTTGTTACTTGTTTTGTTTTTGTTTTTGTAGTGCTCCTCTGTTCCTTTTTTTCTTTTCCACTCTTCACTCATGGTTTGCTGGCTTTCTTTAGTTATGTACTTGTATTAGTGCTCTTTCTCCCAGAAAAACAGTCTGATGCCTGTGAGGTGCACATATTCTATGCTGTGGCACCTTGAAAAGCAGCAACCAGGTTATCCCCCCTCTGCCACTCGGCAGAGGCCTTGGTCTCTTGCCAATGAAAGGCTGTTTGCTGACACTCTCAGAGTATTTTGTCCTTGGAGAGGATATATACCCTCTTCCTTATGTATTCCAATAAGAGGAACTATCTCTTCCATTGTGGCCCCTGAGATCCCTACACCCACTTTGTGCACACTTCCGGGCCAGAGCCTTCCTTCTCACCAGGAGAGGAAGCTACAGCTCTGCTCTGTGGAAAGTCTAGCACTTCCAAATGTTCAGAGTTTGTGCTACACTCACTGTTTACAAAATATCTGTGCCACTCAGTTCCCCCGGCTCCCCATTCTGTGGTTTGAGAGGTTTTCTTCCCATTCTGTGATCTGAGAGGTTTTCTTCTTGTGGGAACCCAGTGCCTCACTCTTTCAACCCCTCTCCCCTCTCTGTCCTTTCTCTCCCTGTGGAAAGAGTTCCCTCCCCTCTGTAGCATGGCAGCTTTTCTCTCCCCCAATTCCCTTTCCTTCACTTGCCATCTGTCCTGCTATCTGCCTCCAACCACAGAAACCCTACTTCAAATTCTCAGATTGATTTCCTGGGTGTTCCAAGTGATCTGGCCTCAATACAGTTGTGTTCAGGGATGAGGAAAGCCCTGATCCCCCTACTTCTTCACCATCCTAACTCCACCCCAGGCATTTTTCAAACACTTCTCTGCCGGGCTGGTTGTTGTGCTGTCTTTTTTTTAAGATTTCATTTATTCATTTGACAGAGAGAGAGAGAGGGCATGTACAAGCAGGCAGAGTCGCAGGCAGAGGGAAAGGGAGAAGTTGACTCCCCGCTGAGCAGACAGCCTGACATGGGGCCAGATCCCAGAACCCTGGGATCATGACCTGAACCAAAAGCAGATGTTTAACTCACTGAATTACCTAGGCACCCCAGTTGTGCTGTCTTTTTAAGGACAGAGACTAGGCTCAATTGCCCTCCATGCCCTCCCACCACTGAGCCAATGATTTTTAAAATTTCAGGCTTTGAGTCCCCCAGGTTGTAAGAACTCATAATTCGGTCCCTCTGGTCTTCATAGCCACATGGGGTGTTTTTCATTTCCTTTAAGGCTCCCAAGTGTGATAGTCTATTTCTCTCCTTTCTCCCCACCTATGGGTCCCAGGGTCTGTTTAACTTCCCACCTGTCTTTGCCCTTCCTACTCTCTTCCATGTGGCCTTTTCTCTACCTTTAGTTGTGGAGTTTGTTCTGCCAGACTTGGTGTCATTCTGAATCACTTACATGACATCAGTGTTATCTAGTTGTATTCATGGGATGAGGTGATCTTAGAATCCTTCTATTCTGCCATTTCCAGCTTCTGAGCCACTTCCTCTAATAAAGTTTCTTCCCTGTTCTAGGTAATTTCTCCTTCTGGATATCCAATCAAATACATGTCAGAACATCTCATATTACCCTGTAGTTGTCTATGGTGGTAGCTCCCTTTTTGGAGCAGGTCCTCTACCTCTATTCTTTTAGGCACTTGAGGAGGAGGTAAAAAGGAAAACATTCTGAGTCTTCCATTTCTTTAAAATAATTAGCTTAAATTAATCACCATGCCAAAGAGACACAAGTTGGGGGTGGCAGAATTTACTTCCCTACAATAATTTCTGTAGTATAAGTATTCAATAGTTTTACAAAGAATATGGAGAAAGTAAAAAAAAAAAAGTAGGGACTCAAATTATGTAGACATATGTAGGAATACACCTCAAAAAGTTTAATTGAGGGGCGCCTGGGTGGCTCAGTCGTTAAGCGTCTGCCTTCGGCTCAGGTCATGATCCCAGGGTCCTGGGATCGAGCCCCGCATCGGGCTCCCTGCTCTGCGGGAAGCCTGCTTCTCTCTCTCCCACTCCCCCTGCTTGTGTTCCCTCTCTCGCTGTGTCTCTCTCTGTCAAATAAATAAATAAATAAAAAATCTTTAAAAAAAAAAATTTAATTGAAAAAATATACACTTTTTTTTATTAAAATATATTAAATCCTAGTTTTGAAAATCACCCTGATACACATCAAAACACAAAACAACTTAGTGTATTTGCACAGGTAGAATAGAAATGATAGAAAAAATACATTTAAAATAATTCATGTTCTTTCAATTAAAATTTATTTATCTATTTGAGAAAGAAAAAGAGAAACAGGGGTGACGGTCAGAGGGACAGGGAGAGAGAGAGAATCCTCAGGCAGACTCATGTCTGATGTCAAAGAAATTACTTCCTGTGTTTCCTTCTAGGATTATTTATGGTTCCAGATCCCACATTTAGTTTTTTAATTCATTGAGTTTATTTTTTTTCTGAGTTTTGTTTTTTTTATTTGAGTACACTGTGTCAGAAAGTGGCAAGTTTCATTCTTTTACATGTAACTCTCCAGTTTTACTCGCACGGTTTATTGAAAATATTGTTCTTCCCCATTGTATTTTCTTATCTCCTTTTCATAGATTAAGTGACAAGATGATCGTAGGTTTATTTCTTGGGTCTGTAGTCTGTTCTATTGATCTATGTGTCTATTTTTGTGCCATTACCATACTGTTTTGATTACTAAACACTTGTAGCATAACTTCAAATCTGGGATAGGGATACCTTGAGCTTTATTCTTCTTTCTCAGGATTGCTTTGGCTATTTGGGGTCTTCTGTGGTTCCATACACATTTTAGGATTATTTGTTCTTGTGAAAAATGCTATTGGTATCTTGATAGGGACTGCTTAGTGAGCTCCCAAGCCACTGGACCAGGATCCTAGTCCAGTCTGGACTTTTAGGATGGGTGGGAGACAGCGTCCCTGAAGCTCTTTGGTGTTTTTGAACTACAGCTTTTTCTTCTGTGCCCAAGGACAGAGGAATCTATTCCCAGGCCCTCAATACTATCCCTCCCACTTAAGTTCCCAGTAAAGGGGTGGGGGCTCCCTTTGGTACTGTGTCTCCCTGTTTATTCTGTGCTGTTGCCTTAGTCTTTGGTTATTCAGAAGCTGTTCAGTCAGCCCTAGTTCTTCTTCAGGAGGAATTGTACTTCTAATGGGCATAATTTAGTGTGTTCCGTGGAGGAAGTGTGTTCAAGGTCTTCCTACCACATCATCTTCTCCTATCAAAGATGCATATTAATATCTTGAAAACTCAGAAGAATATTTGAAACTTTAGCTTTTCATATTCAATTTTAAGAGTAAGTTGCATAGAATCCCAGAGGAGACTTGTATACAATTTAGCAGTTTCATTGTTGGTTAAGTTTTAGGAAATGCGGTTGCTACCTGTAGCACATCATTAGCTACAATGCTAAATCCATTTGTATGCATTCCTTTGCATATATTCAAGCACTGGTAGAACATTTATGAGTACTAAATTTTGATAGATATTTCAAAATTTCCCTCAAGAATAAACACCATTGCATGCTAACAATCACAGATATTAGAAATCACTTACATATTTTACAAACGGAAAGACAAAATGAAACCACAATTCACTTAATAATAAAGACAGTCTCATAAAGACAGATCGCAGTGCCTAGATGTTGAGGTCAAAGAGACCCAATATCTTTGCAAACTTGCAAAACTTATTTAACCTTTCTGAGCATCAATTACTCTACTCATGAAATGAGAAGACTAATAGGCTGAACTCTTAGGATATCCTAAAGATTAAAGGAGATAATGAATGAAAGCACTTACAGACTAGTTAGGATACAGGAGGTTCTTAGTAGATAAATGTTTACTCTTTTAAATTTTATATTCTCTAATTATTAGAGAAGTTGAACATTTTTTTGTACCTTATGTAGTTTTAGTGAGTTAAGCACAGGGCTATTCCACAGGCTTCTACACATATGTTTACAAACACATATTTTTTTTTTAAAGATTTTTTATTTATTTATTTGAGACAGAGAGAATGAGAGACAGAGAGCATGAGAGGGAGGAGGGTCAGAGGGAGAAGCAGACTCCCTACCGAGCAGGGAGCCCAATGCGGGACTCGATCCCGGGACTCCAGGATCATGACCTGAGCCGAAGGCAGTCGCTTAACCAACTGAACCACCCAGGCGCCCTACAAACACATATATTTTAATGAAAGAAGATTTTACTTGAAAGATGGATCGAACATAGTGTCATTTCAATGAGTTAAGCATAAGGCAATCTCCATATGCTTCTACACTTAAGTTTACAGACACTTATATCTAATGAAAGACATGTTACTTGAAAGAATGATTATACATGGTGTAGTTTCAATGACTCAAGCACAGGGCTATTCCCATACGTGTCTACACTTAAGTTTACATACACTTATAGCATAATAAAATAAGATGTTGCTTGAAAGATTAAAAACAGTGGAGTTTCAATGACTAAAGCAAAGCAAAATCCCCATATGCTTCTATACTTAAGTTTTAATTGCTTACATCTTTTTTTTTAACTTTTCATTTAAATTCCAGTCAGCTAACATACAGTGTGTACGTTAGTTTCAGGTGTACACTATAGTGATTCAAAACTTCCCTACAACACCTGGTGCTCATCCAAGGAGTGTTCTCCTTCATCTGCATTACCTATTTCATCCATCCCCCTACCCACCTCTCCTTTAGTAACCACTGGTTTGTTCTCTATAGTTTAAGAGTCTTTTTCTTGGTTTGCCTCTCTTTTTTTTTCCTTTTGCACATTGGTTTTGTTTCTTAAATTCCACTTATGGGTTGAAATCATATGGTATTTGTCTTTCTCTGACACCCTTATTTCAGTTAGCATAATACTTTAGTGAGATTGAACATTTTTAAAAATTCTATTTCTCATCCGTGAATTGTCTATTCCTAACTCATGTTCACTTTTTGGAGCTTTATGTCTTATTTACTAGTAGGAGATATTTATGTATTTGAATATAAACCCAGGGTGAATTTCTTCTGTTGCACCAAATTTTTTCAGAACCTCTCCTTAACTTATTTATGAGTTGCTTCCACTGAAAAAAATTGTATAGTGAATTCTTGGTGGCCTATTCTTCTTAGATCACCTTTCTGCACATACTTGAAAATCATGTAAATATCATGTAAATATACATTTATGCTCACTAATTCTATGGTTTTACTCTTCCCATTTGCCTCTTTAATCCATGCAGAATTTATTCTTATGTAAGACAAGAATCTGTTTTTGTTGTTTATTAAATAGATGATCAACTGCTTTAGTATCATTAGGCTAGAGAAAACATGAGAATATGGATAGTCAGTCATTTAGAGCACCAATATCATGGTATCCCCCATAAGTAATGTTTCTAGCTCAGAGAACATGGGTCTGAGAAATTCTTACTTCTCATTTTCAAGGGGGGAGAAAAATTCTCAGTACCCTTAATATAAGTGTCTACTTTTATCAGGACCAAGACATAGTAATATTTAACCTCTTTCTGCAATTTCAGACTCACCTCACCCCATTCACCCTCACTTTTTCCATTCCAAATTACCTGTGGTTTTATTTCCTTATTTGTTTTAATAATCTTACTTTTTCTTCTCCTTTAGGGCATGCAGAGTCACATATGGTCTTTTCCCTTTGGCCCCTCTATTATTCATTTCTACACATTCATTGATGATACTTTGTTTTTATTGTGTATTGCTGACACACAATGTTACATTAGTTTCAGGTGTACAACATCGCAATTCAGCAAGTCCACACATTGTGCTATGCTCACCATAAGAGTAGCTACCATCTGTCACCATACAACAAGATTACAATAGCGTTGACTACATTCCCTCTGTTGTACCTTTTATTCCTGTGACTTATTTATTCCATAAGTAGAAGCCTGTACCTCCCACTCTGTTTCACCCATTGTGCCCATCACCGCAACACCTTCTATCTGGCATTTGTGATTTTGTCCTAATATATGTTCACTGTATTGTTCTCTGGATTGATGAGTCTGTTTCTGCTGTGTTTGTTGGTTTACATGGTCATTTTGCTTTTTAGATTCTACATAGAAGTGAAAGCGTCTGGTATTTGTCTTTCTGTATTTGGCATATTTCACTTGGCATAGTACCCTCTGTGTCTATCAATGTTGTAATGGCAAGATCTCATCTTTTCTTTATAGCTGAATAATATTCCATTATACACACACACACACATACACACACACACACCACTTCTTTCTCTGTTAATCTCTCAACATACACTTGGGCTGCTTCCATATCTTGACTATTTTGAATAATGCTGCAAAAAAGTTAGGGTTGCATATATCTTTTGGAATTAGTGTTTTTGATAAAATATTTTTAATATTTATAATACTAAGGAAAATGATTTATGTTCCATAACCCCTGGTTTTGTATTCACAATTATAAATCACTTACATGGAACCTACAGATACTTTAAAGGAGGACAGAACTCAGCCACTTTCGTGATATAAAGAATGTTTAACAAATGAGCTCAACATTTCCTGTAGCTGTGACATGGATATAGGAAGATAACAGAAGTTTTAAATTTCATTTTTCTCTTGTTAAATCTTCATGATAACGTTAGCTCATACTAATCAGAACTTTGATTTCTTTGTATGAGACAATACTTTAAGGAGCAAACCTTTGAAGGTTTGTGTCTTTCTGGTTCCTTAGGGGGTAAATGAAGGAGTTCAGCATGGGGGCAACAGAGTTGTTATTGAGAATAGCTACTCCTTTGGTCAATGAAGACTTTTTTTCCCCCTGCTGAGTAATTATCATATATGGAAATAGAA
Organism: Leptonychotes weddellii; assembly: GCF_054177405.1. Lineage (NCBI taxonomy): Eukaryota > Metazoa > Chordata > Mammalia > Carnivora > Phocidae > Leptonychotes > Leptonychotes weddellii. Next base: position 106,175,053 of record NC_138373.1, on the reverse strand, counting down.
ATGACAATCATGTGAGAAATATAAGTGGAGTAAAACTTTTTTTCTTTCACTGGCAGATGTGATGTATATTAGGACAATATCACAAATGCCAATGTAAATAGCAAAGTAACCAGAACAAAGTAAAAACCAATTACTTCTAGGAACCATGTATCTGAGAAAATAGTTGTACAGGCAAAAGATAGGCACAGGCAAAGTTATCCATGACATTGGATGCACACATCCAGCTGGAGCAGAAGCATAAGGTGTGGGGAAATGGTCGGGAACCTGCTCAGCCATGCATAGAGCACAAATAGGATGCATAGTTACCTGTTTATGATGGTGGTGTAATGAAGGGGTTTACAAATGGCCACAGAGTGATCAAGGGACATGGCAATTAGAATGGGAAATTCATTCACCTCCATGAAGATAAAGAAAAATTGTTGGACTATACCACTGTTATGAGAAAGCATTTTATCCTTGGTGATGATTGTACCCAGAAATCTACCAATACATACAGTTGTAAATGAGATTTCTAAGATAGAGTAGTTTCAGCTAAGAAACACATAGGCATCTGTAGATGGAAGTCTACCAAGGTTAGAGTAATGATAGCCAGGTTGCCAGTGACACATAATATGTATGTGATAAATAAAAAGAATAAAATCACAACCAGAATATCAGGATCATCAGAAATGCTCAGCAGGACAAACTCTGATTATTGCATGGGTTTTCATTTCTCTCTCTCTCTTTTTTCTTTTTTTAAAGATACGTGACAGCATTGATGAGTCTGGGGGACTTTAGGGTAAGTGAAATAAGTCAGTCACAGAAGAACAAAAGTTACATAATTCCACTTATATGAGGTGTTAAAATTAGTCCAACTCATGGAAATGGAGAGTAGAAAAGTGGCTGCCTTGAGATGGAGCAGGGAGGGCAATGGGGAATTGCTGTTAGCTAGTAGGAGTTCAGTTCCATATGATAAATAAATAGTGAAGATTGAAGATGAATATTGTTGAAGAACATTGTTTTCTGTACCACATTTTGCCTAAAGTTAACAGTACTGTATTGTAGGTAGTCCAAGATGGTGGATGAGTAAGAGACTTTAGTTTTGTCTGGTCCCAGGAATTCAGCTAGATAGCTTTCAAATCATTCTGAACACTTGTGAACTCAACCGGAGATCTAAGAAAAGAAGAGCTGCAACTCTACAAATAGAAAAGTGACCAATTTCTGCAAGGCAGGAGGTGCGGAGAAGTGAATCTGAGGCAATCTATGGGAAGATAAACCACGGGGGGAGGGAGTCTTTGTCAGCTGGCTATGGGAAAATGATATAGCAGAGAGCATAAAATCAGAACTTTTAGAAGTCTGCTCCACTGAGGGCCATCCGTGTCTGAAAGGTGCTCAGGTGGCGAAACGGAGTGGAATCCTAGGTGGCACGGTGTGGTCTCAGGATCCCCAGGGTCACAAGAAGACCAGGGGTGCCTGAGTGTGGCAGAGTTCCCAGGCATTGGAGCAGGGAAGCTGGCTGCAATCAGCGAGCCCAGGAATGGGCTCTCAGCTCGGGGTTGCCATATACCATGTACCGCAGCACAGTTGGGCAAACGCTCTCTGAGCGGGGGCCCAGGATGTGGCAGAACTGTGGTGAGACCCCCCTTCCTTCCCCAGAAGGAGTGGCATGGGTGCAAACCACAGGAGTCTGCATGGATTGGAGACTCCAAATGGGGTTGTGTGCCTGAGATCCAAACGCACTCTCACAGGGTGGGTGAGCCCGGAGTGTGGATGGAGACCAGGGAGACAGGATGATCGACTACTTTTCCCTGAGGTGCACTGAGGAGTGAGGCCCCTTGCTTTTGGCTCTGGGGATGGAAACTGGGAGGCTGTCATTTTCATTCTCATCTTCAAAGAGGAAGGGAAAGCCTTCAGGGAACAAAAGCCACAGGGAGCAATCAGAGCAGATTATGTATCCTGGTCCCCTGGCAAGGGCAGTGCAGGTCTGCCTAGGGCAAAGACACTGGAGAGTCAGTGCAACAGGCCCTTCCCCCAGAAGATCAGCAAGAACATCTGGCTAAGACCAAGTTTACAGATCATAGGGAACTGCAAAATTCCCGTGCTAGGGGAAAACGGTATATAGAATTCATGGTTTTTTCCCCCATGATTCTTTAGTCTTTCAATTTTAATATTTTTTCTCTCCTTCCCTGTTCAATTTCTTATTTTATCAACTCTTTTTTAAAAATCTTTTTGATTTTCATTTTTACACTTACATTCTATCCTTTCATTGTATTTAATTTTGTTTTTGTATATATATAAGTGTTTCTTTTTTACAATTTTGGGATGCAGTTTCTTCTAACAAACAACATGAGGATGATGATGGTTAGGTTTCCAGTGACACTTGATACATAAGCCATAAATAAAAAGATAAAGATTACAACCTGAAGCTGTGGGTCATCTGAGATGCCTAAGAGAACAAACTCTGTAATCATTGTATGGTTTCTCATGCTGCTCTTTATTTTCTTTAAGCAAAATCTACTGTTGAGAAACAGAGCAAAAAGAGAGTATGTGAATAGTAAAGGAATTGAAAATTTAACTGTTCCTATTATTAGCTCCAATGAAATGAAGCAATGAAACTTTTTTCCTTTGTGCAGTTTTGCAATATCCATTCAATTCCATTAAAGCAGAAACATTTTATACATTCTCTCTTGAAAAGGAAAACTATATTCACAGGGCTACTAAAAGTCCCTTCATGAGTGCCTTTACATTACCTGTATCCAAGGTGTCAATATGTGCAATACATCTCTTAATCATGTTTCTACAACAACATTTAGTAATTATATCTGGATTTACATGTTGAGATACCAAGTTCCAGTTTCCAAGATTGTGTGCTTTTTAGAAGTAAAATATCTAATTTTGAGGCCATTAAAAAACTATTGTTTTGTAAGGCTTTGATGGAAATTGATGACCCAACACAATTCCAGAACTTAATAATAGCTATAATTATGTTATTCTTAAGGTGCATTCTTTTAAATATGCTCTGTAGAAATAAATGTGTTTCCAATCACAGAAATATAGGACTAGAATTATCTTGGTCATAAATAAAAGTAAAGGTCTTAATTTATGGGAAGCAAAAGTGAAGCCAGAGATATTAATTTATACTCACATAGATAGACCCACATCAGTAATATAGTTCTTACTACATATTGATCCATTTATATAATTTTTATGTTCCTAATGTAATTAACAATCAACTTTGTTTTGTAACTATATTTGCTTGGTCTTTTCACTCTTAAACTTGTTTTAGAACAAGAAGGAATTCATAAAGGAGTTTTTTAATGTCGAATATATCTCATTGCCTTCTTTCTAGAAGACAAAGCAGGTAAAATAAACAAAATTCTAAGATTTATTTTATAGAAATCACAAATTGCAAAAAGGTAGTCTACATGGCTTTTGCCTGTTTTGTTCTCTCTTTATCTTGGCAACCAGCATTTTATTTATGCTATAGGTTCCCAATTATATTTGTTGTTCTTTTTATAGCATGAACTGGAAAAGTGTTGGGATTAATGTAGAGCATGAAATCATCCATAATGCCTGGCTTGCTAAAATGTAACACAGAGGCCGCTGGGGGCGAGGGAAGTTTCAGAGAAGGGCATAGGCCTTTGGAATGCCGAGGCCTGCATGACCACTCTGCCATAGGAATGCCATGGGGAGTTGCCGTCCCTGAAGCTTTCTTAGCCCAAACAGCTACCCTGTGATCTAAGAGATGTATGCATTGTCCTTAGGCTATGTTTAGTAAAACACGCAGATTAGCATTTCATATCTTTCCTGTAAACAGATCCTCCTAGTTCCAGTAAGACCCCTTGTCACACATCACGGGCTTGAGAAACAGTGATGAAGATTTGTGATTATCTTGAAGGACCAAAAAAGGCAGGAGCAAAGAAAGGCAAATGGTCTTCGTCTCTGAGTGTTGACCCCCTTGCCTTCTCCTCTCTTTCACAGCAAAGTTTGGAGTAATCTTTCATCTGTCGGTATAGGGATTGCTGGCCATTCCCGGCAGACAAGTGAGTAGGTGATAAGTGTCAAAGCTGTATTGTGCCTTATTTTCCTTTATTGTTTTTTCTGATGATCAGAATTGTCTTCCTTTAGAAATAGACACATTTTTGTGACATATTTCAGGAAAATTGACATATCAAAAGGCAGAGACTGTTACTATATTTTTGAACAAACTGAAATATTAAAATGCTCACTGTTTGCAGATGACATGATACTCCATGTGGAAAACCCAAAAGACTCCACCCCAAAGTTGCTAGAACTCATACAGCAATTCAGCAATGTGGCGGGATATAAAATCCATGCACAGAAATCAGTTCTATTTCTATACACCAACAATGAGACAGAAGAAAGAGAAATTAAGGAGTTGATCCCATTTACAATTGCACCCAAAACCATAGGATACCTAGGAATAAATCTAACCAAAGAGGCAAAGGATCTGTACTCAGAGAACTATAAAACATTCATGAAAGAAACTGAGGAAGATACAAAGAAATGGAAAAATATTCTATGCTCATGGATTGGAATAACAAATATTGTTAAAATGCCTATGCTACGTAGAGCAATCTACACATTCAGTGCAATCCCTATCAAAATACCATCAACTTTTTTCACAGAGCTGGAACCAATAATCCTAAAATTTGTATGGAAACAGAAATGTCCCTGAATAGTCAAAGGAATGTTTTTTTTTTTAATTTTATTATGTTATGTTAGTCACCATATAATACATCATTAGTTTTTTTTAATTAATTTTTTTATTGTTATGTTAATCCCCATACATTACATCATTAGTTTTTGATGTGGTGATCCACGATCCATTGTTTTCATATAACACCCAGTGCTCCATGCAGTACGTGCCCTCCTTAATACCCATCACCAGGCTAACAAATCCCCCCCTCCCCCCTCCCC
>NC_138373.1:106135291-106169633 GCF_054177405.1 Leptonychotes weddellii | reverse complement strand
TCTCAGATCTGTACCTCTGAAACAAATAATGCAATATAAGTTAAGAAAAAAAAAAGAAGAAGAAGAAGAAGGTAGCAGGAGGGGAAGAATGAAGTGAGGGAAATCGGAAGGGTAGACGAACCATGAGAGACGATGGACTCTGAAAACCAAACTGAGGGTTCTAGAGGGGAGGGGGGTGGGAGGATGGGTTAGCCTGGTGGTGGGTATTGAGGAGAGCACATTCTGCATGGAGCACTGGGTGTTATGCACAAACAATGAATCATGGAACACTACATCTGAAACTAATGATGTAATGTATGGGGATTAACATAAGAATAAAAAAATTTAAAAAAAAAGAAAAAAGAATTTTAATTAAAAAAAAAGAAGAACTACAGGGTATGATGCTAAGCAAAATAAGTCAGTCAGAGAAAGACAAATACCATATGATTTCAGTCATACATGGAATTTAGGAAACAAAACAGATGAACATAGGGGAAGGGTAGGAAAAATAAAATAAGATCAAAACAGAGAGGGAGACAAACCATAGACTCTAAACTGTAGGGATCAAACTAAGGGTTGCTGGAGGGGAGGTGGGCAGGGGGAGGGGGTAACTAGATGATGGGCATTAAGGAGGGCATTTGATGTAATGAGCACTGGGTGTTGTGTGCAGCTGATGAATCACTAACTTCTACCCCTGAAACTAAAAAAAATTGCTTAGTAAGTGTTTCATATTCATAATGAAGTCCTTAAAGAAGCATAACTAATAATGAAGTCATCAAACAAGAAACTTGCCCTCAAGGGATGAAATGTTTATACCTAGGAGTTTTCATGACATTTAGTTTAATGAGAGCTTATATAATTTTCAACCACACAATCAACTCCGTTTGAATTGGCTTGGCTTTTGACTTCCCATATTATTTGGGGGCAGTCAGTATTACCTGCAAGTGTCTGAACACTTGCCAAGTGACTGATTATCAGAGTAAAATTTGCTAGAGCTTCTTCTCTGTATTCTCCTTACAGCTTTGCTGTAACTCATTTCTACACATCAGGTAAGAAGCCAAGAGCTAAATACCAGTCACTGTCTCATCTGAAGAAAAATCCAATCTTAATGGTAAGTTTTTCTCTTTATGGTCTTCCTCTACTGTCTTACCTCTTTTCTACTTCTTTCGTCTTCCTTCTCTTTCTTCCTTGTTTCATTTCCCCTCTCTCTGAACCCTTATTCACTTTATTTTGCATATCACTGTGTTATTCTTTTTCTGTTTTCAGAACTATAACCAGAAGAAACACTGAATTTAATTCTTTTCAAGTCAGTTTTACTATGCAATCAGATAAATTTAATATTGGCAGAGGAGATGATAAAAGTGAAGAAATGAAGAGATGGGATAGAGACAAAACACACTACACTGATTTATGGGAATAAAAAATCAGATAGGACCAAGAAAGAGTGTTCATGAGCTGAGTAGATGTGGCACAAACCAAACCAGGGAAGAGCTACAGTTGTTATACTGAATTCCTTCCAGGATGATCTTAAACCTAAAGCTGGATTTCTATTTTCAACCATCTTAAACATTCATATATCATCTTGTTTCTCTGTTGCACTCATGGTCAGTTCCTTGAGGCAATGGTATTTGTACAGTCATCAGGCTGAGTATAAGTACTATGACATTTTAGCACTTACATACTGAGAAAAGAAGAAATAATTTTTTTTCACATACCTGTTCATTTCTTCACCTCATTACTATAAATCTAAGCCAGACTATAAAGATGATATATAAGATAGTTTTTTATTTCATCAAATTTGTAGAAAATATTTGTCTTTCCTCAAAAGCAAAGTAACAGCTTTTGTTAGTTTATCCTACATTAATCATTTCCAAAAAAGTGCCCCATTAGTATGTATAATCAATAGCAATTACTAATACTTTGACGTTGTTATCTTCATATTTTACCACTGGTACCTGTACATATTTTTTCCTCAATATTTTTACAAGAGCAAAAGCATATCAGGAGGTCAAGATGGAAAACCATATAACCGTGACCGTATTTATCTTAGCAGGATTGACAGAGGACTACAAATGGAAGATTGTGCTATTTATCTTCCTACTCCTTACCTACTTGCTAAGCATCTCAGGCAACTTAGTTATCATTACCCTCACTTTGCTGGATTCTCATCTCAAGACCCCTATGTATTTCTTTCTTCAAAATTTTTCTTTCTTAGAAATTTCTTATACAACAGTCTGCATCCCCAAATTGCTTGTAAACATGGCAACCAGTGACAAAACCATTTCCTATAACTGTTGAGCAACTCAGTCATTTTTTGCATCCTTCTCAGTGCATCTGAATTTTATCTCCTGGCTGTCATGTCCTATGATCGTTATGTTGCCATCTGTAAGTCCCTGCATTATATGACCATATGAGCAGCAAAATCTGTATCCAGCTAGTCCTTAGCTCTTGGATCACTGGTTTCCTCATCACCTTTCCAGGACTCATTTTGCTTAGGCCTGGACTTCTGTGACTCCAATATCATTGATTGTTTCTACTGTAACACTGCTCCCCTCTTGCAAATCTCCTGCACTGATATGCATGTGTTGGAAATGATGAGTTTCGTCCTAGCTTTGGTGACTCGCTGGTCACTTTGGCATTAGTGATTCTATCATACACATATATTGCCTTGACAATTTTAAAAATTCCTTCTGCCAACCAGAGAAAAAAGGCTTTCTCCATGTGTTCTTCTCACATGATTGTCATCTCCCTCTCATATGGCAGCTGCATCTTCATGTACATTAAACCCTCAGTCAAACAGGATATCCTTAATGAAGGGAGTGGCAATTCTCAATACTTCTGTTGTTCCACTTTTGAACCCCTTTATTTATACTCTAAGGAACCAGCAGGTAAAGCAAGCATTTAAGAACTTGCTACAAAGGATTCTGTCTTTATTCAAATAGAATCATAATGAGATATATAAAGAAAGTTAATAAGGAAAATTGCAAAGGAAATGCTTAGATTGGGTCCTAATTTTACTATTGCACCACCCAATATATAGTCATATTTGTCCTTTCATTTCTTTCTGAAGTGTCATGATGTTTACATTAGCTCTTGTTTCTCAATAATGCCTTCCCTTTCAAAATACTAAAACTTTATTTTTTTGTTCCATTGTAAGAATTCTCAAATTTGACCCCTTTCTCCTCTTCTACCGTTTAAATGTAGCAAATATTTGAAAGATTATTTTAATCAACTTTATGTATTAGTTCATGGAGACTCAATTATTTCTATATCTGTGTAGTATATTTTGTTTTTATATTTGATTTTCTGTAAAATCTTGATAAGTTCAAAACAATTATATGATGTCTTCTTTGGGATTTTACCTTTGCTTGGCTTTTTATGTCCTGATACACATTCTCTATTGTTTTTAAATAAAGATACTTAAAAGTGGGAAATTGTGATTAAAGTATCAATGTCATTCTTTGTTTTGAGAATTGAAAAAAACCCACTACGCTAGTGTAATAAAAAATCATATGGTATATTATTTTTATTTTACATTTTATGCTATATAAGTAAATAAGTAAATGTTGACTCATATATGTGTGCTAAATCACATAACTTTTTTAAAGATTTATTTATTTATTTGAGAGAGAGCATGAGCAAGGGGAGAGGCTGAGAGAGGGAGAAGCAGACTCCATGTTGAGCGTGGAGCCTGATGTAGGGCTTGATCTCACAACCCTGACATCATGAACTGAGCTGAAATCAAGAATCAGAGACTTAACCAACTAAGCCACCCAGGTGCCCCATCATGTAACTTTGATGAAGAATAAAATGCAGCAAAGTTTAGGGAAGATGGTGGCAGAGTAGGGGACCTTGTTTCATCTGGTCCCTCTAATTTAGCTGGATATCTATCAAACCATTCTGAACACACACAAATTCAACCTGAGATGTAAGAAGATTTATCTGGATTTCTACAAGCAGAAAAATGACAACTTTTTGAAAGATAGGAGGTGCAGAACCTTGAATCTTTGGGGAAAATATCAGAAGATAAATAGAGGAGGGAGGGAGCCTCCATAAGCCAGCCACCAGAAAGTGATATAACACCGGAGCACAAAATTGGGACCCTTAGAAATCTGCTCCTGCAAGAGACATCCCTCTGTGAAAAAGATACAAGGGATGAATAGGGCAGAATTTTAGGTGGATCATTGTGGTCTCAGGATTCCAAGAAACTCAGAAAGTATGGGGGGAGTCTGAACCGATAAAGTGCCCAAGCAGTGGAACAGGGAGACTGGTTATGTGTTCAGCGAGCCCAGAAGGGACTCTCATCTCCAGTCATCATAAAACTCGAGCCAGGCTGGTAGGAGACCGCTCTCTGCCTGAACATCACAAAAAGGACTAGAAGGTGCGGGCCATTTAACAATCCATGGGAGATATAAAATGGCTTGCTCCCATGACAGGGCAATAGCTCTCAGGGCAGTGTGACTCCTGAAAGGACACTGGGGCCACACCCAGTCATGAACTGGGAACTGAGGAAGAGGGTGCACATATGAGCCCACAGCCACTAGCAATTGCAAAGTGCAGAGACACTCAAGGGTCCCCGGAACTCCCCCAGAAGAGTTACAGCGGGCATGAATGGTGAGAGTCTGTGGAGTTTGGTACACACAGAAGTGGAGATGGTTTGACCTGGAAGGTTTATTGGAGAAAGGGGACTGCGACCTCACAGCTCAGGGCCAGAGATCCCCACACAGCCATATTTGCTCTGACCCTTTAAAGAGAAGTGGAAAGCCACCAGGGAACAAAAGCCAAACAGATAGATGACCAGTTCACATTAAGCCCATCCCCCTAACAAGGGGTGGGGCAACTACACCCAGGCAAAGAGGCCTGGGAAGCTGAGCAGCAGGCCCCTCCCGCAGAAGACAGACTGGAAGAACAGATGAATCATAAGCTTATTTCCCACAGGACTGTAAAACTTCAACGCTAGGGGAAAATAATATAGGGAGCTCCAGGTGTTCCCCCACAATTTGTTTATACTTCAGGCTAAAATTTTACATTTCTTTTTTGTTTCTTTCTTTTCTTTTTTACCCTGTTCCTGTTTCAAGTAGAGTCATTTCCCAACTTATGTTTTTAAGTCACTTTTTAACTTTTATTTTTTCACATTTACATTTTACAGATTTATAAAATCTAGTCCATTTATCACTAATCCATTTATCACTCTATTCAATTTTATCTTGAGATATATATATAAGCTCTGATTTCTTTGCAATTGTGTCTTCTAACACAGAGAACAAAAATCAAGCAGGAACAGGCAGATCACCTTGTTTTGTACACCCTGAGAAATTATAATCTCTCTCTCCCCCTTTTTTTATTGTTTTGGACCATCTTGCTTTGTTTGCATATCTGTGGTAGGTTCCTACCACTTTGGATTTTTTCTAGGGTGCATTTTGCTTGGGTCATGGTTGATATTTTGGATTCTGTTCATTCACTCAACCAGAATGACTAAGAAGAGGAACCCTCAACAAAGAAAAGAACCAGAGACAATGTCCTCTGCCACAGAACTAATGGATATGGATATAAGCAAGATGTCAGAGTTAGAATTCAGGATAGCAAACATGAAGTCAATAGCTAGGCTTGAAAAAAGCATTAGTGACAATATAGAATCTCTATAGGCATAAATGGGATCTAATCAGGCTGAACTTAAAAATGCCATGAATGAGATGCAGTCTAAACTAGATACTCTAACAGCCAAGGTAAATGAGGCAAAAGATCGAATCAGTGACGTAGAAAATAAACTGGTAGGAAGGAAGGAAGCTGAGGAAAATAGGGAGAGGTGGCTAGTAGCCCATGAAAATAGATCAGTGATGCCATGAAACGTTCCAATGTCAGAATTATTGGGATCCCTGAGAGGGTAGAGAGAGAGAGAGGACTAGAAGGTATATTTGAGCAAATCATAGCTGAGAACTTCCCTAATGTAAGGAAGGAAGCAAGCAATTCATGTCCAAGAGGCAGAGAGGACCCCTCCCAAAGTCAATAAAAATAGATCAACACCCCGACACATAATAGTGAAACTTGGCATATCTTAGAGCCAAGGAAGCTATCCTGAGAGCATCTAGGGGGGAGAGATTTCTTAGGTATGGAGGGAGGAACATCTGAATAGCATCAGACCTATCCTCAGAGAACTGGCAAGCCAGCAAGGGCTGGCAAAACATATTCAGGGTACTAAATGAGAAGAACATGCAGCCAAGAACACTTTTTCCCAAGAAGGCTGTCATTCAGAATGGATGGAGAGAAAAAGAGCTTCCAGGACAGGCAGAAACTGAAAGAGTATGTGACCACCAAGCCAGCCCTGCAAGAAATGTTAAGGGGCAATCTATAAATGAAGAAAGACCTCAAGAGTAATATAGACCAGAAATTAACAGAGACAATCTATAGAAACAGGGACTTTAAAAACAATACAATGGCACTAATTCATATCTCCCCAACATGGGAGCAGACAATTACATAAACCAACTGTTAACCAAAATAAAGAAACACATTAATAATAATACATTAATGTAGGATACCAACACTCCACTCACAGAAATGGACAGATCATCTAAGCAGAAGATCAACAAAGAAACAAGAGGTTTGAAAGACACATTGGACCAGATGTACTTCGTAGATATGTACAGAACATTCCATCCTAAAACCACAGAATACTCATTCTTCTCAAGTGCACATGGAACTCTCTCCAGAATAGATCACATACTGGGTCACAAATCAAGTCTCAACTGACACCAAAAGACTGAGATTATTTCCTGCATATTTTCACACAACAATGCTTTGAAACTGGAACTCAACCACAAGAAAAAATTTGGAAGGAACTCAAACACTTGGAGGTTAAAGAGCATCCTGCTAAAGAATGAATGGATCAGGTTTTTCCTGGGCTACTACAATGGCGATGAGTTTCAAGTGGCTGTGGCAGTGTCGCTTCCTGCCCTTCTTTACGTTGCAGCCGAATGTGGACACTCAGCAGAAGCAGCTGGCCACCTGGTGCTCACTGGTCCTGTCCTTCTGCCACCTGCACAAATAGTCCAGCATGACAGTGATGGAAGCTCAGGAGAGCCTGCTCTGCAACAACGTGAAGCTACAGCAGAAGCTCCCTGTGGAATCAATCCAGGTTGTATTAGAGGAACTAAGGAACAAAAGGAACCTGGAGTGGTTGGATAAGAACAAGTCTAGCTTCCTGATCATGTGGCAAAGGCCAGAAGAATGGGGGAAACTCATCTATCAGTGGGTTTTCAGGAGTGGCCACAACAACTCTGTGTTCATCTTATATGAACTGACCAATGGGGATGACACAGAGGATGAGGAGTTCCATGGGCTGGATGAAGCAACCCTACTTCGGGGTCTGCAGGCTCTACAGCAGGAGCACAAGGCTGAGATCATCATTGTCAGTAATGGCCAAGGTGACAAGTTCTTCTAGCAGAGACCTGTCTCCTTTTACTTCTTACCTCCCACCCTCCCAGGGCTTTCAAAAGGAGACAGACCCAGTGACCCCACAGACTGGATCTGAGACTCCACCAGACTCAAAAGGGCTCCAGCCCAGGAATGGGGTTTCCCACTTACTCCCTGTGTGTGTCTCTGGGGAAGGGTGAGGCTGAGGTGCCAGGGAGAAAAGATGAGCTTCTCTTTGCCCTACCTCCTCTCCCATCCTAGACTGTCCCTGAGCCAGGGTCTGTAAACCTTTAACTTCACACGTGTTCACACATGTAAGTATATACATACACGCACCTGCACAAGCTTCTGTCTCTCCCCCTTTCCACCCCCTTAGCTGCTATTGCCTCCCCTCTCAGGCTGGTGCTGGATCCTTCCTAGGGGATGGGAGCCTTCCAGGCAATATGAAGATAGGAGGCCCAGGAAGGGGCCTGGCAGTGAGAGGCCAGGCGGGACACTGATTTATGATATTAAAAAGCTCAACCTCCCCCCCCACAAAAAAGAAAGAATGAATGGGCCAACTAGGAAATTAAAGAACTTTATGAATGAAAAGGGAGAAATCACAACTAATACCAAGGAAATACAATTATTAGAACTTATTACCAGCAGCTATATGCCAACAAACTAGGCAATCTGGAAGAAAAGGATGCATTCCTGGAAACTTATAAACTACCAAGACTGAAACGGGAAGAAATAGATAATCTGAACAGACCAATAACCAGCAAGGACCTTGAAAGAGTAATCAAAAACCTCCCAAAAAACAAGAGTCCAGGACCAGGTGGTTTCCCAGGGGAATTCTACCAAACATTTAAAGAAAAAAAAAAAATTAGGGGCGCCTGGGTGGCTCAGTCATTAAGTGTCTGCCTTCGGCTCAGGTCATGATCCCAGGGTCCTGGGATCGAGTCCCACATCGGGCTCCCTGCTCGGCAAGAAGCCTGCTTCTCCCTCTCCCATTCCCCCTGCTTGTGTTCCTGTTCTCGCTCTCACTCTCTGTGACAAATAAATAAATAAAATCTTGAAAAAAAAAAATTATACCTCTTCTACTGAATCTGTTCCCAAAAATAGAAATAGAAGGAAAACTTCCAAACTCGTTCTGTGAGGCCAGCATTACCCTGATTCCAAAACCAAAGACCCCATCAAAAAGGAGAATTACAGACCAATATTCCTGATGAACATGGATGCCAAAATACTCAACAATGTCCTAGCCAATAGGATCCAATAGTACATTAAAAGGATTATTCACCACGACCAGGTGGGATTTATTCCTGGAATGCAAGGGTGGTTCAACATTCGCAAATCAATCATTGTGATAAAGCACATTAACAAAAGAAGAGACAAGAACCATATGATCCTCTCAATTGATGCAGAAAAAGCATTTGACAAAATACAGCATTCTTTCCTGATTAAAACTCTTCAAAATATAGGGATACAATATCATAAAAGCCATTTATGAAAAGCCCACAGCAAATATCATTCTCAGTGGGGAAAAACTGAGAACTTTTCCCCTAAGGGAATGCAAGCTGGTACAGCCACTTTGGAGAACAGTATGGAGGTTCCTCAAAAGGTTAAAACTAGAGCTACCCTAAGATCCAACAATTGCACTATTAGGTATTTATCCCAAAGATACAGATGTAGTGAAAAGAAAGGGCACATGCACCCCAGTATTCATAGCAGCAATGTCCATAATAGCCAAACTATGGAAAGAACCGAGATGTCCTTCAACAGAGGAATGGATGAAGAAAATGTGGTTCATATATACAATGGAATATTACTCAGCCATCAGAAAAGATGAACACCTACCTTTTGCATTGACATGGATGGAACTGGAGGGGATTATGCTAAGTGAAATAAGTCTAGCAGAGAAAGAAAATTATCATATGGTTTCACTCATATGAGGAACATAAGGAATAGTGCGGAAGACCATGGGGGAAGGGAGGGAAAACTGAATGGGAAGAAAGCAGAGGGGGAGACAAACCATGAGAGACTCTGGACTCTGGGAAACAAACTGAGGGTTACAAAGGGAGGGGCATGGGAGGATGGGGTAACCAGGTGATGGATATTAAGGAGGGCACATGTTGTGATGAGCACTGGGTGTTACATGCAACTAATAAATTGTTGAACACTACATCAAAAACTAGTGATATACTATATGTTGGCTAACTGAACATAATACTAATAAGAAAATAAAGCTATTGCCAGAGCTAAGCATGCACAAATGGGTAGAGAAATTTATGTATTATTATTATTATTATTATTTACTCTTTAAATAAATAATAGAGATATGGTCAAAAAAAAAAAAAAAAAAAAGAAGAAAATGCAGCCTGGAGAGATCCCATTTGATGCTTAAACAAGCTATTCCTTATTCATCTTGGAGCTGTCTTCCTTAGATTCTACATGTATAATATAATAATAACCAGGTTTTTTATTTTGAGATATTTTTAGGCTAATTTGAAATAAGTATAAGTATACTACAGATTAAAAAACAAAATAACATGAAAACGTGTAGAATAAATTATTCTGATTTTATCTTGTAAAAAATGCACTTCAAAGAGGTATAGTAAGTTACACCTGCCACCTGGCTAGTAAGAGAATCAGAATTCAAATTCATTTCTGCTTGATTCCAGAGGCTATGTCTATCCACTACCAGCACTCCCCAATCAATTTGTAGCAAAGAGTGGTTTACATGTATACCAAAATGGTGATGGCTTCAGTTTTGGGGTTGAGTGTAGAGATGCAATAAATTAGAGACTCTCAAGCTGGTTCCGTTGCCTGGTATTGTAGTTCATTGTAGAGTCTTATCATTTTATATATGTGACATGCCACTTAAAAATCTGGAAAGCTCTTTAATATAGAAATTATGTACTTAGAGGAAGCTTCTTATAGTTTTACCATATGGCCTGGTATAGAATCAAATTGTCTTAAAGTAGGTAATTGCTTCTGTATGCCCAAAATAATCTCCCCTTCTCTCTTGCTGTCTCTTCCACCTTTCTCTCTCTCTCTCTCACACATACATCCACATCTTTCTCTCTATGTTTCAATAATTTCCTTTTCTTTTCTTTTCCTTTCTTTTTTTTTTCTTTTGGTAAAATGATTTCCGTAAGTTGTATGTGAGCCCATAAACAACAGTTAGCCAATCAAGGCTTTGGACTTCCTGATTAGTTCAAGATTACACTTCTATCCCAGACTTTACAAATGATCATATTCTCTCTACAAGCAAGAACTCAGTTAGTGTTGGGCATGAGACCAAAGTCAGTTCAGTAAAACTCAATTCAATAAATTTTTGTAAATGTTAGAGAGAATATTCTTTTCTGTATAATTATAGCTATAAAAAATGAACCCAGAACTTTCAGGGATCCATTAAATAGAGCATATTTACCTCATTATGAAGCCAGGGTAAAGAAAAGCAGAGCCAAGAAATAAACAGAGAATATGAATACCAATAACTTAATTTGATTTTCTGTAACCAGTAATAACAAAAGCTAGCATCCCTTGGAATTTCAGGTTGGATTTTCTATACTCATAACCAAGATGAGTCTATGTAATTGTCCTATCTACTAAATGCTCTGTCCACCCCACTGTGTACCCTTCAGCCCTTGGTGGCTTTGTCCTCAGGTAGAAAGCAAGAGAAAATAAAAACTACCAAAATTTTACTCCCTATTTTTTTGTCTATTAAGTTTTTACTTAATGTTTATGCAAATGCCATCAGGCAAGATGTTTCTCAAAATTTGTTCCAGAAAGGGATAATTTTTTAAGGCATTAATTTTAGAGCAGTTTTAGGTTTACAACAAAATTGAGAGGAAGGCACAGAGATTTCCCATATACCTGTGGACCTCATACGTGCACAACCTTCTCCATTTGCAACCTCCCCCAGCAGAGTGGTACATTTGTTAAATTGATGAACCTACATTGACACATCATAATTACCCAAAGTCCATAATTTGCATTATGGTTCACTCTTGATGAATGTGCGTTCTATAGATTTGGACAAATGTATAATGATTGATAGATATATAAATACATAGGTAGATAGATGATATAGATAAATGATATGTAGATAATAGATATTGATTATATATAGATATATAAATTTATAGATATAAATTTTCTGTGCCCTGCCTACTCATCACTCCTCACCCCACAACCCCTGAGAACCACTGATTTTACTGTCTTCATAGTTTTTCCTTTTCCAGAATGCCATATAGTAGGAATCATAAAATATGTAGCTTTTTCAGATTGGCTTTTTCACTTAGTGACATGCACATAAGTTTCCTCTATGTCTTTTCATGGCTTCACAGGTCTTTTCTTTTTAGCACTGAATAATATTCCATTTTTAGAGGTATCATAGTTTATCCATTGATGTACTAAGGGTATCTTAGTGGTTTCTAAGTTTGGGCAATTATGAATAAAGCTGCTATAAAGATGTGTGTGCAGGTTCTGTGTAGACATGTTTCCATTTCCTTTGGGTAAATACCAAGATGGGTGATTGCTGGATCGTATGGTAAGAGTGTGTTTAATTTTGTAAGAAACCACCAAACTGTCTTCCAAAGTTGCAGTACCGTTTTGCATTCTACCAGCAACAAATGAGAATTCCTGTTGTTCCACATCCTCATCAGCATTGGGTGTTGTCATGTTCCAGAATTGGCCATTTTAATATGTATGCAGGGATTTCTCCTTATTGTTTTAATTTACATTTCCCTGATTATACATGATGTGGATCATCTTTTCAAATGCTTATTTGCCATCTGTATATCATCATGGGTGAGATGTCTGTCAAGATCTTTGGCCCATTTTTTAAATCTTGTTCATTTTCACATTGTTGAATTCTAAGAGTTGTGTATTTGACTTGACAACCTTTTTAAATGTGTTTTCTCAAATATTGTCTCCCAGTGTGGCTTGTCCTCTCATTTTCTTGACATTGTCTTTTGCAGAGCAGAAGTTTTTAATTTTAATGAAGTCCAGCTTATCCATTATTTCTTTCATGGATCCTGCCTTTGGTGTTGTATCTAAAAGATCATTGCTAAACCCAAAGTGATCTAGATTTTCTCTATGCTATCTTTAGGAGTTTTAGAGTTTTGCCTTGTACATATAGGTCCACCCTCCATTATGAGTTCATTTTTGTGATTAATGTAAAGTCTGTGTCTAACATGGGCAGAATCACATGAAGAAGAACTGAAACCTGTGTTAGTTCTTGTTGCCTCTGAGCTCAGGTTTACTGGTATCCTATAAAAGCTTGGGCACTTTGCCATGGAGCTAAACATAGATAACCAGATCTGGAGTTGGAGAAAATGAAGAAAGATCAAGGTGAAAATGGAACAATTACCAACAAAATAAACCCAACTGTCTCCTACCAACAAAATAAACCAGCAGATAAACAACAACTTTGAGCTTCAAAATGGCTTCTGCTTTAGTCCATTCTCCAAATACCCCAAATAATCTGTCTGGTGGTCCACTGTAACAGGAAACAAACAGGGAAGGGAAATCCTAGAAAAATAGTTCAGCCTAGCCAAGTTGAAACATTAAAAGCCTCCAGAGATAAATTGCCAGAATGCCTAAAGAAACTTTTGAAGTTCATTATCTTGATTTTGGTAATGGTTTCGCAGGTGTATACATGTATCAAATCTCAAGTTATAAACTTTGTTGGATGCACTTTATTTTGCATAAACTGTAACTCCATAAAATTGTAAAAATAAATAAAGAAACAAAACAAAGGAAAACAAAACAGCAACAAAACCTGCAACCCAGTCTGAACTCAATTCAGATTCTAATTGATTTAAGAGAGTCAATTATTATTCTCTCTTATTCCTCTGTTTGTCCTAGGATTCCTCTACCCTAACTTTTGTTTTTTTCTATCTTTTGCTGATTTTCAACTACTTAAGCATAATGTTCCTAGATTTTTGGTTGGTTGGTTGATTTACTTTTGTATTTTAATTAAATCAAGGATTAACGGAATTTTATCTGTTTTAAAAGTAATTACCTCTGTCAAATAAGTGTTCAGCTATCAAACATATCATTCTTTGATCTGCCTTTTAAAATTGAGCAACCACCATAATGTGACATAATGTTTTGGATGACTATATTGATGTACTACTGATGATGTAGAAAACAAATAATCTAGGGAACTAATGAGTCAGCTACCTGTCAATCTAAATAACTAACAAAGTATCAAACTTACTCACTTGTTAACATCAGCTATGTGTCAGGTATTTAGGTGTTTTTTCTGATGAAATTATGGCAAGGTGTATATGAACTAACAAGTTCTACATTTTCAATCATCTTTGTCCTCCATGGTTTCCCAGGGCACTTTTTTAGTATTTCTGCTACTTAGTGGATTCTGCATTATTAGATGGATGAGAAAAGAATTCAAGAGTACAAACTTAACTATATGCTTTAATAAAAGTTTGTTAATATCTCTAGGACTCAGTTTTCCTCATCTGTACATTGAAGAGATTAAAGTAGAAACATCTATAGCTTCTTTAATTTTTTTTTGGCTTTTTTAAATTTTAAAATTACCCATACTATGAGTCTGGCCCATGCTTTCTGAAAAATTAATATGTACAAGAAATGTTCAGAAAATATCAGCTTGTGATGGACATCCTGCCTGAGGATATCAGATTATAAAAATTTAAAGTTTAGTATGAAATTTAGAAAGAATATGATTTAAGCTTACAAAACTATTAACACCATAGGTACTGTTAATATAGTTTTATTTCATATGCTTGTAAAAGAAAACCAGAACAATGACTAGGCACAACACTAAATTGTATGGATTTGCTATAATGATATATTGCTAATTACCTTAA
Source organism: Leptonychotes weddellii (assembly GCF_054177405.1). Taxonomy (NCBI): domain Eukaryota; kingdom Metazoa; phylum Chordata; class Mammalia; order Carnivora; family Phocidae; genus Leptonychotes; species Leptonychotes weddellii. The sequence continues at coordinate 106,155,402 of NC_138373.1, read as the reverse complement.
ATTAGAATTATCCCTTTACCTCTTCCCTGGATTCACTCGGAGTTTAATGTGTGTATAAATCACTATTAATCATTTTCCTGTCAGTTTGAAAACAAACATGTATTGATTTTCCCTTCTTCAGAACTTTCTTTATCTCAAACATTGAGTAGCCTAAGTTCTCAGTAAGTGATTACTGTGGAAACATGAAATTTAAATCTGAATAATATAGCGTGAAAATAACCAACTTTATATTATTCACTAATATATTATTTAAGCTATTATTAACAAAATAAAGTAGATTTCCTCTGGGTGTATATTTGATTATTCATTACCAAATACAGAGATTGAACACCATACGGCAGTGGATAAGAAAAGCTCTGTCGTAAAAAATAAACTATTAGAAGTCATATTCTCAATTCTGCCTTTCCCCAAATCTTTTCCTTAAAAGTGAGGTACAAATAAGGAAAAGTAGCACAAAAGTGTCAGAGGACAGAACACACATATATACACACTCACAGGCCTGTAAAATTTTAAGAAATAAAGTGATGGCAAAATAGGCTTCATTAAATAAGTAGTTTTACTGCTTTGGTGTTCAGTTAGGAATATTGATGATATATAATAACAAACACTTTAATGTTATAATAATGTACATCTACAGTCTTCTAAACATTTATTTGCTATTTATTATTATTATGAACCTCAGTTAGTTTCACCTTCTTGAAAACATTGTTATCTTGGTAACCGTATCTTTGAAGGCTATTTTCACTTGCTTGTTCCTTAGGGTATAGATGAAAGGGTTCAACAGAGGGGCAACTGAGGTATTTAAGACAGCCACTCCCTTATGAAAAGTTTCTGCATCCTTAACAGAAGGATTTATGTACATAAAGATACAACTTCCATAAGAAAGTGAGACCACAATCATGTGAGAGAAACATGTAGAAAAAGCTTTTTTTCTTTGTTGAACAGAGGGGATTCTCAGAATTGTCCTGATAATGTACATGTAGGAAAGAATCACTAACAGCAAGGTGAAGATGAGGGTGATTCCAACAGAGATAAACTCCATCATTTCTATGAAATGTGTGTCTGAACAGGACAGACGCAACAGTACGGTATAGTCACAGCAATAATGACTGATGACGTTGGACGCGCAGAAAGGCAGCTGGAGAGTCATTATATGCGGCACAATGACAACCAAGAAACCGGAGAACCAGGAACACAGGACGAGTTGAATGCAGAGTCTTCTGCTCATTAAGGTTGTATAACGCAGGGGTTTACAAATGGCAACGTAGCGATAATAGGACACAGCAGCTAAAAGATAAAATTCAGTTGCTCCCGGAAGGATGGCAAAAAAGTACTGAGTGAAACAACCAGCAAAGGAAATAGTCTGATCTCCAGTTCCAATATTGACTAGCATTTTGGGAACAAAGACAGAGGTAAAAGATATTTCCAAAACAGAAAAATTCCGAAGGAAGAGATACATAGGAGTCTGGAGGCAGGGTCAGAGTGATGATGGTCAAGTTTCCCATGATGCTTAAGACATAAGTTAGCAGCAGAAAAAGGAAAAGCGCAGCTTGAAGTTCAGCATCATTTGTCAGTCCAAGAAGAATGAATTCTATCACTGATGTCTGGTTTCCCATCATTAACTTCAGACAAATTCAGATAGAAGATAATAATGACATGGCGTGATTAACACATTTTCTGATTTTTACTTTATAATTAACAAAGGTTTTGCTTCTCAGGAACATTTTCAATTACTCTCACCATTTTTTCCATTCATTTATGTTTTCCTTCTTAATCTTTCTATTTGGATTTTCCTCTAAGTTATTAGATGCTGTCATATGTATATAGACAAATCTAAAACAAATTTAGAGAGTAGATTTTATTTGATTAAACAGATTTCTTAAATCAGCCTTTTAACTCTCAGTTTATTAGCCAACAGAGTAAATAAAAATCAAGGTATGAACCATAGGAATAAAATTGAACTTGGTTGTTTTCTTCTTTTGGCTGTTTTATATTTTTTCTTATTTCAATTTTCTCATTTTGAATAATAATTCTGTGCATCTACTGAGCTCTAAGCTTAGATTGCCATTTCCCTTAATTCTTTTTTTTTATTCTAAAATCTTTCTTAACAGCTATCTTATTAGACTACAGTATATGTTTTTTAAAAGGGCACCATTTGGTGTTAACTTTAACCACAGCTTCCCCCACCTCCCCCCAAAAACCTTTGGCCCAGAATTCTCCGTCATGAAGACTGAAAGGGCCCAGTGATACTCTGGCAGCAGGCCCATTACTCCATGACGGTAGCAGAAGCAGCTTAGGCTCCCTTTGACTCTCCCACACTATGGGACCTGCAAATGGTTCTGAAATTAGAACGTATACTGCTATACTTAAAAACTTAGGGACACGGAGAGTCAGCTAGAATAGAGGAAAAGAAAGTCCTAGGTGGGTAGGGAAGTAGGTGGGCACACTGAAGAGCCAAGTTGCTTTGTCCAACACCTGTGTGCTTTAACTAAATGAACTCAGGCCGCCAACACAGTAGACCTGCTCAATTCACCTTCCACATCCGAACAAGACTAAAAAGCTCAGGCTTGTGTTTTCTACTATGCATAGGTTCTGCCGGTGATGAGGAGCTCATAAGCATGTTCTCTACTCCTTCTGCACAACATGATGCATGCACACAACATGCCCAGCAGCTGAGTAGCTGCAAATGCGGTGCTGCCCAGATAATATGTATCATGACTTCTTGTAGCTTCTTCACAACTAGAGCCTCATATTCCTCAGCATAGAGGTCAGAGGGGTGGACCGGACTGCCATTACAGCTGCTGGTGGTCTCTCTGCAGCAGCTAAGAGGGACACTCTGGTTTTTGGTCTCTTTGAACCAGTCTGTATTTTCCCAGTCTGACTAGTGGTGAATTCCACAATAGTGCAGCTGACTCTGTACGTGATCATAGCCTGGCTTGCAGCATCAGGGTGGGTTCCATGGTCAGCCTTATACACTTTCTGCATGCTGCCACCTCACTCTCCACCTTTGCTCTGTAAACGTATCCCAAAACCACTGCAACAGCTTCTGTGACAACAACCAAGAGTAGGATGATGACATTCGTGGCAAGTCCACGGCGGCTTTCTCGGATTGTGGCACAGCAGCCAATTAGGCCAACAATGAAAAGCAGGGCTCCTACAGCTATGATCACTACAGCACGGATGAGAGTATACTCATCTTCAAAGACGTGGCCATAGTCATCATAAGTGATAAAGACACAGGCTGCCACACAGCATAAAATACCAGCTGCCCCCTGGAAGATAAGGCTGGGAAACACCAGCAGGGTCTCGGACGGGGTGATGCCGCACCAAGCCCTTGTGCGGGCAGCCCTCTGGTGCCCTGCTCTGTGAGAGGGATGCACTCACCTAGTGAGGTGGCAATGGCTGGTCCCGGCGCCTCCCCGCAACCGGTTCCCTCCTTGCAGTAGCACAGCCCTGGCCCCAAGCCTGATGAATTTCCCCTTAATTCTTTTTTTTTTTTTTTTTGAAGATGTTATTTCTTTATTTGAGAGACAGAGAGAGTGAGCAAGTGAGAGAAAGAGAGCACAAGCAGGGGGAGAGGGAGAAGCAGACTCTCCGCTGAGCAGGGAGCCCCAGGCAGGGCTCTATCCCAGGACCCTGGGATCACCACCAGAGCCGAAGGGAAACACTTAACCAACTCAACCACCCAGGAGCCCCTTTCCCTTAATTCTTAATAAAGTCTTGGGAATTCATATTACTTACAGTTCTTCGGTCATGGCAAGGGCTCAATAAATGCTATCACTATTTAATACAGATATATGGATTAGTCAGTACTTGGCGAAGCGTTAAATCAAAATAATCTCACTGATTGTGCTTTCTTGCTGTATGCAGGAACTGTCCACCAGCAAATTACAGTTCCTTAAGTGTCAGCTCAAGGTCAGATCTTCATACAATTGTACCTAATAATCGCAATCAACCGTAATTGTTTTTCCTCTTCTTTATTAAAATTTATCACAACATAACACTTGGTCATAAAGTCAAATTTTTTTCCAGTTACATCACGTATGTACACTTTATCTGTCCAACATTAACATAAATAAATTACCCACAAAAATAAGGTCTTATTTCTCTATATCTTTTATACAGAGACCAGAAAATTGTGCAGATTTGGTAAAAATTTTAATGTAAAATATTTTTTGACTTTTTTAGATTCATAGCCCTATTTTATTAAATGCTATGGTTTTTATGCAAATAAAAGTTCCAACTAAGCTTATGCATACAGCTCTTCAGAATTTTCTTTTAATATTTTTCATCATCAGACTCAAAGAAATATTACTAAGAATGCCTTTCTCTACTCAAAAAATTATAAATTCGTTTCATTTTAACAACTGTTTTACTACATACGTTGACATATTTTCATATTACACTATGTAATAAGTTAGTAATAGTCACACATCATATATTTTTTTTTTTTTAAGATTTTTATTTATTTGTCAGAGAGAGAGAGAGCACAAGCAGGGGGAGCAGCAGATGGAGAGGGAGAAGCAGGCTCCTCACTGAGCAAGGAGCCCGATGTGGGACTCGATCCCAGGACCCTGAGATCATGACCTGAGCCGAAGGCAGACGCTTAACGACTGAGCCACCCAGGCGTCCCACACATCATATATTCTTATCAAGGTGAAAACTCTAGAAGTAATAAATTAATAATAGTCACACATTATATATTCTTATCAAGGTGAAAACTCCAGAAGTATCTAATACAACAAAAGAGCAGTTTTGCCAGCTTAGGAAGGCTGATTGTCTAGAATTATATCTGGAAAATTTCAGGGTTCCTAACATAACTTCAATCAATTTGTGCTTTTGTAGATAATTGTCTCTTTTGTTAAATACCTTTATATTAACATACATAAAAAGCATAATATGCTAGGCACTTATCAGTGTTATTAAAAATTCTGTTTTGTTAATGATAATTAGATTAATGTATCAAGAATGTAAATTTTAGTATTAGTTGAAATAATGGCTATATATGTCTGAATGTATTATCTTGGCTACTTTATAATGAGTACAGATAAAGAAATGTAGGAAATTAAAAATTATGCACCAATAATGAGCTTTACAACATTTTATATGCAGAAAAATATTAGGGCACACCTCTTCCACTATGACAAAATAGCTCATTAAATTGTAATATTGCCACAATTAGTTGAAATAAATCTTGGGGATTGGACAATTGGTAATAATATTCTGTTTCTATATGAAAATAGCTAGTGTCAGATAATTTGGAGATATTGATGTTAATCTTCCAGTTTGAGATCCTAGCTATTAACTAAGACTGAAAATTGTAACTTAGAAAGTACTCGGGCTATTGCATTCACTAAAGAACATTAATATCCTGAAATTTCCATTGTTTAAACAATCATTTTTTTGATAAAATGAAGACTTTGTAATTGATTCCCACATAATAGAAACACTTTACTGAATAAATAAACAAGTGTCCAAAAATAAGAACATAAACAACATTTATATATTAGTAAGTGACATTATCACCTACTAAATTAAAGATGAACAAAATGAGAATTTTTATATAAGAAGAAAAATTTATATCAACCAAATTTCTTTCAGCAAAATATGATAATCCTTTATAATAAAGGATACTATCCTTTATATATATATATAATAAATATATATAATAAAAAATCTCTTTATAATAAAGATTAGTGCTATTCCCAGAAAAATAATATATATACCATATGTGATATATACATAATCATATGTATATATGATCAAATAATAACTACTTGACCCAAAAAAGGTTTATTTGGCAAAAATATATTTACTCAAAAGATTTACTGCTAAGACACTGCTTTTTTTTCTTAAAAAAAGAAAAAGGTTTATTTGTAGTTAAAAGGATGTGGAAGAATTTTCCCAACCTTCTCTGGGTAACTTCAGTTATGAATACCTTCTCCTAAAGTAAAATCATCTCTACAGTGAATTGTATATAACTTTCATACATAGCCTCTGCCTCCTTCTGTGGTGGACCTCTTTGCTAGTTTAAGAAGCATTTAAGAGGAAAGTTAAGAACATTGAATCCATGACAAGTAGGAATGGGCATCGTGGAAAAATAGAAGAAAGTGTGATTTGATTTTCTTTAAGCTCTATTCTGTGAATATGGTGTAACATTTTCTGCCTGAAAATACGTATATATGCTAAACTGTCATATTTTGAATTTTTACCGATATTTACTTAGAACAGTCAAAATCTTATTTAAAAAGAATATGTACACAGTTGTGTCAACAAGCAAATATGAAAGGTAACAGACAAATCAATAAAGAGACTATACATCTCTAGTTCAGTGCGGCCATCACCAACCCTCGCCTACCTCAAACAGGTGAATCAGTTCTGCCTTAGTTTCAAATGAGCTCCTTCTGTGGCTAAATCAGAGCATATAAAGGTTTAGGACCCATTGGGAAATGGTCCCTGACTCATCAGAATTTGTCTGCTTCAAAATACTCAGGAATGCCTGACTTTCTGTTTCAACAAAGATTAGTCAAATTAGCAGGTAAAAAGAAGAAACAAAGAGCATATAAACAGATTAGAATCCCCTGCCAAGCCTTCCTTGCCGTTCCATTGCTCTTAGAATTTATCTATCACTATTTTTTTCTTACTCATTTTGGTTTTTGTGAATGGATATCTTGCTATTCTTTTGTCACCCACACCCATGGTCAACTCAAAGCCTCTGCAATGGCTGTTCCATCTTTCTGTGATGTTCTTTCTCCAAACATCACATGACTAGCTCCCTCATATCACTGAGATCTCAGAATTGGGCGTGCCTCAGGGGAAGCTTCCCTGATCATACTATCCAAGATAGCCACTACTCAATCACTGTCTAACACCTTAACTGGCTTGATATTTTATATATAGTAGATTTTTTTTGTTGTTCACAACACTCTTAAATTTTGTTATTTCCTTATTTGCTATGTGTTTATTGTCTAGCATCCTCACTAAACTGTAAGCTCCACTAAGTGAAGGACTTTATGTACTAGCTTCTCTGTATGCCTGTGGAAGTTTCTGGCAACTACCAGTTTCTTTATGATACCTCAGGGTGTTTATATATATATATATAAATGTATTCCCTACAAGAGGGACCCACAGCATGATACCTTTGCTGAGCAAATATTTGTTGAGGATTTATTTAAGCCAAATTAGATGTCTAAATTAGATATTCTGTTTTACTGATGTATAATTGATTTATAATGAATTTTACATGTTTAAAATATATAGTTTGATTGTTTTGAGGTATGTCATGAAACTATGAAAACTTCACCACAATTAAGAAAATAAATAGACCCATCCAACCCTAAAATTTTCTCATACCCCTTTTAATCCTTGCCTTGCAACCCACCTTACGCTCTCACATAGTAGATAAGTTTACTGGGAAAGGATTTATTAGCTTTGCAACTGTGTGGGTGTTATTTCAAAAGACGAAGGAATAAAGGGCCTATTTTTACCAACTGCCACTCTAATTTATCCAATTAAACATTATAAGCATAAAGATATTCAGATATTTTGTTTCCTTTGCATATTTTCCACAAATACTCAACATCATGGCATTACCATTTTTTCTGTAGTTTTAAAATATAGCATATAACAAATGCTATTTATAGCTATTCTTTTTTTAATAGCTGTTCTTAATCACTTTTTTGTCATAAATCCCAGTGAGTAAATGCATGTTTTATTTTCTAAAAGGTAATTTATTGGGACTATACTGAGAATAGTGGTATCTGGGGGCTAATGGGGTGGTTAGGAATATTTTCTAACTGCAGCTAGAGTTCCTGCTGAGATCAAAGTAGTGATATGATCCAGAAGGTAAGTGGAAATCCAGGCAAAGAGTCCAAGAAAAGATGGAAAACAATACTGGAAGCTTGGGGATGAAGTTAATATTCAGAGAGACAGACAGATGAAAACAGGGAGATTTCAATAAATCAAGTGGGTAGCAAGAAAGTCAAGTAGGCTCTGTTACAGTACATGGTTAACATTTACAGCTTCTCTGCACCATGCTTTACTGTGGGAACAATTTAGTTAGAGTCAAGCTAGATCTGACAAATGTGATCCTTAACCAGGAATTATGAATTAGTCATGCATCTTTTATCACTTTGCCATTTCTACATAACAAAGCTCCCCAAAATTTAGGGTCTTAAAACAACAAGCAGGTATTATTGTTCATAAGTCTGTGGCTCAGCTAGGCAGTTCTGTTGATATGGACTGGGTTCTCCCACATCCTGGGGAACCAACTGGCTGTGCTCTCATCTAGAATGGCTTCAGTAGGGATGAATCAGCTCAGCTTCAATAGGTGTCTCTTCCAGCAGACTAGCCTTGGCTTGTTCTCATGTGAATTGTGTGGGTGCAACAGAGAGAGAGAGGATGCATGCCTGGCTTCTTGATTGTTACACTCTGAACTGTCACAACATTCCTCTGTCGCATCTCTTTGCAAAAGCAAGTCACAGGACTAGGCTAAATTCAAAGGATGAGAAACAGACGTTTTCCTGCTGAGTGGAGCTGCAGAGTAACATTGCAAAGGACATGGCCATTTTCCTATCCATCCACCACACAGCTCATGAAGAATCACCTAATCGCTATAAAAGCTATGGTGACCGGATTGGTGTCCTAGGGCTGCCATAAAAAATTATCCCAAACCGGTGGCTTAAAACAACAGGAATTTATTCTTTCACAGTTCAGGAGGCCAGAAGTCTGGTAGCTCTGAGGAAAAGTCTGCTGCATGCTTTTCATCTTGTTTCTGGTGCTGGCCAACAATCCTTGGTACTCCTGGCTTGCAGCTGCGTCTCTCCAGCTTCTGCCTCCATCTTGACGTGGCTGTCGGTCCTGCGGATCTGTGTATCTTTGTGTCTCTGAATCTCTCCTTAAATAATGACCCTAGTCGTTCGATTTACGGCCCACCCCAATCTAGCATAACCTTATCTTACACTGATTACATGTGTAAATGCCCTATTTCCAAATAAAGTCACATTCACACATATCCGCTATTAAGAGTTTGACTTATCTCCGGGAGGACACAGTTCAATTCACAACAGTGATCATATATGTTGTATGGAATATGCTGAAGAGAAATCAAATACCCTGGTAATTATTAAAAACATAAGCCTGTAAATTAAAAAAAAAATAAAAGCCCAATGTATAAACAAGTGTATAAAAAAAAGAGAAAATGCCAATTAACATGCAAACAGCTTCCTTCACTTTCTTTTTGCCCTTCGCTGTCTGTGTTCCCTTGCCAAACACAAGGCATGCTTCTTTTTCAACTTAAACTTAAGCTCGTTTTGCAAATTTGTTCATGAAAATTCCTACCCCATCTCCAAACCACTTTGCCATTTATAATCCATACATTGATATTTATTGCTGTCAAATTTTTGTTTCATATAATTTTAGAACTTGCTCCTTTATAGATGATCAAAGTGAGTCTCAAGGAGTTTCTATCTTGACCAAGGTCAACAAGATAGTTAATGAAAGAGCCAGAAATAGCACCTAGGTTTTTATTTTTATTTTCAGATTTCACTAATTTTATTTTTTCCCACTTTATTGAGATGAAATTGACATATAGCACCATATAAGCTTAAGGTATACAGTATAATGTCTTGACATATGTATATTACAATATTATTACCACATAAGTTTAGTTAACATCCATAACCTCATATAGTTACAAATTTTTTTCCCCTGTGATAAGAACTTTTAGGATCTACTCTCTTAGCAACTCTCAAATTTACCATACCGTGGCATTAACTGTAGTCATGTTGTTGTACACTGCATCCCCAGTACATATTTATCTTATACCTGGAAGTTTGTACCTTTTGACCAACTTCATGTATTCTCTACCTGTACACTTTGCCACTGGTAACCACAAATCTGATCTTTTTTTCTATGAGTGTTTTTTAGATTCCACATATAAGTGAGATCATACATTACTTGTCTTTATCTGCCTGACTTATTTTACTTAGCCTAATGCCCTCAGGGTCCATCCATGTTGTCATAAATGGTAGGATTTTCTTCTTTTTGATGGCTGAATAGTATTCCATTGCATATATGTATTGTAAATATATTTTACATTGTAAATAATACTGCAATGAATATGGGTGTGCATATATCTCTTTTACATAGTAATTTCATTTCCTTTGGATATATATACCCAGAAGTGGAATTGCTAAGTCATATGGTAGTTCTCCCTTTAATTTTTTTGAGGAAACTTCATACTATGTTCCATAGTGGCTGTTCCAATTTACATTCCCATCAAAAGTGTACAAGGATTCCTTTTTTTCCACATCTTCCCCACTATTTGTTATCTCTTGTCTTTTTGATGACAGCCACTCCAACAAGTCCAAGGTGATCTTCCACAGTGGTTTTCATTTGCATTTCCCTAATGATTAGTGGCTTTGACCACCTTTTCATGTATTTCTTGGGCATTTGAATATATTCTTAGGAAAAATATCTATTCAGGTCATCTGCCCATTTTTAACTGGATTATTTGGGGATTTAAGCTATTGAGTTGTATGAGTTCTTTATATATTTTGGCTATTAATCCTGTATCAAGTTTATAATTTGCAAATACATTCTTCCTTTCCATAGGTTGTTTTTGCATTTTGCTGATTGTTTCTTTTGCTGTGCAGAAGCTTTTCAGCTTGATGTAGTCCCTCCCACCTGTTCATTTTTTTATTTTGTTGCTTTTGCTTAAGGTATTATATCAAAAAATCATTGCTAAGACCTATGTCAAGAAGCATTTTCCCTGTTTTGTTCTAGGGGTTTTATGGTTTCAGGTCTTACAGTTAAGTCTTTAACTTGATTAAATGTTGTGAGTGGTGTAAGATATGGGTCTAGTTTCATTCTTTTACATGTGACTATCCAGTTGTCCTACCACAATTTATTGAAATGACTGTCTTTTCTCCATTGAGTATTTTTGGCTCCCGCATCAAATATTACTTGATGTATATGCATCTAGGTTTTAAAAAGTAAGATTACTTTTTTCTACCACATGTTTGCATTTGCTTTATTCATATATGGGTTTTTTTCACATTAAAATTTTAAAAATTGATTAAACAAATTATCAATTTTTTTCTATCAAACATTTCTCTACAAATTTATCAATGGTTGTAGATAGAGAAAATATATCCAACTAATCTGAAAATTAGTAATATCATTATAGTTTTTTTATTTTATTTATTTTTGCAAGGGGGGAGAGGGAGAGCACAAGCAGAAGTGGGGGCAGGGGCAGAGGGAGAAGCAGACTCCCCACTGAGCAGGGAGCCCGATGTGGGACTCGATCCCAGGACCCTGGGATCATGACCTGAGCCGATCTGAGCTGAAGGCAGATGCTTAACTGACTGAGCCACCCAGGCGCCCATCATCATAGTTTTTAAGGCCACATCCAAAGGCCCTGTTTTAAAATTATTTCTGCACCATCTTCAGACGGCCTTAAAACACACACAGAAGGTTATTACCATCTAATTTATGATGAAAAGGGGTTTCTCTCTCTACATATCAATATATTCCATATATACATTCACATATGTAATTTTTTCTTCTAGATTTAGAATGTTCATTTCATAACGCTTCTGTGCAAGCCATTTTGATGGAACTTACAAATTAATTCAGTCAAATGATGTTCCTGATTTGTTTTTTATCCATTAGACTTCTTCATTAAAACAAAACAAAGAAAACCAAAAAACCTGAAACTGACTTTTGATGATTTACACAGGAAAGATATTGAAAAGATGTTGAGAAGTATACTGCATATAAAATGGGAAGGGAAATGCAAGAGTAAGCAGCAGTCAGGACCACAGTGAAAATCCAGATTCAGTTGTGTAAACACATTAATGTGGCCACAACAAAAACATGGACACCAGAGTTTAAGCTTGTACTACCAGCACTGGACGCTGGGGACCGTCCCTGCCACTGGAGTCTCCACTGCCCCTGGACACTGGGAGCCGCTGGCTTCATGTGAACTCCCACTGTCCCCATTTCTTTGCATCCATAAATCAGAATTCAAAATCTGATTAGTTGAGCTTAGCGTACAAGCCCACAAACTAGCTCTAAGGGAGTCTGGTAAAATACTATCTGGCCTTCACTTTCTCCATGGGAAATGGTTTTTGCCTTTCCTAAGGCACAAAATGAAGAGTCCAGAGGCTAAGTGGTCAGTAAATCATCACTGTTCCCTCCTTTCTGAATATGCTGAATTGTAGTAGCACAATGAAAACTCACTTTGCGACTTTGCGACAAGCCTGTGACAGAGATGATGGTTATGGGGGATAAATAGTTATTGAGTATTGGATCCTGAATTCAAAATAATGATTATCTGACTACCAAGTATGCAGGTTTCGTTCCATAATGAATCAGCATTTTCAGTACATTTTATTCACTCTACTATTTGAAAATCCACAGCACTCACTATCAATATTATTTTATAGTGAGAGTTTATAAATGTTCATGTATGTGCATTTTGTTGCATTGATTTTGGCAATTGAGAATTTTGCTTTATTTCCTCATTATATAACTGTATTTTTATTAATTGCTCTTAAGTTTTGTCTCCTAACTAAAATTAAAACTCTCTTGGGGAAGTGTTATTTCCTGCCTTTTAAATATAAATATAAAGCAATGCTATACATTGGATTGGATTCACTAATTTGACCTGACCACCATTGAAATAAAGCAAAGATAGACTTTTTAAGCTACATTGAAATATCAACATGTTAATTGCTCTTCTTATCTCAGCTCTCATACATGTGACAGGATTGGATAACATGTAAAGTAACTGATCTAACCAATTCTTATTTTAGGAGTACCAGGTTTGGCCTTTGAAGACATCCTCCAACACTCAAACTTATGGATATTTGGAAGAAATATTTCCAGAAATGCTTCTAAATAACAATATGGGGGTATATATGGAAGAGATCTATGGGACTGTAAACTTAAGAAAAACTCCTTACAAAATGTTTTTTTCACTACAACTAAAAAAGTGAATGATATCACCATAAAAAAAGTGATGAAAATATTTGTCCAAAGAAAACTGGAATTGTTGTTAGTGATGAAAATTTTAGCATTTTGGGGGGTGAACAACTCATCAAATGAGTCCTTTTAATCACCTCTTCAGATAGAATAATGACCCTATTAATTAGCTTTTGGAACTCTAAAGAAAAAATCAATTTGTAAATTGAGGATGACAAGCTTAAAAAAAATTTTACAAGCTCACAATCTTCAAAGACTTTGTGACTCTGTGACTTACATCAAATTTAATAAAACTATATGAAACATAATAGTTGTATTATAAATTCCCTGAAGAAGCCATGGATTTTAAATTACATATGATATGCAATAAGTGAATGCCTTATGAACATTTTTGCTTGCATCTTACAGGAAGAAATGAATTTTACGTTTCACTCAAAATATAATGTATGCATAACTAAAGCATAACCTTTCATATATGGGATCCAATCTATATTTTCTGTTATTCTAACAATAATACTATCAAACACTCAGGTAGTGTTTACTATGTATCAGGTGTTTCCATAAACTCTTTTCATAAATTGCTATGTTATTCTATCCTTGATTTTATTATGCTAGCATATTAAACACATACACATGCACTACTAAACTAATTTTACAAGCTCACAATCTACTCATGAGTCACATTGACAGAGAAGAAAACCAGGGACGCCTGAGTGGCTCAGTCGGTCAAGCATCTAACTCTTGATTTTGGCTCAGGTCATGATTTCAGAGTCATGGGATTGAGCCCCATGTTGAGCTCCATGCTCAGTGGGCAGTCTGCTTGAGATTTTCTCACTCTCCCTCCACCCCTCTGGCTGCACTTTCTCTCTCTCTCAAATAAATAAATAGATCTATTATTAAAAAAAAGAAAAGAAAACCATTACAACAGTCCTACCAGATGGTCACTGAACTTAGTAACTTTAATTTGGAATATGTGAGTTAAGCTTGAACAATTAAAAGGCCATTGAAGGAGAAAGATTTAAAGGTACTGATATTTCTTACCCCAAACTCCCATTATGCTCAATGGATACAAACCTCAGGAAATCACAATTAAATTAAAATAGTTATCACAAGTTGCAAATTTGTGATGATTTTAAATTTTTCTGGGATTTTGACCAAGAATGATAGAAGGTAGTTGTTGCTTAAAGAAAAATCTATACAATTAAGAAAAACATTGGCTAATGAAGACTTAGAGCAACAGATACTATTACATATAAATTGCATATTCAAAGCCTATATATCTTTATGAGGGTGAAAATATTAAATTTTCCAAAATTACATTTGACTCAATTTCATTTTGTCTTCTTAGTTGATTTAAGGCATTTATGGCCTTAAAGACAAAGTTCCCATGTATAAGTGGTGCTTTATCAGGCTGAAAACGTCCTAGAGATTTTTAAGAAGTTAACATATTGAATTTCAAATGCAGAAGGATCTGAATTTGAATTCTCGTGGCTACCTCTCAATAACTCTTTGCCCTGTCAAGATACTTAAATTTTCTAATCCTAATTCAACTTTTATGAAAAATAAATGTATAATAGGATCTACCTGTTGGGTTGTTGCAAGGGCGTTTTTTAAAAGATTTTAGGGGCACCTGGGTGGCTCAGTCATTAAGCGTCTGCCTTCGACTCAGGTCATGATGCCAGGGTCCTGGGATCAAGCCCTGTGTCGGGCTCCCTGTTCAGCGAGGAGCCTGCTTCTCCCTCTCCCTTTGCTGTGCTCTCTCTGTCAAATAAATAAATAATCTTTAAAAAAAAAATCTCTTAAGTCTCTTATGATTTGTCTCCCTCTCTGATTTTGTCTTATTTTACTTTTCCTTCCCTTCCCCTATGTTCCTCTGTTTTGTTTCTTAAATTCCACATGAGTGAAATCATATATTTGTCTTGTGTTTGATATATCTTACTTCATACTTGTACCAAATAAATAACTATGCATCATATAAAGGATATAGTTATAAACTGGGCAAGAAAATCAGTGGAAAATGGTGCATTACTAAATTCATACATCAGGCTTTTGTTTTATTTTTTTAAATATTATTTATTTATTCATTAAATTATTTATTTATTTATTTGAGACAGAGGGAGAGAGGGAGAGTGGGGGTACAGGCAGAGGGAGAGAGAGAGAGAGAGAGAGAATCTCAAGGAGGCTCCATGCTGAGTGCAGAGCCTGACATGAAGCTCAATCTCATGGCCCTGACATCATGAGCTGAGCTGAAATCAAGAGTCAGTCGATTAACTCACTGAGCCACCCAGGTGCCCCTTGTTTTTTAAAAAAAATTAAATGAAAGTTTTATAAGATCTCAACAAGAAAAACTGTAAAAATCAGCTTGTCCAAACATATGGTGAACTTCAATGGAGTTTTTTCTAAATTATCTGTTCCTAAATGAGTATCACTTTCTCAACCCGCATACACATACAAAATTCAGATAAAATACAGTGTAAGCTCACTGTATAATTGTCCAAATGCCACTCTACAGTAGTCTAGCTCCTTACCAATTCCTAATGTCACGTGTAATGCAGTCCCTGACTATATATTACTGCCATCTTGTGGGTAGTTCATCATAACTATCTTAGCCAAAAATTTTCCAGTTGTATTTTTGGATTTGCCTGAAAACAAATCAAAGATTCTTTTCTGATAGATTTTTTTTGGTTCATCTATGAAGTGACAGGCACTGCGCTAAGTAGCAGGTTTGAATATTAAAATAGACATAGATCCCATTTCAAAAAGATTACATAGCAATTCTCACTTGATGAAATTTCATTTTGAAAGAGTAAAGAATGAACACATGTCAGTAAAAGAGGGTGTCTAGTAGCTCTTGAATAAAGATAAAATATGACCTTACATTTGTCTAGGTTTTGGTCCATAGATTTCAGTTTCAGATTTTAACGTGTGAGTCAATCCAGAGGATATCAAGCTCTTAGAGGATGATGAACACAAATTAAACTCATCCGAATATAGTGTGTAAATGTGAAAGATACGTAAACATTAAAGGTGTGTAAAATACTATTTGTGTGCTTTATACTGAGGGATAGATCCTTTTCTTTTACTTTTTTTAATTTGAGGATAGTTGACACACATTTTTTTTTTAAGTAAACTCCTCCCAATGTGGGGTTTGAACTCATGAACCTGAGATCAAGAGTCGCATTCCAAGAATCATTTCTAAGGATTCATGTGATTAGATTGAGCCAACTCAGATTGCTCAGAATAATCTCCCATCTTAAAGTCTTTAGCATTTTTACACCTACAAAATGCCTTTTTTCCATATAAGGTAGCATATTCACAGGTTTTGGGGATTAGGGCATGGACATCTTTGGGGAGCCATTATTCTTCCTGCCATATTGATTTGTCAAAAAATAATATGGAATTCATAAAATTTCTAATTAAAGTGCAACTGATAATTTTTAATAACATCAAAAAATAATGACTTAACTATTCATCCCTAGAATTTAAAAAAAATGGCAAATTAAACCCAATGAAAATGGGAGGAAATAACAAAGAAACATCAGAGATTAATGAAACAAAATACATGTATAGAAGAGAGTATTAGTGGAGCCAACAGTGATTGTTTGAAAAGAATTAAAATTTGGCAATACTCTACCAAGATATACTCAGAAAATAAAGTGATTAATATTCTAAAAAAGATAATGAATAATAAATAACAAAAATAAAAAGTAAATAAAAGGTATCTCCCTTCAGGTATTCCAATAAAAAAAGAATAAGCATCAAATGAAGATAACAATATGATGAATAAAATTTTAAAACCCTGAGGAAAAAAATAAAACTTTCTAAGGCTGACTCAAGAAGAAAAAGATAATTGAATTAGACAATTTTTTAAAGAATGAATCAGTAGTCAAAAGAAATCCCCCCAAAATATAGAACCAGATGTCTTCACCAGAAATTTCTACCAAACAATTAAAAACAAATACACACACGTAATCAAATTTTTCACAAACTGTCTTTGTGTGTAAATAATGGAAGAGATGTTAGTATTACAAAATTATTTTATCAAGCTGAATCACTTTTGAGACCTAATTCCAATAAATTCTGTACTAGGAAGGAATATTACAAATTTTATTCTTAAACATCAACGTAGAGATCCAAAATTAGCTATTAGGAAAAATAATTCAGTAATGCATAAAAATGATAACATAAAATGATCCAATTTGACATTAGAAAACCAGTCAATGTAATTTACCATTTTAAGAGATTAAACGTAGGAAATCATGATATCTTTTCATTAAGTGCACACAAAGAGTTTGATTGTATTTCAGTCATTCTTTATAAAAACTCTCAGCAAACAATCTACTGATTATAATCATCTATTGCTATTATCTATCGCTGTGTCGCAAATTACCTCAATACTTAGAACAGTAATAAACATTGATTACCTCACAATTTCCGTGGTTTCGGAATTCAGTTTATCTGGGAAGTTTTGGCTCAAAGCCATTAATTAGGTTGCACTCAAGATATGCTCTCACTTGTACGTGGGATCTAAAAAAGCTAAGCTCATGGAAATGGAGTAGAATGGTGGTTGCCAGGGGCAGACGGAGGGTGGGGTGGGGAGGGAAGATGTTGGTAAAAGGGTATAAACTTCCAGTTATGAGGTGGAATAGGTTCTGGAGAGCTAATGGTGACTATAGTCAACAATATTGTATTATATACTCGAAAGTTGCTGAGAAAGTAAATCTTAAATGTTCTCATCACGTGCACACAAAGAAGGTAATTATGTGTGGCGATGGAGGTGTTAACTAACTCTCCTGTAGTAATCATTTCACAAACTATACGTGTATCAAATCATCACTTTGTACACCTTAAACTTGCACAATGTTATATGTCAGTTATATCTTAGTAAAGCCGGAAAAAAAGATTTCGGCTAAGACTGCAGCCATCTGAGACTGGGTTGGGGATAGCTGATCGGCTTCTCGATGGCTAACATGCATTGCTATTTAGTTGGTTGCGACTGTTGGCAACTTGCCGTGTAAATCTTTCCATAGGGCTGCTCTGAGTTCTCATGACATATCAGCTGGCCTCTCCAAGAGCAGTGATTCTAAAGAGCAAGATGCAAGACCCAATAATCTTCTTTTTAATTTAATCTTTGTATTTTTTTAACAAGAGCTTTTATTATTGATGTATATTTGACAATTAAGAATTGTATATTTTTAAGGCATACAATTTGATGATTTGATATACATATAGGTTGTGAAATAATCGCCACATTCAAACTAATTAACATATCCATCCCTTTTTTATTGCAAACTTGTAGATCACCCATTGCCCGTTGTTTCTGCAATGTAGGAAGGAACTACACAAGGACCTGAACAGCAGGAGATGGGGATTATTGGGGGCTATTTTGGAGGGTGGTTACTACAAAAGGCAGCTTTCTTAATTTAATTTAATAAAGTGTATCTACTTAAAAAAAAAAAGCTAAGGGAATCATAAGACTTGACATGAAATCTTGGAATATTTTTCTCTGTGATGCAGTAAGGTTAAGTTAAAAAACACCAAAAGATAAAAAGGTTAGAGTGAAGGAAAAATTGATACTATTTGCAGAAAATAGTATATGTATAATTCTAGACACTTTGGCTTTTCATTATATGTCTCTCCATGGAGATATGGATATATGGGCATACCTTGATCATTTTGCTTTGCTTTATTGCACTTTGCAGATACTGCATTATTTTTATTTATTTATTTATTTTTTTGAGAGAGAGTGAGTGGGGAGTGGGGAGAGGGAGAGAGATAATCTTAAGCAGGCTTCACACCCAGCGTGGAGCCTGATGCGGGCCTCAGTCCCACAAACCTGAGATCATGACCTGAACCAAAATCAAGAGTAAGGCACTTAACCAACTACACCACCCAGGTGCCCCTGCATTTTTTTTTTTACAAATTGAAGGTTTGTGGCAACCCTGCATTGAGCGAGTCTGTCAGTGTCATTTTTCCAACAGCATTTGCTCCTTTATGTCTCTGTGTCACATTTTGGTAATTCTCAAAATATTTCAAACTTTTTTCATTATTATTACATTATGGTGATCTGTGATCAGTGATTACTACTTGCTGAAAGCTTGGATGATGGTTAGTATATTTTAGCAATAAAGTATTTTTTAATTAAGGTACATACGTTGTTTTTCTAGGCATAATGTTTTTGCACACTTAATAGACTACAATATAGTATAAACATAACTTTTATAGGCACTGTCAAACCAAAATTTATTTGACTTATGTTATTGCAACATTCACTTTCTTATGGTGGCCTGGAACCAAGCCCTGCAATATCTCCAAGGTATGCCTATAAATGTATCTGTGTCTGATAGATACAGATAATTAACAAAGAATATAATATACACAACTCAGATTTTCAGTTCAATTATTTTTTGATAATCTTATATAAGTACACACACACACACACACACACACACAAAAGAAAATACTAAACTCTTCCAGAGTTTCCTCATGGCTTTTATAGTCAATTTCCCTCTCCCTAAGGCAACCAGTTTCTGATTTCTATCATCATAGATTTTTGTTTGGTACTCTAAAAGTTCCAGTAAATTGGATCACATAGTGAATGGGATTTTGAGTCTGTATGCTTTCACTCAACTAAATGTTCATCACGAGGGTGAGTCAGTTGTTCATTCTATCTTTAGTGGTATTATATGAGTAAACCAAAATCTGTTTATTCGCTTGTTAATGAGCATTGGGCTTGTTTCTAAGTTAGAGTATGATGACTTTTTATAAACATTCATGTACATTTCTTTTTGCATATTGTGTATTTTATATTTATTTTCTTTCTTCTTGGGTAAACATCTAAGAGTGGAATTTCTGGGTGAAAGGGTCATAGTATGTTTAAACTTATAAGGAACTATCAAACCATTCTGCAATGGTTATAAATTTATGAGAATCCCAATTTTTCACATTCTCAGCACCATTTGATTTTTAGTACTTTTTTATTTTAGTCAAATAGTTCTTTGAAGATGAAGGGAATAACCAGAATGAGTGGAGACACTCTTTCATAGGTCTTTCATTTCCTTTTCTCCCAACCTCACAATGTTTATTTACACAATTTCTACCATCTATTTCACCACAATTTATAC
>NC_138373.1:106121796-106135191 GCF_054177405.1 Leptonychotes weddellii | reverse complement strand
AATTCTTAATCTCAGGAAACAAACTGAGGGTTGCTGGAGTGGTGGGGGGTGGGAGGGATGGGGTGGCTGGGTGATAGACATTGGGGAGGGTATGTGCTATGGTGAGCGCTGTGAATTGTATAAGACTGTTGAATCACAGACCTGTACCTCTGAAACAAATAATACATTATATGTTAAAAAAAAAAAAAAAGAAGAAGAAATGAAGAAGATAGCAGGAAGGGAAAAATGAAGGGGGGGAATCGGAGGGGGAGATGAACCATGATATACTATGGACTCTGAGAAACAAACTGGGTTCTAGAGGGGAGGGGTGTGGGGGGATGGGTTAGCCTGGTGATGGGTATTAAAGAGGGCACATATTGAATGGAGCACTGGGTGTTATACGCAAACAATGAATCATGGAACACTACATCAAAAACTAATGATGTAATGTATGGTGATTAGCAAAACGTAATAATAAAATAATAATAAAAAATAATAATTTAAAAATAATAATAAAAAAATAAATAAAGGTTTGAAGTTAGAAGAAACTAAAAAAATTTTAAAAAAATAAAGGAAAGGAAAAGTATTATATATATATATATATATATATATATATATATATGGACAGCCTGACCTCAAAGCCCAACTCCACACCTTTGTACCTATAATACCTTGGGAAATTATTTAAGAAGTCTGTTTTTAAGTTTCCTGCTGTCTGTAATGAGGATACCGATACTAATTCAGAGAATGGTCATAAAAATTAAATGAGGTTGGGGCGCCTGGGTGGCTCAGTCGTTAAGTGTCTGCCTTCAGCTCAGGTCATGGTCCCAGGGTCCTGGGATCAAGCCCCGCATCGGGCTATCTGTTCAGCAGGAAGCCTGCTTCTCCCTCTCCCACTCCCCCAGCTTGTGTTCCCTCTCTCGCTGTGTCTCTCTTTGTCAAATAAATAAAATCTTAAAAAAAATAAAAATAAAAATAAAATGAGGTAATATATATAAATTGTCAAACACGTATCTTGCAAATGGTAAACACAAAATATTAGCTACTATTATTGGCCATTTATCATCATCATTGACATTATTATTAAAAGATTATTATAACTGGATTATTTATTTTTTGGGTGTCAAGTTTGATAAGTTCCTTATAGATTTTGGATACAAAACCTTTATCAGATATGTCATTTGCAAATATCTCCTCCCATTCAGAAGGTTGCTTTTTAGTTTTTTGATTGTTTCCTTTGCTGTGCAGAAACTTTTTATTTTGGTGAAGTTCCAATAGTTTTTTGTTTGTTTGTTTGTTTGTTTGTTTTGCCTTTTGCTTTTGTTTCCTTTGCCTCAGGAGATGTGTCTAGTAAAAAGTTGCTACAGCTGGGAACACCTGGGTGGATCAGTGGATTAAGCATCTGATTTCGGCTCATGATCTCAGGGTCCTGGGATCAAGCCCCACATCAGGCTCCCTGCTCCTCTCCCTCTGCTCCTCCCCCCTGCTTGTTCTCTCTCTCTCTCTCAGATGAATAAATAAAATCTTAAAAAAAAAAAAGTTGCTACAGCTAATGTCAAAGAGGTTGCTGCCTGTGTTCTCCTCTGAGATTTTGATGGTTTCCTGTTTCACATTTAGGTCTTTCATCCATTTTGAATTTATTTTCATGTATGATGTAAGAAAGTGGTCCAGTTTTATTCCTCGGCATGTTGTTTTATCTTAGTACTGTTGCCAGGGGTGAGTTAATCTTTATCTCAAATCAAACATTGTAAGTACTAGAAGCACCGATCTTACTATGATAAATGTTTGTTTGTAATTGTTCTACCCTGAGATGTTCATAGTTTTCTAAGTTAATACTTTAATTCAAAAATTAAAATAAAGTTTATACCACTTTATTTCCCAAATGAGGGAGGAAGAGTTTTATTTCAGATGGTTCCTTTACACCACATATTAAAGAGGCTCATGATTTTCCATCTTAAAAACACAATGAATAACAATAATAAATAATCTTATCCTGCCCTCTGTTCTTCTCCAGGTATTACCCTGTCTTTCTCCTAGTTTTCATGACCAAACTTCCGCAACATGTTGCTCCCATTGGTTTCTTTCATTTCTTAATTTCTATTTACTCATAAATAACTCAGTCTGGTTCATGCTCTTAGCTGTCTTTGCTTTGCTGTGCAGAAACTTTTTTATCTCATGTAGTCCGACTTGTTTATTTTTGCTTTTCTTGCCTGTGCTTTCAGTGTCATATCCAAAAAATTATTGCTAAGACCAATGTCAAAGAGGGATATTATTCAGCCATAAAAAAGAAGGAAATCCTGACATTTATGACAAGATGGATGGACATGGAGGGCATTATGCTAAGTGAAATAAGCCAGAAATGGAAGGACAAATACTATATGATCTCAGTTATGTGGACTCTAAAAAAATTGAACTCATAGAAACAGAGAGTAGAATGAATGGGAGAAATGAAGAAATGTTGGTCAAAGGGTACAAGCTTTCAGTTATAAGATGAATAAGTTCTGGGGGTCTAATGTATAGCACGATGACTATAGTTAATAGTACTGTATTGTATACTTGAACTTTGCTAACAGCATATCCTAAGCATTCTCATCACACACAAAATGATAACAATGTGTGGTAATGTATGTTTTCATTATCCTAATTGTGGTAAGTATTTCATAATGTATATTCATATGTAATTGTCATATTGTATACTTAAATATATACAATTTTATTTGTCAATTATATCTCCATAAAACTGGAAAAACAAAATAAGAAGAAAATGTGTTAGGTTTGAAGAATGAGGATCCTTGAGAATGAGAGTTTTTACACTCCCTGAGTACATTGCAAAAAACACATTTTTCACAGTTTTGACAAATTGTTTTACTTAGTTGCATTAAAATTTTGGAATTCCTTGATCAGGCCTATTTATTTATGTTGTTAATTTAAACACCAATAATAAATAAAGTGAAAACCATCTGTGGTGTTTATAGAGCCTTCTTTGGAGCCCTGCACTGTGTCTATGATATCACAGAGATCTGGACAGTCACTGTCCATTTGAGGAGTTAAAGATTACTACAGTCAATATTCATAAATCCAATAATTATTTCACTTGCATGATGGAAATCCACTAGAAACTTCTTTTTTTACACATTGAGACATAAGTGATGTAATCTCTGGAAAATGTGTTCAAAAAATGAAAACCAGGGGCACATGGGTGTCTCAGTCGGATAAGTGTCTGCCTTTGACTCAGGTCTCGATCTCGGGGTCCCGGATGAAGCCCCGCATTGGGCTCCACGCTCAGCAGGGAGCCTGCTTCTCTCTCCCTCTGCCTCTCCCCCAGCTTGCTCTCTCTCTCTCTTTCTCTCAAATAAATAAAATCTTTTGATGTACTGTATGGGGATTAACATAACAATAAAAAAATTTAAAAAAAAAAAAATAAATAAATAAAATCTTTAAAAAAATGAAAATCAAATTTACATTGAATGTGCATTGTTGTATTTCTGAAGAAATCCCTCTTGAGAGAAATCTAATTAACCTGTGCAGTAAATGCAATCCCTATAGTCTTTAGTCAGAATAAAAATACTGCCTATTCCATGACCAATTTGGAATTGTAGAAGGTCTAGAAGCCCAACAAGGAAAAGAAAATTCACCTTGTGAATAGGTATGTTCTCCTATTCATAATTTCCTGTAAAATTATCCTGAAGTTGTGGAGAGGAGATTCCATTAGTTTTGGTTTCCATGGATTTTAGCTGCCTAATCATTGGCTTATTCTTTTCAAATCTAAATGAGTAAAAATACGTATGAAATTAAATAGATAAATGGCTGGAAATATACTCCCTTCCAAATCCTTAACTGTGGCTTTAAGAAAAGCATGGAATTTAGAACCTGAATATAGCATGATTATATTTTACTCCTTGCACTTCAGTTTTATGTAACTTCTTTACAATTAGAATACCTTTTTATAATACTTACCTAAAACCCCGTGTATAAGGTTAGAATATCAGTAAGATAAAAACAAAACAAAACAGGGGCGCCTGGGTGGCTCAGATGGTTAAGCGTCTGCCTTCGGCTCAGGTCATGATCCCAGGGTCCCGGGATCGAGCCCCACATCGGGCTCCCTGCTCAGCGGGAAGCCTGCTTCTCCCTCTCCCACTCCCCCTGCTTGTGTCCCCTCTCTCTCTGTCTCTCTCTCTCTCTGTCAAATAAATAAATAAAATCTTTTAAAAAACAAAACAAAACAAAAAAGATTCTGTAACTTAAAGCCTTTGTTTTCTTTAAATTTCTGTGAATATACCATAAGATCTAGAACTCAAAATCAGGAAGAAATACTGCATCCATTTTAACTGGGCGTTTATTTAGAAAGATTTAACAAAAGGAACCCAAATCACTAGGTTCTCATGTAAGACCACAGATCCTAGGAAAGCTCCTTCGCTAAGGTTTGATAGACAACCATGCTAAGTGACTGGATTCCTTCAGTATTATCTATCCTCTCTGTTGTCGCCACAGATGTCTGGCTCTGCGCCAACAATGAGTGGAAATCAGTCCGTCTGTACCACATTCACATTTGTAGCTTTTTCCTCTCTAGCAGAGTTACAGCCTGTGCTCTTTGTTGTGTTCTTAGTCATTTACTTGTTTACTGTGGGAGGAAACCTCATCATCATCTCCCTGATCTGAGTCATCCCTTCCCTGCACACTCCCATGTATTTCTTCCTGGTTAACCTCTCTTTTCTGGAGATGTGCTACATTACCAGTGTGGTGCCTCGGTTGCTAGTGCACCTGCTGGTGGCGACCAACACCCTAAGTGTGGGTGGCTGTGCAGCTCAGATGTACATATTTGCCATCTTGGGACTGACAGAATGCTGCCTGCCAGCAGCCATGGCTTATGACCTCTTTGTAGCTATTTGTTACCCACTGCATTATACTCTCCTGATGGGTCCTTGCGTGTGTTTGAAATTGGCTGCAGCATCTTGGACAACTGGGGTGGTGGTGGAGTCAACCCAGATCACCTGCATCTTCAGTCTGCCCTTCTGTGGAACAGGAAAGATTCATCACTTTTTTTGTGACGTCATGCTTGTAGTGAAACTGGCTTGTGTTGATACCTCCCACATTGAGACTGTGATGTTCGCTGTCTCCGTGCTCTTCATTATGACTCCCTATTTGCTCATCCTGTGCTCCTACCTGCGAATTCTTGTAACCATCGTGAGAATCCCCTCAGCAACTGGCAGACGCAAAGCTTTCTCCACCTGTTCATCTCATATCCTGGTTGTTTCTCTGTTCTATGGCACTGCCTTGTTCACTTATCTTCAACCAAAGACTGCACACACTCCAGAAACAGACAAAGAAACTGCACTCATGTACACAGTGGTCACACCTGCTCTGAATCCTGTTATCTATACCTTGCAGAACAAGGAAGTAAAGGAAGCCTTTCAAAGGGTAACACAGAGGAATCCTCTTAGACAAATGGCCTAAACCGGCCATAGTAGATGAAACTTACACAAATAGAAAAGTTACCTGACGTTTTATGATCCTTCTACCAATATACATTGTCCTTAAAATATTTGTTGCATCCAACTGGGAAACACTTGCAAATATTGTACATTTTTCTTTTTCTTTTTCTTTTTTAAGATTTTATTTATTTATTTGACAGAAAGACACAGCGAGAGAGGGAACACAAGCAGGGGGAGTGGGAGAGGGAGAAGCAGGTTTCCCACGGAGCAGGGAGCCCGATGCGGGGCTCGATCCCAGGACCCTGGGATCATGACCTGAGCCGAAGGCAGATGCTTAACAACTGAGCCACCCAGGTGCCCCAATATTGTACATTTTTCAAAGCGTTTAAGCAAAAGACAACTATGCTGTAGGATCTTTAAATTATTTATCTTTCATTCAATCAATAAATTACCAAGCATTTCTTGTGTCCTGGACACTATTCATTTTTTCCTTCTCCATTGGTACTAAGATTAAGGTTCGTATCCCTTACACCATTTTATTGAGGAACATGAAATATTCTTGTGGGAAAAAGTTAAACATGAATAGGAAGTAATCAGTACACTTTTGGTGTCAAATACATGCAATTAGAATTTAAGTTCTTAAGTGGCGTATGCTTCCTTAATCACTTAGCTCTCTATACTTAATAATCATGCATCTTAAATAATCAACTGTTAATAAATACTGGTGAGAGATATACACTATAACACAACTCTAAGTATTTAAACTACCCAAGTGTTTAAAGTGTCTAACTTGTAAATCTGATGGGATCCTGATTCTTTATCCAAAACTAGATTCTTCCTTTGCTCTTATTCACTTAGTGTTTGGTTTTTCATATGAATGAAGTTTTAGAGAAATTTCTCCTTATGTGACATTCACTCTTGTTACTCCCATTGTAAACCTTTTTTAAATGTATGGGTTTGAATAGAATTTCCTTTAAAGACTGCCCATTTATTCTAGGTAATTAACTATGATATTTTTTTAAATTTTTTATTGTTATGTTAATCACCATACATTACATCATTAGTTTTAGATGTAAAACTATTATATTTTTGATCCCCAAATAATGAAGAACAAGACTTCCATAACAGATTAAACTAAATAACTTTTAAACAAATACTGGTTTCTTTTGGCAACTTTGGAGAAGTGAGGCGACCAAAAAATTTAAATGTTCAGTGATATTTTGTAGAAATTAGGGTTAACTTTTGATTTTTATCTTAACGTTGTTACGCCAGAGTCAAATCTTAATACCAGTGCAAGTAATTTATTTGGAAGGGACTCAGAAGTGGGAAAATGACACAGGAAGGGAAGAAAGCCACTAAATTGTCTGTTAATATGTCAGGCACCATAAAAGGCCACTAAAATTTATTCTTATGGGGAAAATAATGTAAAACACAATCCTAAAATGTATTGCTACATAGGTCTATATACATATACACTTATTATCATAAATCATTGATTGAGGGTTGATCCTAAGGAGTGATCACTCTGACACTATTACTTCACTCTTAACTGTAGCAGACTTCTGGAAATGCCCTGAGAAACAGTGATCCAGATTTGTGGCATCTGGAATGTGTCTGGCATTGGATCTTAAAATGGCAAAGTTGAAGGGATGTAAGAGGTGACACTGTCAGTGAAAGTTACAAGTTTATTCTACAGAAGTATTTGAGATACTTGTGATAGTTAAAAGAGGTAAAACATATGTATGAATTGGTATGAATATAAAATAAGAATATTTCAATAATTGTTTTTCTTTCATTTTCTGACTCTGTTTGGAGAATGGTAGCTTCTCGAAGACCAGTACTAGAGCTATATATCACACAGACAAGAGAAAAATATAACTCTTGGCACATCAATCCCTTCTTATCATAGGTTAACATCCACTTCAACAATTGATTTAGTTTTTTTAGAACTCTAAAATTGGTCTCTTCTTCAGAATAGCCTTCACAAATATAAATTTAACATTTTAAATTAATCAACAGATGAAAGACTATAGATACACATCCCAAGAACATACTTACATAGTTGTGTTTAAGTGTGACTATTTTCCAAAATTATCCAACAAAAATTTCCCACGATTCATTACTTAAACTGAATATAATTAGTCATTTTTACTATTTCTTTTTCTATTTGTATCCATTTAGTGCCATGAGTGAAAAACAAAACATACAATAAGCTATTATTTAAGTATTTGCTCATCAGAGCATCCACCATTATAAATATTTTATAATATTTTATACAGGGTAATGTGACACCCCTTCTTTTGCATTTAGGTTTAAATATCCTAATTATCTTAAAAATAAGAAGAAAATCCATCTTTTTAGTGGGCTGAACAATAGTTTCAGGCCCCTTTTGTATCCTACCACTACTGTTGTTTTGGATATGCAGGCTCATGGACTAGAAGGACTTGAGGAACTCCTTCATGTATCTTCCAATGCAAAACATCCCCTTTGTAATAAACATAAATGAGACTGAGATTTTGTCTATGGAATTCTGTTCAAATACACTACACCTTTTAATATGTTTATCATAATGCAATAACAGAAGAACAAACTATTTTCTTTTTGGTAGCGTTTATGGTGTGTGGTGATAGTGAGTAAAATGTTATTAAAAATCACCTAGCTCATGTCCTGACACTGAGTAGCCATGCAATAATAGTTGCTATTAACTTTATTAATAATTGATAAGCTTTTATAAAAGTCACTGTATTGTAAATTGTTTTGAGACATTCTTTTCTACCCAGAAATTGATTTTTCTGCAAAAGATTTTATTGTATTTGTGAGTCTACTTCCAGGCATAGTTTAGTGTTCCACTTGCCCTGACTTCTCATACTCAAGTAAATCAATTAATTAAAATAGCATTGTGAAGTAAGTTAAGTCCTATGGACATAAATACATATGTTTCAGCTTTCGTGTACTGAGAAATGATGTTTTCATGTCTTAATAGTTATTTTGATTATGTAATCATACTGTTCTCTAATAGTAAATCTCCAATATTCTTATCATTGATGTTTAAGAAAGGCCAAGAACAAAATACTTCAAGGGGACAGAAAGTGAAGCAGCTAAATTTGATTACCAAGAATTCACTTCACATTGCAGGATGTAATAAAACTGATACCCATATCATGAGTCACTGGTCCTCTCAGTTACCTTACGTTCACTATTTTGGGAAAAAGATTATATAATGTGCATGCATTCTAAAGAAGACTATAAATGAGCCAATAATAATTGGTTTTATTAAAAAGGTAGAAAGTCACCCCAGCCACCTCCCTATATAGAAGGAAGGCAGAGGGGAATATGAGGCAATTGGAACTGTTGCACTTGTAAAACTGTCACATTCATGAGATTTTTCTTCTACTTCTCACACTACATGGGTAGCGAGGAGTTGCAAGTACACCAAATTATATTTAGGGTGCCTTGGAGAGAATCATTTGTAGGAAACAGCGTACCTCTTAAAAGGTGAAACTGGACCATAGTTTTTCATTTGGATGCTTGCTGAGAGGGGCCACCTGTGCAGCTGAGTGAAGCCTCAAATGACAAAATGTTGAAGATAGGTTTTGTTCTTATCTGCTGGAGTTTGGGGGATTGTGTGAACATAAAGGTGAGAACCATTTCTCGTCCAATTAATAGTGTAATTTGGAGGTTCACCGTAGGAATATTTAAAGGCAGAGTTTGACAGGAAGGAAATAGAGAGTACTTGAAAAAACCAAACAGCGTAGGTACCAATCTAACAAAATATGTGTAAGACCTATGTGAGGAAAAGTACAAAACTCTGATGGAAGAAATCAAAGAAGAACTAAAAAACGGAAACATAATTGCCTTGTATATATCAGCAACAGAACTATATTGTTAACTACATCCTATCACTGCCTGGGCCTCATCCAGTGAAGACATTTGCCCTTTTCCTCTCTCTCATCCCTGACTTGTCAACCCCGGGTCTAATTCCTTTGAATTAAAGGAGATGAAAGATTTAGAATTCCAATTAACTAAACGTTAATAACTAAAAGATATCTGAAAGTTATAGAAACTGACAGAGATAGTTCAGGAATACAAAAGGGGAAATAAAAACAGCAAGGTTAAACAGTGATTGGAAAAAGTTACAACTATTTCATAGTTGTGTCCCTAAAGATTTGAGGATTCTATTATAAATGTTTTGTATCATTACATGAAAGTCAGTTACACATAGTATGTGTGTCGTATTCTGGCTTAAGTGGATCAGAATGACTAGAATCATCTATCCTCATATTATTTCCCAAGTAGAAGAATTTACCAAAAACAATGAACACCTTATTAATGTTAAATTGGTAATCTCCTTTATAAGTAATATGCTGATCTGTAAAGTAATAAAATAAAATGCTCATAGAACTTATTCACTTTAGGGTGCCTGGGTGGCTCAGTCCTTAAGCGTCTGCCTTTGCCTCAGGTCATGATCCCAGGGTCCTGGGATTAGGCCCCCTGCTCAGTGGGGAGTCTGCTTCTCCCTCTCCCTCAGCCTCTCCCCTCTGCTCATGCTCTCTCTTAAATGAATAAAAATCTTGGGGCGCCTGGGTGGCTCAGTCATTGGGCGTCTGCCTTGGGCTCAGGTCATGATCCCAGGGTCCTGGGATCGAGCTCCGCATCGGGCAGGAAGTCTGCTGGGCGGGAAGCCTGCTTCTCCGTCTCCCACTCCCCCTGCTTGTGTTCCTGCTCTCGCTGTGTCCCTCTCTGTCAAATAAATAAATAAGATCTTAAAAAAGAACTTATTCACTTTATTTTCAGAGTTCTTCCTCTTTCAGTACTCTTTTACAGTTTTAGTAAGAAAGTCTCAAATGCATAAGAGAAATATTAAACAAACTTTACTTTGTAGAAGGAGACGCCGGTCATTCTGAGAGCACACACCAGGAAACATCTCTGTTAGAAGATTCTGCCCTTTCAGAGCAATGGAAAACAGACAAAAACAGGCATTGGGCATACTTGAAACTGTAAAAATGTGGTTGGAGGAAAGAAATCTATTCTAAATACATTTCATTATGCTTTTGTTCTTACATTCTTTATTAAACCTAATGTGTAGGAGGCATTTTTTGAATTTTTAATCTCCTTAGCAACCATTTCCCTTTGCCTTATTTCCCATTGCAGAAACACATCTTCCCAACTCTCAAACTACATATTAGCTCCACAGAACACAGCTGGGCATGTGCCCAAGCCTCATAGAAGACAGTGGCTCAAAGTCCGATGACTCAGTAAGGTCCCATCCAACTAACTTTTGAGGTTTTACTTAAGCAAACAAGAAAGTGATATTTTTTCCACTGGACTTGAACTTGGAAATATATACCTCTGGAGCTTCTGAGGACTATAGCACAAGGAAAGAGCATAATTTGGTTGTAATGTCAATGAGAGGAAAACACTGCCTAGAGCTGCACAAATCTTGAGTCAGGACCACTTACAGGCTACCCTTAATAATGCACTGCAATGTTCTATTGCATGAGATAATAATGCCCTCCCCCCTTTTTTTTAATCATTCTTGCATTATCCTGAGATGAGATATTCCTTACCAGTAACTGAAAAATCCTCAATAATTCAAGTCTTTTTAAGTTATGTTCTAGAAACTTAAACATGGCTATGTTTTTTAGTCCATCTTTTTACTCTTCTAGAAAAGATTAGTTATTGCTATCCATTCTAGTTTGACATATCTTTATATGGTTAAAATGTTCAATGGTTTTCCCTACAAATTTCATGAACTGAAATACATTTCAATAATTCCATTATTTATTCAAACAAACCTAGCATGCACATATCCTTTAAGAGTAATCCAGAATGATGCAAAATTTATTCAATAAATATCATTCAAATATTGTAGAATAAACAGTTCAGAGTCATCCGTTTGTTTGGCAGGATTTTAATTTTATGAGGTTTTTCTATTTTCCTCAGAAGGAAAGGGTTGAACAAATTATACAGTGCAAAAGTAATCTTTGTGACCAGATCGACTGACTCGAGAAATTTCTCAGATACAGGAACCAAAGTATATGGTTAGTGTCCAGGCTCTTTCCAAAGATAGAAATACATACACTGTCATGTTTTAATTTCTGAATTTTTAAAAATAATGCTTAAGTAAGACAAAAATGTCTTCTCAATTTCTGTATACAGTTGCCACGAGGAAAAAGCAGATGCCAAATATTTGTTAGTAATTATTGATTGATCTGACAACATTGATTAATCTGATAACAAAGATAATACCCCAGAATAAGATTTTGTATACTTACAAATTTTCATCAAGTTATACAACTTCAGTATAAACAATATGCCAGTTCAAGTTACCAACTACTGAATAAATGCCTTATAAAAAAGGAAATGACACATAACCATATTCATACTCTTAAAGAAATTCATTGAGAGGCAGTTTATTTTACTGTGCAGGATTAGGATGGTGACTTGCCATTTGAAAAGCTCCCAAGTAGTGCCATCTGATGGCCATAATTTGTAGTGATTGTGTCTGAATGTATGTCACACCTGGACATTTTTACACTTAAAATCTGATACTTTGTGACATATTAGCTCTCAAGACATATGCAATTTTATTAAAATTATTACATTGGTTACAATTATTTAAAATTTACCCAAAGAAATATGATCATTCCCTCTTTTGCTCCTTCACTCTGTTTTATGCATATAAGAAGAACATATTACATATGACTCATTTTTTGTCACCTAACTCTATTATTCTCTAAAGCATACATAACTCCCTGCCATCTCTCTTCATAATAACTTAGAAGCTGCTTGAGAGGAGAGATAGCTACTGTCATGCCCATCAATGATTTTCATAATTTTCAATCCTACAAGTTCAAAGATTATATTTCCATCCTTCATAGAGGACCTACAAAGCACTAACTAATATTTTAAATAAATAAATGATTGAGTATTTTGTCCAATTCTAAGTGTTACCATATTTGCAAGACTCAGATGAAGTAATAGAGCAAGTTCCTAGGGGTGGACAGAATTGCTATGTTTAGCCATGACAAGGCTGGACTCAGTCCTTAAGGAAGATGAATATTATACAAGAAGACAAAGTCATTATCGTTACACATTTAAAGGACTTTTACAAAAGGCTTGATTTATTTTCAAAGATGGAAAGCATAGAATTTAAAACAATGGGAGGAAGTCACAGGACAGCACCTTTCTGCTCAGTATAAAGAAAATCTTACCAAGAAGTGGAGGTTTTTGAAAATGAAATCAACTGCCTTCAAAAATATGAAATCCTCAGTTGACAAATATATTGAAGTGTATCTTGGTTATTGGTTTAGGAAGCATATAGAAAGAAAGGATTCATTTTGAATTTTATTAGATTAAATTTTTTAAGGCACTTCTATGACATAAGAAAACACAACACATTTTGCATTTGAAAGTATTAAACACTAAAAGAGGGTGCCTAAAATTTAAAATCTCCATTGTCTTCCTCTTCCCTGACCCTCATCCTCTATCTTTAGGTAGATTATGGTTTCCAATCTTTTAGAGAATTCTTTATATGCATGAATGCTGTAAGATAGACAACTAAAATTAAATATTTCTTTAAGAATAATTTCTGTTCCATAATCATCTGGTAACCTATCATTAAATTCTTATTTAACTAAAAACAATAACAAGCATTCTATCCACTTCAGGGAAAAGCTTTAAAATTTTTTTAAAGATTTATTATTTTAGAGAGAGAGAGAGCAGGGGGAGGGGCAGAGGAGAGGGAGAGAGAGTCTTTTTTTTTCAAAAAATTTATTTATTTATTTGAGAGAGAGCTAGAGAGAGCATGACAGGGGGAGGGGGAGAGAGAGAAGCAGACTCCCTGCTTAGCAGGGAGTCTGATGTGGGGTTTGATCCCAGGACCTCAGGATCAAGCCAGCTGAAGGCAGATGCTTAACCAGCTGAGCAACCCAGGCGCCCCAAGGGAGAGAGAGTCTTTTGTTTTTATGTTATGTTAATCACC
>NC_138373.1:106094920-106121296 GCF_054177405.1 Leptonychotes weddellii | reverse complement strand
CTCTGGCCGCACTCCGTGCTCACCCAGCCTGTGACCGAGCGTTTCTATCTCTGGCACCCCACTCGGTGTGGAGTCTCCAAACCCAGCAGATCCCTGCGGTGCACTCCCGCACCTCTCCTCCCGGGGGAAGAAGGTGAGTCTCCCAGATCTGCCGCTTGTTGGGTCCCCGCTGGAGGAGCAGTGGCCCAATTGTGCCGCGGATTATGGTTTATGGCAACCCCGAGCTGAGAGCCAATGCCTCAGGTCTGTCTCTGCAGCCGGCTTCCCCGCTCCGATACCTGGGAGCTCTGCTGCACTCAGGCACCCCCGGTCTTTCTGTGACCCCGAGGGTCCTGAGACCACACTGTCCCAGAGAGGGCTCCACCCCCTGCTTAGCCACTGGAGTGACATCCCTCAGCGGAGCAGACTTCTAAAAGTTCTGATTTTGTGCTCCGCTGCTCTATTACTTCCTGGTAGCGGCTGACGGCACCCTCCCCCGCCGTCTACCTTCCCGAATATCGCCTTGGATTCACTTCTCCGCAGGTCCTACCTTCCAGAAAGTGGTCACTTTTCTGTTCAGAGAGTTGCTGTTATTCTTTTCTTCAATCTCCTGTTGAATTCGTAGGTGTTCAGAATGGTTTGATCCCTATCTAGCTGAATTCCTGGGACCAGATGAAATTTAGGTCTCCTACTCCTCCGCCATCTTGCTCCTCCTCGGGAGAGAGAGTCTTAAGCAGACTCCTGCTGAGCATAAGCCCGATGCAGGGCTCAATCTCAGGACCCTGAGATAATGACCCTGAGATCATGACCTGAGCTAAAACCAAGAGTCCCACGCTTTAACTTGACTGTGCCACCCAGGTGCCCCAAAATCTTAAAAATTTTTAAAACTTTAGAACACTACATCTCTTACTTAGAATAAGAAATCCCCCATCTCTAAGTGACAGAAGATTCTGGGAAATGTAAAAGAAACATGTAAATTATAGCTTAATTATTTAGTGTCTGGGATTAGCCTCAATCAGAAGGTATAAAATATCTTATTTTTGACCACCAGTTAACATAGTGTGTTGTTACTTCCTAAATCAATAACCAGTTAGGCTATACTTGACTAGTTTCATCAAATGAGAATTTCATATTTTTGAAGGCAGTGCGTTTTGCATTATTTTAAGTAAATTACAGACTCATTATTCTCATAATTTCCCTCTCTTCTTTCATATTTACCAACTTTAGTCATTACAGTCCTGGAATTCCTCCCTATAACTATCTTCTAGTGTTACCACTAACTCGTGGTGGGGGAGATGCTAAGAACTCTTAAGATGACTGAGCATAATAGATGTCTTTGAGAAGACTTGAATAAGGATGTTTTTGATAGCCATTCCTCAAATGCTGTGCATACTTAATTGTTATTACAGGTTGTTTGTTATGTGATTTTGATATTTAATTGATCACAAGTCTTAGGAGCCTTAATGTTGAAATTAATTCATTCTTCTGTTTTGTGGCTACTCTTGTTAAAGGGGCTAGGTGAAAATAGTGCATCATACTCAACATAGTTTCTAATGTAGTTCAAAACAACTACTCAGTCTAATCAATCAAACAATAGCCCTGAGTGTTTTTATATATATATATATATAATATATATAATATATATGCAATATACATAAAGAATATATACATTATATAATGGTTATATATAAAGGTTTTTATATATAATATATGTATATAAATATATACATAATATATGTATGTAAAAGCTTGAAGGGATTGCAAATAATAGTAGTATATCAATTGAGGGAAGTAAAGATTGTAACATGTTTGTCTGATTGACTAATGGAAATATCTTCTTTGAACTCTCCCATAAAATTTTTGCAGCATCTCAAGAGAAATTGTTTAATTGTATCTTGTCATTCAAACTGATTTTAAAAGAAAAAAATATATTTTAACATTCAGGAAATTGGGTAAAATATCATTCTACATGTGTGTTCTAGAAGTAAGAGAAACTGTAGTTCAAATTTGTGTATATGTAAAGGAAACAGTTTCAGAAAAATAGCTTTTATTTTTTCACACTTATTCTAAGTTATGTTTATTAAACATGATGAATAATATAAGATCACTATTTCCACTCAAGGAATAATAAATATAAATAAATTCTAAACTAACTTCCAGGGATTAAGGAATGTAAAATGAGTTTAAACTGGAAGCTATAAATTGTTCCTTCAAATAAATTTTTTTTACGAGATATGTGGTCAAGGGCAGATGTAATTTTTCATGGAAAGAGTCAGAAATTAGTGTTTGCATATATATTAAAGTTATTTTTAACATGTGGACTCTTTGGCAACTACTCTAATATTAGCATCTTCCCAAGAGATTTTTGTGAGTGCATGTGTGTGTTGTGTCTATCTGTGTGTGTATGACAAGTATGAAAATTTAAGGAAACACTTGTCTCTGACTATATTTTTTAACATTTAATGTATCGCTTAAAACTATTTCAAGCTTGAGTTACTCTGTAATCACCTATTCAGGGATTTCCTAAGGTTCTTTCTAATTTAGTTCTTTGACTAAATTCACTTTTTAATAAGGCCCAATGAGACCGATTAAAATCAAGAGTTATTTTACATGGACTACATTTAACATAATTCATAGCAGGATATAAAAGTTTCATTCCACCAGTGGGAATCATCTGGTTGCCCTGATGTAACCTATAGTTAATTATGCCAAAACAAGATCAATTTGTCTGAAAAAGTTTGAGGAATTATCTACCCTACACCCCAATTGTATCTTGAGACCAGTGGGATCCCATCTTCTCATTAACCTTCTTAAAGGCATGATTCTTTCTCTTGTAGGTATCCCTCTAACTGGTACACTTAACTGTGGAAATGGAGTATTATTTTAGACATCCAGTGGGAATCACACTATTTGGAAACCATCAGAGTAAACTGGCTTCAAGCATGCTACCCTGCGGATGACTTCATCTCGAATTAAAAATATTTATATAAATATTCTCCAAGGACAAAGATGATTAATGGCAACAATAGAGGAATGCTGTGTGAGTTTCTGATTGGTCTCCGGGGTTTGCTGAATTGAAGATGTAAATTTCTTTTGACTGTAAACCCCAGAAAGTGCATTAAAGACTTTAGGTGAAAAGGGTATCTTAAAGTGATTTTGTCCTTTCGCATAATTAAGATGAGACACCCCTCTCCAAAAAAAAAAAAAATAATAAGAATATTTCTCCAGCAATTATACAAATTCTTAGGATTGGGGGGGAAACCTAGTTATCAAGAATTAATTTTCTCCTGGGGTGCCTGGGTGGCTCAGTCATTAAGCGTCTGCCTTCGGCTCAGGTCATGGTCCCAGAGTCCTGGGATCGAGCCCCGCGTCGGGCTCCCTGCTCTGCGGGAAGCCTGCTTCTCCCTCTCCCACTCCCCCTGCTTGTGTTCCCTCTCTCGCTGTGTCTCTCTCTGTCAAATAAATAAATAAATAAATAAATAAATAAATAAATAAAATTATTTTTCTCCTATCTAATCCCTAATCTAAATGTAAGTGAAGTATTGTGGAAAAAAATAGGAACTTGGAATAAGAAGAGTTGGATTCTTGTAGTGATTGGGACCAAAAAGAAGTGTGCACGTGGGCTCATCATTTTACATTGCAGGTATTTCTCATTTAAAATCCATTAGAATTCCAGCCTTATGTCACAAACTCTTTTACATACTGATTTAAAAACTCCAGGCAAACTAATGCATCCACCATTTCCTGTTCCCAGGCTGAACCACATTCAACTCAAAACACCAGATACCTATCATATTTTAGAGGAAATAAAAACAAACATCTAAAACAAGAGATTTGTTAATTATTTTAAATTATTCATTTTAATTTCACAATCCTACTCGCCAACACAAGTTATCATTATTATTATTAAATGAGTCTTCAAAAATTGCCATGGTTTACTTCTTCACACTATTTCTTGGTTCAATTCACAATAGGAAAATGGTAATTTAATTAGAAATCTATAACAATAATTACACTACATCAAAAACTAATGATGTAATGTATGGTGATTAACATAACATAAAAATAAAAAGAAATTTATAACAATAATAATAATACATCTAGAAAATCTCCAAATAGCTGGAGTTAAATAACGTCTAAAAATCCATGAACCAAAGTGAGAATTAAAAAAAAAAAAGAAAAAAATTTTAACCGAATGGTTTTACATTAAATGATACTGAGAAAAATAATTTTAAGATAACTGAGATAAAGCTAAAGCCATAATGAACCTGTCAATGATTTATTGATATTTATTGATATGATACAAAAGCATAGAGAACAAAAGAAAATATAGGCAAAATAGTCTTTATGAAAATTTAAAAATCTTTTGCTTCAAAAGACGTTATCAACAGAATAAAGATACAGTTCCCCAAATGGGTGAATATATTTTCAAATCACATATCTGATAAGTGACTAGTACTCAGAATAGAGAACTCCTAAAATTTAACAACAAAAACAAAAAACATAACTCAAAAATGGACAAAGAAATTGATAGACATATACCAATGACAATATACAAATGACAAATAATCACATGAAAAGATGCTCAAAGGCACTAATCATTAGGGAGATGCATATCAAACCTACAATGAGCTATCACATCATACCCATTAGGATGGCTACTATTAAAAAAGAAAGAAAGAAAGAAAATATTGGTGAGGATGAGGAGAAATTGGAACCATGGACACTTTTGGTGGAAATGTAAGGTTGTACAGCTTTGGAAAACAATACAGATGGTCCCCAATTTCTGATGGTTCAACTTACTATTTTTTGACTTATAATTGTGCAAAAGTAATATGCATTCAGTAGAAACTCTACTTTGAATTTTGATCTTTTGCCAGGTGAGAGAGATGTGGTATGATACTCTCATGATGCTGGGCCTCAGCAGTGAGCTACTGCTCCCAGTCAACCACACAGTCACGAAGGTAAACTATCAATACCATTACATCAATTCTGTATCTATACAACCATTCTGTTTTTCACTTTCAGGACAATATTCAATAAATTACATGAGATATTCAACCCTTTATTATAAAATAGACTTTGTGTTATATGAGTATGCCCAACCATAGGCTAACGTAAATGTTTTGAGCACATTTAAGGTAGGCTGGGCTAAGCTATGATGTTCAATAGATTAGGTGTATTAAATGCATTTTCAACTTCTGTTATTTTCAATTTATGATGGGTTTATCCGAATGTAACCCCAATATAAGGTGAGCAAGATCTGCATAGTGGGTTCTTCAAAAAATTAAAAATAGAACTACCATATGATCCAGCAATTCCACTTCTAGGTATATGTTCAAAAGAATTAAAAGCAGGGTCTCAAAGGGATATTTGTACACCCATGTTTCTAGCAGCATAATTCACAATAGCTAAAACATGGAAGCCTAACGGTGGAGCCAAATGCCTATCAATGGATGAATGGATAAGCAACATATGATATATACATACAATAGAATATTATTCAGCCTTAAAAAGGAAGGAAATTCTGACATATGCTACAACATACATTAACTTTGAAGGCATTTTGCTAAGTGATATAAGCCAGTCACCAGACAAAAAGACAAATCCTATATGATTCCACTCATATGAAGTAGTTAAAGTGGTCAAAATCATAGAGATAGAAAGGAGAATGGTGGTTACCAAAAGCTGAGAGGTAGAAGAAGGCCAGCTATGGATTGGGAGAAAATATTTGAAAAAACATTTATCTATTAAAAGTTATGTACAACATATAAAAAACTTCTACAACTCAAAAATTAAAGGCAAAAAAACCCCCCAAAAAACAATAGACAAAATCTTTAACAGAAACATTACCAGGCATGATATATGAATGTTAAACAATCAAATGAAAAGATCCCTAACATCACTAGTCATCAGGATAATGTTAAGTCAATACATATCCACTAGAATGACTAAAGTTAAAAACACTGAGAATACCAAGTACTGATAAGGATTTGGAGCAACTTGAACTTTCATACATTGCTGGTGGTAATGGAAAATGCATAGCCACTTTGTAAACCAGTTTGGAGTATCATTAAAGTTAAATACACACTTATTTAAACCAGTAATCTCATCCCAAATATTTTATTAAGGGAACTTAAAATATATGTCATCATGAAGTTATATATACAATTGTTCACAGCAACTTTTTCCATAAATGTTAAAAAAAAGAAAGTAAAGCAAATTCAGTTTCAATAGGTTGATAGATAAACAAATTACAGTACATCTATATAACAAAATGCTACTTAGCAATGAAAAGAGCAAGCTGCTGATATTAGCATATTTATTAACATAAATAAATCTCTAAAGCATTATGCTAAGAAAAAGATGTTATTACAAAAAAGTAAATAAATACTGTGTGATTCAATTTGTATGCAATTCTAGAAAATTATATATAGTGACAGAGCCGATCAGTGATTCTTAGAGGCTAAGGATGGAGTAAGGGGGTTGACTGTAAAGGTGTATGAAAATCTTTTTTGGAATATGGAAATATCCTATATTATTTTATTTTTAAGTAAGCTCTGTGCCCAACGTGGGGCTTGAACTCACCACCCCAAGGTCTTTTATCTTGAATATATAAGGGTCCTGGGATCGAGCCCATATCGGGACCCTGCTCGGGGGTGGGGAGTCTGCTTCTCCCTCTACCTCTCCCCCGCCACCTCCCCCTGCTTGTGCACTCTCTCTCTCTCAAATAAATTTTTAAAAAATCTAAAAAAAAAAAGTGCACAGATAAAGACACCAATGTAATAAGGATATTATTAAAATAGAAATATTCTTATATTGATAAAAATGAAATTTAGAACAAAATAAAACTATTCTCAAATTGTAATTAATAAAATAGCTTCTATATAGAAAGCATATTACAGAAACAAATTGCCAAGTTCACCATCATAGTAGGAGAGCATCACATATCTCACTAAATATTAAAAAATAAAGCAGACAAGAAATGAGAAAAATGTAGAGAAGTACAAGTAACAAGATTAATACAATAGACATGCAGGAACATATATAAATAGCACACATATTATGTGCATGTGTCCCCAAAACAAAACAAAACAAAACAAAGCAGTTTCTTCTTCAGCATAGAAGGGACAGTTACCAAAAAAAAAAAAAAAAAAAAAAAAAATCATGTATTAGGCAATCAAGTCATATTCATCGCAATTAGAAATATATATGCAGATAACATTCTCTGAAAATAAATAAAAGGTCAAAAACCAGAAAAGCTCATTAACAATTCCCTCATATTTGTTTCTGTTTTAGAAGTTTATTGGATTATCTTGACACAAAATCATTATAGCAGGGTGATATGTCTCTCTCTCCTTTATCCGTAAGTGTCAATAGCAAATCAATTCTTATATAACACATCACAGAATTTTGAGGTTCTAGAACCACTGCACAGGATTCTGTAATAGATTACATGCTAAAGTGACCGTGTTCTTCAAAAAGAAGTCGCATGATTGAGGACCATCATCCCTAAGGAAGTGCATCTTATGGGGGGTGGTCCGGAGTCCCCTTGCCCAGCCCGTGAGGTACATTCCAGGGGCGGGGGCTACCCCAGAGCTGGGCCTTCCTGGCAGCTGTGAGCATGATGTGGGATAAACCTTGTGGAGCCTTCAGCGACAGGAGGGACCTGGAATCCCAATCAGTCCCACCACTTACCAAACAATGCCAACCAAGACACATTTCACTGAAGAGGAAAACAAAGGTAAACCAACAAGGTCCAGGTCCTGCTCCATCAGGGATGCCGACTAGACCCCCACCCTGGGTGGCAGTCCCCCGCCCAGCACATGAACAGACGGGTGGGACGCAGAGAACACAACAGAGGCCTTCACTACCCCTCGGCCTGACCCACGAGGTTGTAGGGTGAAGGGGAGAGTCTCTGCGGTGAACAGGTGTCCCCGGGAAGGGTATCTGGGGGACTGTGGGGAGTCGGATGGCCTCACAGAAGCAGGACACGCCACCCCGTGCCATCCACTGAGAGCCTCAGCCTGGACAGCGGTTATGCTTGCAGCTCAGGCGGCCCGCCTAGCTACCAGAGCCCCTGTCGGCTGCGGGCTGCGTCAGGGCTTCTTGCCAAAGACAGTGCAAAGAGTCAAAGTAAAAATGACAAGATAAACCAACGAAACGTATCACTTTGCCACCTGAATGGCGGCCACGGTGGACCCAGGCCAAGTGCCCTGTCCCGGCGGGGTCGTAGGCCGGGCTCAGCTCTCGGCCAGCCTCGCTTTCCTCCCCTCCAGCAAGTTGCCCAGCAGTGTCGGGTCACTGCATTCCCATTGACTGATAGGGACTTCCCTTCTTCACGAGGAGGCGGGGCATGGTGGCCCTGGAGGGAGCAGCTGTACATGGAGGCAAAAAAATAGTGATGAAAACAGATTTTTGGAAGGACATACTATTGCCATGCTCGCTCAGGTCCCCAGACTCCGGCAACTCGGCAAAGGTCTTACTGCAGCAGGCCGTTGTGACCAAGTCTGAGGTACAGGTGAAGTGCAGCTTGAAGTCCAGTTTCTCATGGGTCCACCCTTCATCATTCTTGGCTCTAGGGTCCCCTTGAGCTTCTGAGCCATGGCAACAGTTCCCTCATATTTGTAAAATCTATAATCCGTTACCAAGTAAACCACTGGTCACAAACTATTAAACATGTTTAGATCTCCACAATAATGAAAAAAGGATGAATCAAATATTTTTGAATTAAAAACAAAACTGTGGAAAACAGTTTTCCTTACTAGATTTCAGCAGCTGGGGATGACCTTTTGTCTTTAGCCATAAGGTTTAGGCAAGATACTGTTTAGTTTTCTATTCTTGGTAATTACTCCATGATTATGCAAAACATTAACATTATGGGAAGCAGGGATTTTTAAGGAAACTCTTTTTTACTAGTTTTTCAACTTATCTGTAACTTTCTGGCAGAGAATTTATTTCTTCATTCATTCATTCGTTTATTTATTTAAAAGATTTTATTTATTTTAGAGAGGGAGAGTGGGGGAGGGGCAGAAGGAGAGGGAGAAAGAATCTTAAGCAGGCTCCACTCTGAGCCCTGAGCCCTGATGCAGGGCTCCATCTCCCAACCCTGATATCAGGACCTGAGGGGAAACCAAGAGTCAGAGGCTTAACTGACTGCACCACCCAGGCGCCCCTCTGGCAGAGAATTTAAAGTAACTTTGATTAATCAGTCAATGGCTGTGATGGAAATAATGACAACATGAAAGATCATAAATTTAATTTCAGGGGAAAGATGGGAGCTATAAAGAAAAAAATGGAAATGCTAGAAATCAATACAGTAACCTAGATGAAAAATGCCTTTGATATTCTCATTAGTATACTTTACACATCTCCCCCAAATTATTAGAATTAATGAACATGAAGATAAATCAATATAAGTTATTTAAAATGAAGTGCAAAGAGCTAAGACATTTTTAAAAGAGAAAGCAGAACACCCAATAACTGTGGGACAATAGGAAACAGTGTGACACATGTGTAATTGAAATCTCAAATAAGTTACAGATAACTTTGAAGATAAGTTTGCAGGTAAGTTTGATATACAAAGTGCCTGGGTGGCTAAAAATTTTCCAAAATAAGGGACAGACACAAAACCAGAGATTCGTGAAGTTCAGAGAACATCAACCAGGATAAATACTGCACATAGACATATCATATCCAAACTACTTAAAACCAAAGACAAAGAGAAAATCATGAAGGCAGCCAGAAAAGAAATAAGGATAAGAATAGGAAAACAGAAAAGTTCTCATAGGAAACCATGCAAGCAAGGAAACAATAGAGTAACCTTTTTAAACTGCTGGAAAAAAAAAAAAAAAGAAACTACAGACCTAGAATCTATATCCAATGAAAATATCCTTCAGATATAAAGAAGAAAGACTAAGATTAAAACAAAGAATTTATTCCCCACTAAAAAAAATGTGTACCGAAATATTTCATATGGAAGTACTATAATACAGGCCAGACCCTTGAATCTACAGAAATTGAAAGTTTCAAAATGGAATAAATGAAGGTAAAATAAAACCTTATTTTCTCATTTATTATTTCTCTGAAAGATAACTGTTTAAGTCAGGAGTCAGTAAACTATATAGCCCTTGGGTCAAATCTGACCAGCCACAAGTTTTTATATGACTGTGAGTTAAATATATTTTTCACTTTTAAATATATAATTTTAAATGATTGGAAAAAATAAAAAGAAGAATATTTTATGACACAAGAAAATGATATGTGTTCCACATTTCAGTGTCAACAAAGTTTGGTGGGAACTCTGCCATGCTCATTAATTCATGATTATCTATGGTTGTTTTCTTGCTACGACCGAGTTCAGAAGTTGCAAAAGAGACCCTGCTACACTGTACATTTCTTCCATATATTTTTATTTAATGCTTTTGTTTGTTTGTGTCTTTAATCTTTCCACATTTATTTGGCACATTGCTTATTGAAGGCTCTTGCTAAAGACAAAATGTCTAAAATGCACATTTTCATTATTTACAGAACATGATTTTTTATTGCTTTGAGAATTTACTGTAATCTGATTTATTGGTAAATTCTCAATTTTGGCATATTTGAGTCTCCCCTTTGGGAAGTGTGAATTACTGGATTTTGGATAGCAGTCTGATAGCCAGTATTCTGGTATTCAAGTGTGGGAGGAATCCCAAAGCATCTCACATTTGTTTATA
Source organism: Leptonychotes weddellii (assembly GCF_054177405.1). Lineage (NCBI taxonomy): Eukaryota > Metazoa > Chordata > Mammalia > Carnivora > Phocidae > Leptonychotes > Leptonychotes weddellii. The sequence goes on along the minus strand of NC_138373.1, from coordinate 106,110,602 downwards.
GTTTTAATTGCTTGATCTTTTGGTATGAAGCCCACTCATGTTCTGTGCTGTCTCCAAATCTATAAATCTTTTGTTTTACACTTCCTGGGATATAAACCTCAAATCTGTGGTGTGGGAAAAGCAATCACCCAGCATCTCTATGTGGGGGAATGAAGGAAATCAAAATGTCATCCCAAAATATGCCTCCTTGACATAAAAAGTATTTTGAGTTAAAGGCAATTAAGAAATAACCCAGAAAAAGCTCTCCCTTTTGCCTAAAGAAATAAATTCTTCTTTTACTGAAGACAAACTCTTACCAGCCCAGAGATGGCACCAGAAATCTGCAAATAAAACTTACTCCATTAGTGTTTTCTGACATATATTTCCCTTCTCTCAGTTTGCCACCATGGAAGCCTCAAACTGCTTTCCCTTGTCCAGTCATTTCTCTGTAAATTTACTGTTGTTTGTTGAGGATGCTATATAAATCACCATTTTAACTTACTTTTATTTTAGGTTTCTCCCATGTGATGTGCACTGCACGCATTAATAAACTGTTTTTTTTTTTCTTGTTGATCTGTCTTTTCATTTGAATCCCAGATGAAGACAAGAGATGGGTAGAAGTAAAGCTTTGACTCCCCTACAGAAGAAGCCAGGTTGAAATTGCATATTTGCAAGCATGATTCTTGAAAGTTGTTGGTTCATTAATCACAAAATAAACGTGGCTTAAATAAACTGTACATTTATTTCCCTTTCAAAAACCTGATTTCCTGAGGTAAACAATGCAAGAATTGTGGAGTAGTTGTCCATTCACCAGGGACACTTGCTCTTTCTAACTTGTTACTCTATGCCCTTCAACAGGTGGATACCACTTTGTAGTTAATGACAAATATCACTCTGATATTTTCCAGCTCCTTCTTACAAAGAGGTGAAGTTTACTTCTCTCTATTTTGAATCTAGGATGGCCTTGTGAATTACATCAACTTATATAATGTGGTGGCATTGATGTTGTGGGAATTTTTAACCTTTATGAGGATTTGCAAATTCCCCTCTTGCTATATTTGTGAACTCTGTGCCCATCATCATGTTAAGGAGATGGGATTAATATTCTAGATAGTGAGACACGTGGCCTATAGCCCTCAAACACAGTCAGCCACCCATCAGCAAACAGGCAGATATGTAAGTGAAGCCATGAAACACCATTTGACTAAAAACATTGAATGATAGCTTTTTAATGTTTGTTGTTTTAAGCCACTAAGTTTTGATACACACCACTGCTTGAGCTCTAGCCAAAGAGAGAAATTTTTAATAAAAAAAATAACACATTATAGCCCTGATGAATTACGAAGGAAAAAAAAGATGTACAAATTTCTTTTAAGGATACCTAAATTTCCAAATGACACTGCCACTTCCATCTTTTTGGTGAGATCATAAACATACAACCTGATGAGAAAACTAGTGGATGTTATTCAGCCTACTAACAGACTAAAAATGAAAACCCATAATAATATATATAGATAAGGAAAAATTCAACCTCCATTTCTGATGCAAGCTATAATAAAGTTATAATATAAAGGAAGCTCCACACCTCACCAAAAGCATCTAAAATGAAACAATAAAATACCTCATAATGGCTACCGACTATTTTAAAATTCTGTAACACTCCTATACTGATGTAATTACTCAAGTATTCTTACATAATATATTGTCTCAAACTCATTTTGACTTTTTACTTAAATCTATGAATCTTTGAGTGCTTATATACTCAACCCTACCAGCACTCATAATCTCTCCTCAATACCGGGTATCAAACATATTTAAATTTCTTATTTTTGCATATACTTTTCACAGTCTCCACTTTTTTTTTCATTTTCCAATCACATATGTTCTTCATTTGGAAACTGGAGATAACAATAGTATCTTCTCATAGAGTAGCTGTATGGACTAAGTTAAAATATGTAAAACACAGCCCTATATATATATGCAAGGTATCATTATTATTATATCTCACATACACTATGAAACATTAAGCTACATTTCAACAACAACAGCAGCAATGATATTACACTAAGAATACTCAATAACAAGAAAAAATAAAAAAAGATAAAAGAGACTGCCCATGAAAGAAGAAAGTTGTAACCCTTTGCAGCAAAACAAATTTTAAAAGAAACTCCGTTGGTTTGAAGAAAGTAAATTGTTATTGAGGCATGAAGATGTCTGTATTCCCAAAGTTCAAGAGTTGCCACTCTTGTGTGGGATATAAGTGTAGTTTTACTGTCCAGAAAAGAGGATTAACAGCACCGATGGGGTAAAGAGGTTCAATCTGTGAACAACAACGTGGAGATGTACATTTTCAAAAATAAAAGGCACATGACTGACTCCTGCTGCAGTGATTCTTTGAAAGGAAACAAGGAATCATTCCTGCTCTATGAATGATGGGCACCCAAATCATTTGTGACATAGAATCAAAGAGAATCCTGAAGTTGGAATACAAAATGCTAAGAACTAAAAGAAGTGGTCTTAAGAATCAAAGTGTCATCCCCAAAAGAATTTGTCCTTCAGAATGTGAGACGAACCATGAGAGACTATGGACTCTGAGAAACAAACTGAGGGTTCTAGAGGGGAGGGGGGTGGGGGGATGGGTTAGCCTGGTGATGGGTATTAAAGAGGGCACATATTGAACAGAGCACTGGGTGTTATACGCAAACAATGAATCATGGAACAGTACATCAAAAACTAATAATGTAATGTATGGTGATTAACATAATAAAAAAAAGAAAGAAAGTGAGATATTCTTCAAAAAAGGGAACAGAAATACATAATTTTCTTCCTTGAACATCACGCTGCCTCTGCAGGCAGCTTCATCAACAGTAGAACAGTTTTATCCACAGGAAATTTAATTTTAATCCACAGAACTATTCAATGTTCAATAAGAAGCAATGGGCACATTGACCATACCTACGGAAGCCCCTAGTTAAACTGATAATTTAAAAAAAATCCTAACTAGAATAAGTGTATTCCTGCTACTCAGGCGGATTGACAAAGAAGTTTAATTTGACTTGGGAAATAAAAGAGATATGTCTAGACTTCTGATTCTGGTCAAGATGAAGTCATAGGAGCCAGATTCACTCTCTTGCCTAAATCAACAAGAGAACATCTCTCTCTCTCTCAGGCTCTCACCACTCTCTCTCTCTCTCTCCATATATATACATATATATATATATATATGTATATATATATATATATAAAACACACACATTTATATAAATACATATATTACACACACAGAGACAGACACACACACACACAAATATATTTACATATACATTCAAGACATCGGAGGCAATGAAGAAAGTGATTCCTGAAAGGTGGGAAAGAAATGTGGTAAGCCCAGTGACTACCCCACTTTATTTCAGTGAGAGCACTTCAAAAAATTGAAATTATAGTTAAAAATAATCCCACAAAGAAAAACTCTGGTTTGGTTCATTGGTGAATTCTACCAAACATTTAAGTAAAACCTTAGTAACAATTCTACACAAACTTTTCCAAGGAATTTAAAATGAGAAAATACATCCTAATTTAGCCTATGAAACTAGTGTAATGTTAGTGTTAACCAGACAGTAAAAGGACAAGATAACTACTAGCCAATATCTGTTATGAACATAAATGCAAAATTTCTAAACAAAATTTTAGTAAATTCAATCTAGAAAAAGAGCAAAACTGTAATATACTATGACCAGGTAGAAGTGATTCTAGGAATACAAAGCTGGCCTAACATTAAAAAATAAATTAATTTAATTTACTGTATTAATAAACTAAAATAGATTTCTATTATACTTAATAAACTAAATATATGTTATATATGAAAAAATATATTTATATATAAATTTATATATATGTTATATATTATATAAACATGTGATACATAAAAATACATATCATATATATGTATGTGTGTGTGTGTTTATGTGCATGTGTATGTGTGGTTTACCCTTGAACAACATGGGAGTTAGGGGTGCTGACCAACCCACACACATAGTCAAAAATCCACATATAACTTTTGACTCCCCAAAAACTTTACTAATAGTCTACTGTTGACCAGAGCCTTGCTGATAACATAAACACATATGACTAACACATATTTTGTATGTTATATGTATTATATACTGTATTCTTACAATAAGAAAGCTAGAGAAAAGATAGTGTTACTAAGAAAATCATAAGGAACAATCATCTCAATCAACATGGAAAAAGCATTTGACAAAACCAGGCATGCATGTCTGATAACAACTCTCAGCAATTTCCCAGCTTAATAAAGAGCACTATGCAAAACCCATATGTAATATCACCCAGAATGATGAAGGACCAAGTGACTTCTAATATCAGGAATAAGAGGAGTTAGAAAATTTTTAATGTAATTGATATTAGTTTAGCAGAAGCTTCAGAGGATTCAAAATTATGAACAATTTTCTTGAAACAAAATTTTACTTTTTCGAACACCACATCATCTAATGACTTTCAATTTAATGGAACAACTATTGTAATGGCTTGGTCTAGTCTAGTCCCCTTGCATCAAATCGTATTTAGTGATAGCATGTCAAACCAAAGATTTCTCCCAACAATTTGAAAAAAAAGAAAAGAAAAGAAAAGAAAAAAGAAGGAAGGAAGGAAGGAATTGATATGGAAAACTTTAGAATGATTTGTGTTAAAAACTACTACTAGTCAAGCAGTTTAATAAGAAGATTAAAGGGACTATTTTGTATTGATTGATATATTAAACATTGGTATATAAACATTACTGAACAAGTTGTTAAATATTTTGAATATCACCACTTTTGGTAACCACTAAAGCAACTCAATCATTAGTCAAACTCTTCCATAATAAAAACTCTTTGTCCAGATGGCATCACCCGTCAGTTTTTCAAAATCTTCAAAGAAGAAATAATTTCAATGTTATATGATCTCTTGTTCAGAATAGAAGAAGAGGAAAAAGTCGCCATCTTTTAATGATGTTAAGACAAGCTTGAGTCCAAAATGTGCCATAATTAGTATGAAGAAGACAAATAATGCTCTGTCTTGATGATAAACATATTACACAACAATTCTGATAAAATTCAGTAAAATCCCATGAAAATGTATCTCAAGATAAAAGACAATTTCAGAAATAATATAATTGGCAAATATTTCCATTTTCTACACAGCCCTTTCTGAAACAAGAGATGGGATTCTACAGGACTTCTTTTTGGTGAGGGAAAAAGCACAAAAGGATGGGAAGGAAAGCAGGACTGGTAATGCCAGACAACTTTACCTCAGGAGGGAGAGACGTATAGGCTAACTTTGCACATATGTACTTGTAGTCAACCAATCTCCCTTGCTCAGGACAATATGGTGGGGATGGAAACTAAGTAACTAGGAAGTACTTTGAATTCTTGACCACTGTTCTGGAAGTCCCAATCTATCACAGTATCCAGAATCTTCACTTCAGTTTTAGTTGGCGTGGACGACAGCCACCAGATGGCAGCAACTGCAGCTGTGTCCAGGGTTTGCTCCTGGAGCCAGAACCCTCCAGAAATCCTGAACTGTTCTGGATCCTTGCCTGGATCATATCATTTACTTCACAATAATTAGGCCCTTACTTTAGAAAAGAATATTATGGAACCACCCCTATCATGTTAAAGCAAGATTTTAAAGCATTAGAAAATTGTATTCAGTAGTATATAAAAAGCACCGTACATTATGACAAACCTGGCCAAAATTTTTATTTCCTTTCTACATTTTTTAAATGTTAAAAATATTCCTAACTGATGGAAAAACACTTGAGTAAGGACCTCAGTCCACACAATATAGAAAAAAATACTTTTATAATAACTAAAATTCAAATATAATATTAAAAACATTAATATATGAAAATATCGGATTTTGAATGGGTAAGTATATGTAATAAAAGAGAAAAAAAACAAAATTATATACAAATGTTATACTACTTCATGCAAAATTGATTAAAATTTCAAAAGAAAATAAACAATAATATTTGCACAAATAATGACAGGATATGGGGCATCTGGGTGACTCAGTTGGTTAAGCGTCTGACTCAGCTCAGGTCATGAGCTCAGGGTCATGGGATCGTGCCCCGTGTGGGCATGGAGCCTGCTTAAGATTCTCTCTCTTCCTCTCCCTTTGCACTCCCACATTCTCGCTTGTGTGAGAAAAAAATAAATAAATAAATAAAATAATGACAGGATAATGTGTCAATGACAGGACTGGCCCCATATCTATACCTCGCTTCAGAAATAGCTGTTTCTAGATTGTGAGATTACATTCACAAATATATATTGCAAAGCAATATATGATATTGAATGATAAAAATTCTGGAGCCATACTAGCGTTGAGTTTTGACTACATCAAGTTACTTAGTCTCCGGCTCTCTCAATTTCCTCATTTGAAAAACAGTGATAATAATGTTATGTGTTCTTTATGTATCAGATTTTATTATAAAATATATCATTTTATATTTAGAAAAAAATGAAGAAATAAAAATTAATAGAATGTTATTGCCATATATTTTCCATGTGAATAATTGCTTCTCAAATAATATACTGGGGGTCCTCTTTTTATAGCGGTAGTTATTCTAAGGATGATACTCTTCAAAATATAAACCTGGATCTTTGGGAAAGAAGGGGCCTTTACTCAAAAGTGTTCTATGCAACCATTACCATTCTGTTTTGCCACGTACATAGTGCAGCTGCTCCCTTTTCCAAACGAGGATCAGTGTACTTGCTTGGTAGGATAGAAAAGTTAAAGAATAGTTCACACAGATGTAATACTTTAATTATTATATAGTAACAGCTCTTACTATTTACTTCTTAAAGTAAAATTGAAATGAAGATATTATTATCACATCTGAAATTGGAAAACAATGTTTTCATGTATTTTAGGCACAGAAATACCATTTTGTAATTCTTAGAAAAACGTTTATTGCCATATATAAAAATATCTTTGATATACTAATTTTCCAAGAATAAGGATAACTGGGACCCTTAGAAAACAGACTGTGCCCACTGCCTCATGGTTTTACAAACATCACGGAAGGAATCATTTCCTGTGTAATATTCTTTTCACAGCATCTTTCACATCTCTGTTTCTCAGACTGTATATTAGAGGGTTTAGCATTGGTATTATTAGTGTGTAGAGCACAGCTACGATCTTGTTTTGCTCTGGGGAGGAGATGGCCCCGGGCTGGGCGTACATGAAGAACATGGTCCCATAGAACAAACTCACCACAGCTATATGGGAGCTGCAGGTGGAGAAGGTCTTACCCCTGCCATGGGTGGAGGGGATCTTCAGGGCAGTGGAGAGGATGTAAGCATAGGAAACCAGAATGACAGTTGTGGTGCTGCTGCTGATGAGGGCACAGAGAATGAACAGCACAATCTCGTTCACAAAAGTGTCATCACAAGAGATCTTGATCAGGGCTGGGACATCACAGAAAAAGTGGTCCAGTCTGTTTTCTCCACAGAAATGCAAACTGAAGGTGAAAGCTGTTTGGACTATGGAGTTGATGCCTCCACAGATGTAGGACCCAGTCACCAACTGAGCACAGACTTTCTGGGACATGTGCACGGGGTAAAGGAGAGGGGAGCAAATGGCCAAGAATCGATCGAATGCCGTGACAGCCAAAAGAAAGCCTTCAGTTGTGACAAATAGAGCAAAGAAGAAAAATTGGGCTGCACAGCCATTGTAAGAAATCTTCTTTTCATTAGACAGGAAGTTGGCTAAAGTTTGGGGAGCAATGACTGTGGAGTAGCAGAGATCTAAATAGGACTAGTTTCTAAGGAAGAAATACATAGGCCATTTGAAGTCTGGAGTCCATCTTAATGACGGTTATCATGCTAATATTTGCCACCACATTGATCACGTAGATCAGCAAGAACACTAGGAATAAGAGGATTTGTAGTTTTGGAGAGGTTCTGAAGCCTAGCAGAATGAACTCAGTCACTTCTGAGTAATTCCTATTAAGCTTGCTCTTCATGGCTGAGATGTAGGTGGAACCGGAGAGATGGTAAAAACGAAAGAAATGAGTGATCAGAATACTTGTTTTAGTAAAAATAACTAAAAACCAGCATAGAAAAAATTTCATCATCTTGTTCCCAGGAAATTACAAAACACCATTACAGAACAGATTACTATTTTTAAAGAGTAAAGAATTTAATCTAATTGGTCATCCATTGAGATATACTTATTTTGCAAATAATGCAGATTTGTCCTCTAAGCGTGCTTTGGAGAAATGGAGATTCTAGGAAATTGTCTAGAAACAAGAGCTTGTTGTTCGTTTTTCCCTTCTTGAGTTATCAGTTACTGCCATTGAAAGTTACCTCCTCTAGTGAAAGATATTTCTCACAGACATTATAATCCACTTAAAAGTTCATTTGGAGTGAAAATCCATTAAATTTATGGCCTATTTTTATTTTTTTAAAAATCATTTAGTTTCCTTATCTACTATAGAAAAATAATAGACAAATATTATATCCATCTTTCTTATATTATGAAGAGAAAAACTTCAAATTCTGACAAAAGGATCATCCTTTTACACATTAACCTCATATTCTTATTTCTTCCATTATTTTTGTCCCTATGGTGACGTGCACTCTTAGTGGTACAATTCATCTACTAAAAACAGAAGTCATTCTTGCATATATTTTCTAAACATAATTTCATTAGACTTTTATTTTTTCTCTTTCTCCTTTTTTTCTTTCTTTCCCTCCTTCCCTCCCTCCTTCCCTCCCTCCCTCCTTCTTTCCTTCCTTCCTTCCTTCTTTCCCTCTCTTATTCCCTTTGGAATTTGCAGGTTGGAATGCAGGTGGGGAATTCTAAGATCTTGGGTAGAGATTTTTCTGTCCTTTCAGAAACAGACAAATCTAATAAAAAAATACAAAGATCTGTGCATATGGAGGAGAGAAGGCACACAGGACAATTTAAAAACAGGTATAAATGGGAAAAAAGGAAGAAATATGTATTTAAACAAGCTCACATTGTATTTGTTTAGGCATATGCTATTATGTGTCCTTAAACATGGTGGTAGGGAAAGGAAGTAATTTTTTATTTTACTTTATGTATGGAGAAATTAAGACAAAAACAGATTTCAAAAGCTTCTTTAGAGGCATGAGATTGAGCAGCAGAGTGGTTTACTATTCAATAATCTGTCATAAAATGTCAATAAAAACTTGCAAACAATTCAAAGATTCACATAGTATGGAAATGTCTTTTATAATTTTATAATTATAATTGTATACATATATAAAATTATTATGTAAATTGTATAATTGTAATAAATAAAATTATACATGATATAAATTACACAATGTCTCATAATATCTCTTGTCATCTTTATTGTTGTCACTGCTATGGTTTCACTAATTATGACATTCTTTGAAGACAGGTAGGGACTATGCAAGTACATTAGAGTCAATTTGGTCCAGTATCTATGATATCTACTTTCTTCAAAAAATTAAAAGTTAACAGAAATATTGACTGATTAATTTTAGAAGTCAGAAGAATCATCAGAATAGCCTCTGTTAGGGCCTATCAACTAAAAAAAAATGCATGGTTTCCTTAAATTCATATTTTACATAAAAACGTTTCTGGTTTCAACAGAAAAAAAAATTAAAAAAAAAAAGATGTAACTAAAGCGATCTGGAAAAGAATGTGTTGAGAATAAATTAGATATAAAAGATATTCTTAAGAATGAACCCAATTCTTATCTTGTAAACCCTCTACTATATGTGAAATCATGAAGAAAAAGAGTACGAAAAGAAGAGCACCTTTGCTTAACAGGAAGTCTTCCTGCAACATGGATTGCCTTTCTTCCCTGGTCAGATCAGACTCCAACCTCTACGATGAACAAGTACTAGCAACAATTGTAGTTTGTTTAGTTTGTTTCTCTCTCTCTCTTAGTTTATTGTATTTTTTCATTGTCATCAACAACCAGACCTGGGACGCGTCCGGAAAGAAATTCTCTCATGAGGAGGAAAACCAGAGTGGTGTGCATTCCCTCTGAAAGATATTAACAAGGCACCAGAGTCTTTCTCACCAGTAATATACTTTGTATCAGAATGCAAAAGAAAAGTGGGAGAAGAAATTATTCATTTGAAACTCACCAGACCTTTGGGGAGTACAAAGGCTCTCTAGAGGACGTGAGAACTATCCTTCTACTTACTGAACAAAATAATAATAATTAAACACATTTGGATAAGAAGTATTTGACTCGTTTTTTTTTAACTTCATGATCTACACAGAGGGAAATTCACTATTTTTCATCTGAGTGGGTAACAACCCTTACTTTTAGAAACTCGTTTCTTATCTGTACTAACACATCATGCCTGTATTAGAAGAAAATTTTATACAGAGAATAATCTAAACAGTCAGTTGAAGAGTTGGGGGAAAAGGGGGGATTTCGAAATAACACAGAGACTGGCCAGAGCAGGCAGCCATACCTCCACCTCTGACTTCAAAGCATGAGAAGAGGTGGTGTAGAAGATCCCCAAAGCCCAGGAATTGCTTCAAGAGTGAGAACCATGGCGGGGTTTGGCCACCTGTGCTAGAATCAAAAAGAGAAACCCCCAAGGAGCATACTGAAAGAGAAAGAAATTCCCTCTCCTCACACATCCTAGTACTGCTATTAGTGGGAAAACAGCATCTCCGGGATCCTAGAGATCCTTCCTAGTTTTCCTGATGATATTTCCCTTCAGCTAGGACAACTTTCTTTGTTATTTCTTATGGCACAAATTTGGTATAAGGCATTCTCTTAGTTTTCCTTTATCTGAAAAGTTCCTTATTTTGCCTTCAATTCTGAAGCCTGTTTCCTGCCCATGAATGTTGGTTTGGTCTCCCCTCCTCCCATCTTTAAGCACTTTAAAGACGTCCCATTGTCTCTGGTTTGAATTGTTTCTGACAAGTGTATGCTTTAACTTTGATTCACTTGTGTGTAATGTCTCTTTCCCCCTCTTGCTACTTTGACAATGTCCCTTTTTCTCTCATCTTCAGAATTTTATTATGTGCTTCATTTGGTTTTTCTCTGTCTATCCTGCTTGGGATTTTGCCCATTTTCTCGCATCTGTGTGGTTAGATTTGTCATCAAATATGAAAAAAAAAAATTTGCCCATTATAGTTTACAATATTTTTCTGGCCCCTCTTCGTCCAGTTACATGGGTAATATTTTCTCAGTTGTCACTGAATACCTGTTCATTATTTTTCCTTTTTAACTCAATCTTAGGTTTGATTTGTTTCTATTGCTATGTATTCACGTTTAAAATCTTTTCCTCCTGATTTGTTTCCTTTTCTCAGGAATTACAGTCATTCACCACTTATACAATCTCTAAAAATATTTGGTTCATATATTTTCTCCAGAGTTTAATTGTTTTGTGATGGAAGACAAATCTATGGTAGCCATTCTTTCACAATTAGGTGTGGAAAATATCTTAAATCCATTTTTTAAAATTTTTTGAATTACCTCAGCATTTGCAGTATAAACATACACTTCTCTTTTTTAATTGAAGCATTTTATTTATTAATATTCTGTTTAGAACTTTTCAAGTTAATTTTATGAGTAAGATTTGTCTATAATTTTTTAGTTTAATGTCCATATGACACTTATGAGAGACTCATAAATATAGTAGGAGAATATTTCCTTTATGACTATTTCTGACAGAGTTTATGTAAAAATGATCTTATTTCTTTCTTAAATGTTTGCAGGTAAACACTGGTGAAGTCATTTATTCTTCATAGGAATATCATTAATAAAGATTCAGTTTCTTTAATAGATATTTTAAAATTCATATTTATCTTTTACACATAATTTTATTCTATTTAAAATATTTTTATTTAAAAATCATCAATTTTTGCTAAAAATGTTTTTTTAACCAACTGAGCCACCCAGGCGCCCTAAAAATGTTTTTTTAATATCAGAAGAATCTGTAGCGTCATCCCCTTTTCATTCCTGATCCTTGTGATTTTTTTTTTTAAAGATTTTATTTATTTATTTGACAGACAGAGAGAAAGCACAAGTAGGCAGAGCCATAGGCAGAGGAAGAGGGAGAAGCAGGCTCTCCACTCAGCAGGGACCCTGACGTGGGGCTCAATCCCAGGACCTTGGGATCATAACCTGAGCCAAAGGCACACACTTAACAGACTGAGCCACTCAGGTGCCTCGAACCTTGTGATTTAATGTTGCTCTTTTCCCTTATTAAATTGGCTAGGATTTTATACACACTAGTAATTTTTCAAAGAATCTATGTTAAAGTCATGTGACTAGCCTATATCATACATATTTTTTCTAAGTAATTTTATCTATATTATTTATTTTCTTTTTTTGTTTTGTTTTGACTTGTTTTCTATTTCACATTATTAAGAAGATTATTATTATTAAGATGTAGATGTCCCTGCCTTTCTTCATATTTACAAGTAAGGCTTTGTACACCCCTCCAAGTACTACTTTTTCTTATGAAAGTTAGATATATCATAATTCATTATAATTTAGTTCAAACTAAATCAAAATTTAATTTGATAGATAACTAGAAAACTTTATGGGCATGGACATTAGAAACAAACACTTACTAAAAATGAATTTGATTTCTATATTAGGTTGACTATGATTAAGAGCATACACTGAATGATTTCAGTCAGTGAATTTGTTGAGGGTTTATGTTCCATCTATTGTGAATGACAGTAAGTGGCTCTTATGTATTTGTAAAAAATAGCATGTCATTATTACTAATGCTATTGTGGGTAGCTTAAGGATAAAAATAGTATATTAGATTCTCGTATATTTTACAGATTAGATATTCAAGCTCTATGTCATGTGCTTTCTACATGGAAAAGTTGGAAAGTTCACCAAATGTATCCTGCCACAAGGGTTCTTGACCCAGATTTTGTCTTACCAGTTAGATCTACACAAACTCTGAATTTAGAATGGAACAGTGAGTTGGGGATCGACTTTCTGCTCATTTTGACTTTTTTTCTACCAGTAGACAAGTTGTGGAAACATATGGGCTTTATTCTGCAGCATTGTTGAATCCCCAACTTCCTAGAGAAGCAATTTTGATGGATGAGGAAGTAGTGACATCTTTTTGCTTCCTTGTATCTGACCCCTGCATCATAGTTAAGGTGTTGTATTTTTAAATTGTATCTCCAATGGGAACCTCTCTTTGTGAGGTAATCCTAAATTGCCCTAAGGGTCATTTTAAGAGAGTCACCCAGGAGCACCTGGGGGGCTCTGTCAGTTAAGCGACCGACTCCTGATTTTGGCTCAGGTCTTGATCTTGGGTCCTGAGATCAAGCTATGCCAGGACTCAGCAGGGAGTATCTGCTTGAGGTTCTCTCCCTCTCCCTCTGCCCCTCCCCCTGCTCTTGTATACTCTCTCTCTCTCTAAAATAAATAAATCTTAAGAAAAAGAGTGTCACTCAGAAATTCTTCCAGCCTTTCCAAATTGATAGGCCTCAATTCATCTTAATTAATATTTTCCTGTTTAAAGTAACTAACCTGTTTATTCTTCCTACAATGACCAAACTTTTACTAATACTGTATTATAATGAGGTCTTGCCCTATATCATTTTGTATTCCATACACTGAAAAATTCTAGATAAATTCTAGAAATAATTTTTAATTAAAAGAGGATTTAAAAAGTAGGATTACAATTAATTTATGGAAATATTTAGGACAAAAATTGGGCATCCTCAAAATATTAAGCTCATTAAGTAGAGTATTATGTCTATGGTTTTAATGTAGTCTTTTCATCACAAAATAGTTAATGTATTTTAAAATATTTCACTAAGGAATTTTAAAATAATTTTATTGAATGCTATTATTTCTTTTATTTTCTAATTGTTTAGTATTTGAATATAGGAAAGCAGAGAAATCACAAAACGTTATCTGACTTTGAGATTGTGATTTACAGGGTATTTATCATATCATGAAATATGTCTACATCAAGAAATACAGGTAAACCCTAAGTTTGAGTTAATTTTTGTCTTTTTTGAATTATAATAAATGTAATTTACTACATAATTAAAAATAGTCACTTATCCAGCACTTTTCTCATATAGTACAAACTTTTAAATCTGTTTCTCTGTGCCTACTAATATATATGCTATGACGATTACCAGAAAGTTTTTCTTCGTCGATGAAAAAAATTAAGTCCGAAGAAATTTCCCAAAGGATACCTACAATAAAAAGGAAAAGTTCCTTGTACTTGGACTATTATTAGATTATTTGTTTGTATCTGAGCTTACTACAGTCCTCATGGACAACAGCCCTCGAGCCTGCACTTATGTCTCCATAATTGATTTTAAGATTACTCCTCTCCCAATGGAATCAATCAGATGATGAGCAAAACCTTAATGTTGAAATATCCGGAAGAAAGATTTCACAGGACTAAAAATAAGTAAGACCATCATAAACAACCACTGTTGATATTCAAACAAATGATGATGGACCCTGGATGACAGAGTTACTAAGGTCCTTTAATACCCATGGTTATCTCATTAGCCTTATTTTAAGACATATAAAGCCTACTAGAATTTACAAAAGGAACTTTCCTTTATATATATTCCTTAAATATACTTGCCCTGACTAAAGAGCAAGATCCCATGAATTGATGCAACTTTGCTAGAAAGTCATTATTGCAGTGTAAGAACTAGAATGTTCATCAGCTTCCCCCTGCTTCAGAAAAAGAGCTAACTGATTATGGAATATTTTAATTAAACAATTACTAGTGGAAGTAAAATATTTATAATGAGGCAATAAAAATGCCTTATTTGGGGGGATGGGCTTGATCTGAGGAAATGACCATTTATTTAGAAAGAGCTTTAGAGCATTTTATGTAATATAAGTGGTTTTTAAATTTTATTAATTTTAACATACAAATAACATTTATTTTTACCCTATTTTCAAAGATGGATACAGTAATAATGAAAACTAAAGAAACTGAAGTAAATAAGGTAACAACATTTTAAAATATATTTATTATTGTCATGTAATGATTCTAACACTGGACTATCGTAGGCTACAAACAATGTCATAGAGATTACATGTAACATCTCTATTATTTTAGATTTTCGTAACACTCCTATTTTAGATAATGAAAATTCCTTAACTACAAAAATGTTAAAAATAGAAATTTCAAAGGTGATTAAAATTAGACAATATTAAATGCTACTTACTGGCTGAACTCTCAACAAAATTATGATTTAAATACAATAACCCAGGAATTTCTTTGACTGATTATTAACTGAATATCAGTTTCCTAAGTCTAGTATTATCTATGCAAATTCTTGATTCTTCATGACATTAGAATTATTTTATATGCAATACTTAATTAAGATGTAAAAAATTTATTCTACATTTAAGAAACTATTTATGTCACTAGGAACAAAGCCTGGATTGCATTTGTTTATTTTGCCTTGTGCCTTTCAGCAGGTTTCTGCCATGGGTGACAGGGGGACAAACAATCACTCAGAAGTGACTGACTTCATTCTTGTAGGCTTCAGGGTCCGCCCAGAACTCCACATTCTCCTCTTCCTGCTCTTTCTGCTTGTGTATGCCATGATCCTTCTAGGGAATGTTGGGATGATGACCATTATTATGACTGATCCGCGGCTGAACACGCCAATGTATTTCTTCCTAGGCAACCTGTCCTTCATTGACCTCTTCTAT
>NC_138373.1:106078561-106094420 GCF_054177405.1 Leptonychotes weddellii | reverse complement strand
AAAAAAAACATATTCTGGAGTTTAAAGATACAATAACTGAAAAATGTTATATAGTGGGAATCATGCAGTATGTACCTTTTTCAGGTTGGCTTCTTTCACTTTGTAATGTGCATTTACAGTTCCCTCGTGTCCTTTCACAGCTTGAAAGATTTTGCTCATTTCTTTTTAGTGCTGAATATTATTCCACTGTCTGGATGTACCACAGTTTATTATTCACTCACCATTCGTGTGCAGGTTCTTGTGTGGACATGAGTTTTCAACTTGTTTGGGTAAATATCAAGGAGCACAATTGCTGGATTATATATGTTTATGTTTAGTTTTATATGAAACTGAAAAACTGTCTTCCAAAATGGCTATACCACTTTGCATTCACAACAGCAATGAGTGAGGATTACTGTCCCTCCACATCCTTGACAGCATTTGGTGTAGTCAGTGGTTTTGATTTTGACCATTCTAATAGGTGTATAGTGGTACACTGTTTTTGTTTGTTTGGTTTTTAATTGAAACGTTAATTTTTATAGAAGTTTAAGGCATAGAGATTTACCATATACCCTTGCCCCCCCACACACATACCTTTGTCCAATGTCAACATCCCCCACCAGATTGGTATGTTTATTACAACTGATGAACCTACAGTGACACCCGTTGAAATCCACAGTTTACTCAAGAGTTCACCTTTGTTATTGTATATTTTAGAATTTGAACAAATATAAATGATGTATCCATAATGATAATATCATAGAAAGTGTTTTCAATGTCCTAAAAATCTTTTCTCCTTTGCTGTTCATCTCTTCCTCCACCCACAGCCCCTATCAACCACTGATCTTTTTCCTCACACTATAGTTTTGCATTTTACGGAATGTCATAAAGTTTTTATATGCAAACAATGAATCATGGAACACTACATCAAAAACTAATGAAGTACTGTATAGTGACCAACATAACATAATAAAAAAAAGTTGTAATCATACAATAGGTACTCTTTTCGGATTGGCTTCTTTCACTCAGTAATATGTAATTAAGATTCCTCCTTGTCTTTTCACAGCTAGATAGTTTAATTTTTAGCACGAAATAGTATTTTATTCCCTGGAAATATCATGGTTTATTTATCCATTCACTTACTGAAGGAAACCTGGTTGCTTCCAAATTTTGGCAATTATGAATAAAGCTGCCATAAAGTTCCATGTGCTGGTTTTGGTATGGACATAAGTTTTCAGCTCCTTTGGGTAAATACCAAGCAGCCTAACTCCTACGTGATAAATCAGTAAGAGTATGTTTCATTTTCTAAGGAAACTGCCAAATTGTCTTCCAACATAGCTGTACAATTTTGTAACACCCACTAGCAATACCTAAAAGTTCCTGTTGCTCCACATGCAATTATTTAATGTCAGTATTCTGCATTTGGGTTATTCTGGTAGGTGCATAGTGATAG
This sequence comes from Leptonychotes weddellii, assembly GCF_054177405.1. Classification (NCBI taxonomy): domain Eukaryota; kingdom Metazoa; phylum Chordata; class Mammalia; order Carnivora; family Phocidae; genus Leptonychotes; species Leptonychotes weddellii. The sequence goes on along the minus strand of NC_138373.1, from coordinate 106,092,988 downwards.
CCCCTCATTGTTTTATATTATATTCCCTCATTATATATGATGTGAAGCACCTTTTCATGTGTTTATTTGCCATCTGTATTTCATGTTTAGTAAGGTATTTATTAAGGGCTTTGTTCCATTTTTTTAATAGGGTTGTTTGTTTTCTTATAGTTGAATACTAAGTATGCTTTGCATATTTTGGATATCCTTCATCAGATATATTTTCTATATACTTTCCCCTAGCTGCTGTCTTTCCTTCTCAATCACTGACGATATCTTACACAGAGCAGAAGTTCTTAGTTTTAGTGAAGTTCAACTTATCAGTTATACTTTTCATTGATCATGCCCTGGTGTTGTATCTAAAAAGGCATTGCTAAACCCAAAATCATCTGGATTTCTTCTATGTTATATCCTAGGAATTTTATAATTTTGTGTTTTACCGTTTGAGTTAATTTTTTGTGAATGGTGTAGTTTATGTCTATGCTCTCATTTTTGCATGTGGATGTCCAATTATTCCAGCACTCTTTATTGAACAGCTTACTTTTTCTCCACTGTATTATCTTTGCTCCTTTGTCAAAGATCAGTTGATTCTATCGATGTGACTCTATTTCTACCTTCTAAATTCTGTTCCATTATTCTATTAGTTTATTTTTTCACAATACCAATTGTCTTGATTAATGTAGCAATACGGTTGTGTATAGTTGAAGTTCTGTAGTGTCAGTCCTCCAATTCTGTTCTTTTCCTTCCATATACTGTTGGCATTTCTGGTCTTTTGCCTTTTCATATAAACTTCACTTTAATATCTGAAGTTTATCAATAACCAAAAAAAATAACTGGCTGGAATTTTCATCAAGATTGCATTGGATGTATATCTCAAGTTGGGAAGAAATGACATCTTGACAATATTAGTCTTCCTCTCCATGAACCTTCAATGGTTCTATATTTATTTAGGTCTTCTTTGATTTCTTCCATTAGAATTTTATACTTTTCCTCCTAGAGATCTTGTACATTTTTGTGAAATTCATTCCTAAGTGTTTTATTGGGGGAAGTGATAATATAAATGGTATTGTGTTTTAATTTTAAATTCTACTTGCTCATTCATGATATATGGAAACCAATTAACTTTTGTATATTAACCACGTATCCTGTAATCCTCCTATATTTCCTATTAGTTTCAGGAAGGTGTTTTTGCCAATTCTTTCAGATTGTCTACAAAGACAACGATTTCACCTGTGAACAAAGATAAAGTTATTCTTCCTTTTCATTCTGTATAATCTTTTATAGTAATTGGCTACAGTTGCCACAGCAAAATACCACAGACTGGGTTCATTAACCACCAATTTTTTTCTCCCAGTTCCAGAGACTAGAGATCCATGATCAAGGTGTGAGGATTCTCTCCTTGGCTTACAGATGTCTGCCTCTGGTTTCCTCTTCACATGGTCGTCCCTCAGAGCACATGCACCTCCCGTGTCTCTCTGTGTCCCAATCTCTTCTTATAAAGACACTGGCCAGACTGCATTAAAATCCACTGTAGCAGCCTTGTTTTGAAGGCTCTATCTCCAACTATAGTCACATACCGAGATACTAGGGGTTAGGGCTTCAACATATGAGCTGGGAAGACATAATTCAGCCCATAATACTTTTATTTCCTTTTTTGTCTATTGCATCACTTAAGACTTCCAAACAAATGCTGAAGAGATATGGTGAAGGGGGACATTCTTGCCTGATTCCTATCTTAGTGGAAAGCTTCTATTTTATCACCATTAAATTCAATCTTAGCTGTAGGTTTTTGTAGATATTCTTTTACAAGTTGAGGAAATGCCCCTTTATTCCTACTTTGCTAAGAGTTCCTTTATATTCCATCTGTTGGTACCATCACCAGAAACATGATACAAGCTCAAAAATGGTGAGACACACTTCCTTGGTGTACTCCCCTCATACTAATCAGTTAATCAGTTCTCTGTATTTAACATACAAATTTTCAAATCAGCCTTTTTTTTCACTTACACTGGTATATTTCAAGCCCACACCGATAACATGAACTGATATAGCAGTATACTGACTCCAATCTTATTCTTTTTAAATACATCTTCCACCTAGCCTTATGACTTTCCCTAATTGCCAGCACCTGTTCTCAGGCACACCACTTTGAAACCTGTATGTTTCTCTTTGGCATAAACATCTATGGATTTGAATTGTCTGTGCAAAGATGTGATTCTCACAGTAAGTGGTAAGCTCCCCCAAAGAATAAGGTTATTTATATCTGAACCCATAATAAAACATACTAAAATTACCAAATAAACGAATATCCAGGGGCATAGATGAGTAAATTTTAGACCACACACTATTTTAATGACTAACTTGCTCCATAACATTATTCAATATTTTTCACAATAATTAACACTGGGAAAAAATGCATGAAAATCCAAACTGAGGGAATGATTGCCCAAAAATGTATGCAGGTCTCTATCTACCACTTTGGTTCTTTATATTAAGATTTAGCAACTAGCAGTGTCTCAGAACAACCTACAATACCTGACACATTTGATATAAAATTTTCCAAGTTAATGTATATAGCAGTGATGCAATAGACAAAAAAGATTACTTATTGTAATAAATAATGCAATAGACAAAAAAGATTACTTATTATTTGTTTCTTATTATTTCTTCCTCTTGATAAAACACACATACCATACTTGACTCAAAATGAAAATTCTATTTAACATGATTAAAAAGTAGTTATTAAGTTGGAAAATATTATTTTTTAAAAAAATAAGTTGGGCATTGGGGCACCTGGGTGGCTCAGTCAGTTGAGCGTCTGACTCTTGGTTTCTGCTCAGGTCATGATCTCATGGGTCATGAGATTGAGCCCCATTTCATGCTCCATGCTCAGTGGGGAGTTTGAAATTCTCTCCCTCTGCCCCTGCCCATAATCTCTCTCTCACTCTCGCTTTCTCTCTCTCTCTCTCAAATAAAAAAGAAGAAAAAAGTTGGGCATTATTGTCAATGATTGTGTATAGTGCCAGGAACAATTTTAAGACAAATGCCAGATAAAATATTGTTTATACAGTATAATAACATATAAAAGTCAGATTCTGCAGCAAGCCATTAAAATAAATAGAAACCAATTCTGTGAAACAAAGTCGTATTTGAGATAGTGTGAGTTTCACCTTGAAAAATGATCTAATATCCAGTACATCTCCAATATCCAGGACATTCAGGATTAACAGCATTCCAAGTAACTCACCTTGAAAAAGTTCCGATAATATATTTTATGATGCTCAGGAGAATAATTTTCACTAATGGCCACAAGGAGTATGACAGAAATTGCCACAAAATCAACGGTAGAAAAGAAATAAAAATCAAGCAAGTGTATTTCTCTTCTCTAGAAGTTTCTTTAGAGCTTCTTTGACATCTTTGTTTCTCGGGGAGTAAATCAAAGGATTCAACATGGGAGTGACTAAGGTGTAACATAAGGAGGCCACTTTACTCAGCTCAGGAAATCTGTCCGGTATGAGATACATAAAAAAGACAGCACCATACAGTACACTCACGACTCCTAGGTGAGAGCTGCAAGTGAAGAAGGCTTTCTTACGTCCCTCAGAGGAGCGTATCTTTAGAACTGTGGACACAATATACAAGTAAGAAATAATAATAACTATGATGGTAGGTAAGATAATGATGCCTGATAAGGAGAAAGAAATCATCCTATAAATGAAGAGATCAGAACAAGATATCCTCTGAAGTGGGCGAGTATCACAGTAAAAGTGGTCAATGGCCCGGGAAGCACAAAAGGGCAAAGTAAATGTCATGCCTGTTTGAAGAATTGAGCTGACGCAGCCACAAAAATAGGAACCAGCCCACCAACTGAATGCAGAGACTAGTTGACATCTGGACAGAGTAGAGGAGTGGGTTGCAGATGGCAATGAAGCGGTCATAAGCCATGGCTGCCAAGAGAAATCCCTCAGCCACAATGAACAAGGCAAAGAGAAAGAACTGGGTCATACGGCCTGCAAAGGAGATGGACTTGCTCTCAGACCAGAAGTTGATCATAGCCTTGGGTGCAATAACAGAAGAATAGAAGAGGTCAATGAATGACAGGTTGCCTAGGAAGAAATACATTGGCGTGTTCAGTCGCGGATCAGTCATAATAACGGTCATCATCCCAACATTCCCTAGAAGGATCATGGCATACACAAGCAGAAAGAGCAGGAAGAGGAGAATGTGGAGTTCTGGGCGGACCGTGAAGCCTACAAGAATGAAGTCAGTCACTTCTGAGTGATTGCTTGTCCCCCTCTCACCCATGGCAGAAACCTGCTGAGAGGCACAAGGAAAAATAAACAGAAGAACTCTGGGCTTTAATCCTAGCTACAAATGATCATTGTAGAATTAGGACTTACAGACCTGTTCTATAGTCATCATTCATTTTAATTTTATAAAATCACTGTGACTTAAATTTAAACCATTGCAATTGATGATGAATCAAAAGGTTAGTTTTATGTCCCTCTTTCTGCAAGTGGTGGAATTAGATTTTTTTTCCCTCTGATCTAATGCAATTCCTTTCCACCCAAATGTATTTGTAAGTATCACTTCTGTGTATGTTTCTGAATCATGATTTATGTAATAAATTCATTGCCATGAAGGATTAATTGGAAGAGAGCACACATAATTTAATAGACGACATTTGGGAAAGAATTACAGTACCTACATCTGGAGTGATTAGGGGATTCAGCAGCCTGCTTTAGGAAAACCTAACTTTACATTACAAACCAGCAGATACAAAGAAAGTGACTGAATTTAAAAACGACTTAAGAGGTACAATTACTTTTTGTGGGTAATGGAAATTTTGAATTGTGATCTAAGTTATTTACTCATTAAGATCAAAGTTGTGCACAAACAAACACAAGCATTATTAGGACGGAAATACTAGTATTTCTCTCCCAGGTGGGCCTCTGCAGCCCCTTCATAATGATCATTTCCCAGCATTTCATCAGCCTGCAGCTCATAGTTTTTTTAAGAAGGCCTACAGGTAGTCTAGATGGAAGGGTTACTTTAGAAAAGGGTAGTGGAAAAAAAAAAAAAAAAGAAAAAGATACTGAACAAAAAAACACACATGAGGGATTGTTGATTGCGTTCTTATTTGCCTAGGATATGACTTTCACAGCCATCATACCTCATTTACTTGACAGCTCAACTAAGGATTTGAACTGATTGTGTTAACAATATGGTCACTCTTTCTGTCCTCTCAGGGCTCTCTATGCATGGTTCTGCCTAAATAACAATAATAATAACAATAATGGAGCACTTTTTATATGCTGGCCACTCTTCTAAATGCATTTATACGAGTTCTTTTAATCCATACAACAATAATATGAGGTGAGTACTATTTTATTCCCTTGTTTACACATGGGGAAACTAAGATACAGAGAAGTGAAGTCTGTTGATAGCCACCTACTAGGGTCAGAATTGGCATCTGTAGTAAAAAAATGTGGCTCCAGAATCCATGCATTCTTAATCACTGCAGATTACCACATTTTATAATAAGCTGGTTCCTTTACTGGATTTACTTCTATTTGTACTTCGCAGTTAAAGTTTCCTGTCCCCAAAATAAGTTCTCCAATCTTTCAACCTATGTTAAAACATGTCTGCATATATCATGCTCCCAAGGATAATAGCTATTATCACCATATTTTAATATTCATATTGAGTATTAATAAGTTATTCCTTAAGATCAAAACTTCAACTTGTCCTCATACATGTCAGCACAATATTCTGTGTCTGGCAGATTGCAATTAATCAATATCTATTATATAGATAGACGATTGAATGACAATTGAGCATGCAAAATAGAAAAACTTGAAGACTTTGAAATACTCAAATGGTTAGCATGTGTTTAGGTTTAAGTACAGGAACGTCCGGGGCTGCTTCTCACATTTACTAACTGGGGCCTTGGACTAAGTGATTTATGTAATTTGCTTATATCCTCGATATAACCTACTTATGGTATTTAAGTTATTGCTGTAACTTCCAGCAAGTTACTATACCACTGTATCCTCACATAAACCAGGGATGAAAACACTATAACTCCCAAAGTTTTCTTGGGAGTACTTAGACAGTGCATGTAAATAGTACCATTTCTGACAGAATAAGCACTTGACAGATATTAACTATTATTATATTTATCATATCTTTCTGTGCTCAATCCAACAATGCACACCAAAATAATCAGCACTAATTAGGTTGAAAATTAACAATATGTTTTGGATATTATTTTTTTGGATAAACCATTCTAAGTTGAGGGAAGGAATCAGAGAAAATGTTAAACACTAAAAAGAATAAAGAAATCTGAGAGAAGTGTTATATCTTGCCCAAGAAAGAGATGACTGACAGAAAAGTGGCATGGCGTCTTACTGTTATATTTTTGTTATTCACCAGCTCCATCAAAACTTAAATATGCAAATCATTGTATTATAAAAAATTTTAAATAGATAATACTTGAGGTCTGAGGAGGCATAAAATACTTACTTAAAAGGTGAAAAGAGAGCCTAAAGTAGTCATGATATATTTCTTAAATATATTTTATTTATTTTCTTCTAATATCCCCCAGGGGTAAGATTGTAGATCATTTTAATTATCCAGATTTATTCCTATCAAACTTGTTCTATTGTTAATAAGTTTATGCCCAAAGACATTTATACCTAGAAAAGGGAGAGTCTTTCCTAGAGTACCCAATAAACAAGTAGTCTGTTTGTGACTTATTACTTGTCAAAACTCACATGTTTTAAGATTTACCCTCATCTTATATTGTTTGGTATTTTGTCAGATTCTGAAAAGGAAGCAGCAGAATCCTGATGTTTTATTCTTGTTGTTGTCTTAATTCTAGAAAGGGTAAACATAAAGTTAATTAATGACCATGTTACAAGTTCTAATAACCACTATGTCAAGATAAAATGAATCCCTCCTCCCAAAAAATTCCAAACCCATGTTTATCATCCCAGTTTTAGTTCTTCCCATAGAGAAATTGGGCTAATTTCCCTTGTTGATCTAATTAAAAATTGTACTTTCCTTAGGTAGTTGATTCCTTGAAAAATGCTATAATCCTTTGTGGAAGAGACACAAGATAAATTTTCCAAATGATGCTTTGCAAATACTGAAACAGTTCCAGGAATTATATTCTACAGTTATACAAAGTGAACCTGAGGAATCAATCCGCAGGCTATTCTCTGTCCTGCACTCTCGGATGCTGAATGCTTTTAAAGAAGTAAAGTAGATTACCTTGGATATGTAAGTAGAGGTCCTGAGCCATCTGGAATCTCTGATCATCTACCAGAAAATCAGCAGCAGTCATCTATACTGGCTTTGATTTTACTATAACAGTGTAACTTTTTCAAATAATTACAGCATTGAGGTTTCTCTTACCTTCTGGGACATAGTCCCCCTGGGAGAGAAGGAAGCATAAGTTATTAAGGTACCCAGGCTCCAGAGCCAAGATCCATGAGGACCACAGAGGCTCTAGATTTGGAAAAAAAAATAAAAGTAAGAAAGGAAGGAAGGAAAGGAAAGGAAAGGAAAGGAAAAGAAAAAGAAGAAGGAAAAGGAAGTAAAAAGAAAAAGAAAGAAAAAGGAAAAGAAAGAGAAAAGGAAAAAAAAGAAAGAAAGAAAAATAAAGGAAAAAGAAGAGCCTAAACTTACTAGGAGTCAAAATACATACAACAGTTTATTTTTTTCTTTTCTTGTGTGAATCCTTTGAAAGAGACCAAAAGGATCTTTCAGTCAGTTTTAATTTCTTCGCTGAAAAAGAAGCATTTCAATTTGTCATTACATCATTACAACAAAACTTATGGTAGGTTAATTGACATAGATATGAAAGAAAATACTGTGTCATGAAATATATTTTTAGGGAAATTTTTCTCCTAGTCACAAAGTTCACTCATTTTTACTTAAAACTCTCTATATTTATTTTTTAGCTATATTTTGTCAATAATAATTGATAATTAGACGTACAATAGCATGGGGATGATGTGGGGCAAATTAGCCGAGCAAATGCCCTCTAATTCCTTAAGTAGAGGTTAAATAATGATTAACTGTATTTACAGTTTGGTTCACATTGTAATTTTTTTGTTTTTATTATGTTATGTTAATCACCATACATTACATCATTAGTTTTTGATGTAGTGTTCCATGATTCATTATTTGCGTATAACACCCAGTGCTCCATGCAGAACATGCCCTCTCTAATACCCATCACCAGGCTAACCCATCCTCCCAACCCCCTCCACTCTAGAACCCTCAGTTTGTTTTTCAGAGTCCATTGTCTCTCATGGTTCATCTCCCCCTCCGATTGTAATTTTAATTGCTTAAAAGTTGTTTGTCTAGGTGTCACATATTAAGTAATTTCTCAACAGTCACTGTATAAACTTCAAATATTTTTTAAATTGTTCAATATCAGTCCAAAAAATCCAAATTTGTATATGATAAAAATTAAATCGTTGAGGGGCGCCTGGGTGGCCCAGTCATTAGGCGTCTGCCTTCAGCTCAGGTCATGCTCCTGGGGTCCTGAGTTCGATCCCCGCATCAGGCTCCCTGCTCCACGGGAAGCCTGCTTCTCCCTCTCCCACTCCCCCTGCTTGTGTTCCCTCTCTCACTGTGTCTCTCTCTGTCAAATAAATAAATAAACTCTTTAAAAAAAATTAAATCATTGAGTAACTGCCATAAAGACATTTCATGTAATATAGTAAACTTAAAGGGAAGAAAATAATGGTAGCTCCTAAGTCCTCACATATGCAACTGGTCACGGGCAATAGTTGATATTTTCTTTCCATCTTCCCCTTGATCTCAACAATAAACTCAGAATCCAGAGCTGTTTACCTGGTGGAGTCATTCAAACTCCACTGATGAAGCATCTGGACCCTTGCGGTCTTGCCATGTTGAATTGCTATACTGGTTGATTAGTATTTACTGTCAGACACGATGGTGTTAGAAGGCATTCTGGAAAATTCCCTGGGTTGCTTCTATACACCTCCCCCTCTCCTTTCTATTAATATCTTTTGCTAATCACTATCAGTTACCAGAAAGAATACAAAGCATTTTGTTTACCTGTTGGTTCAGTGAAATGAATACCCAGGAGACAGGAACAATTGCTGTGTCCCCCAGTAAAATTATCCCTCTGTTGAGTAACAAGTATACTAATTCAGAACAGTGTAATGACATACGGACAGCAAGGGAGAAAAAAAAGTGGGTTAGCAGGTTTTAGTGTGTAGCTGGCATTCCCATTTTCACCCAAGGTACTTGGGCCAACAGTCTGATTATGAAAGAAATAGCCTCATACATTATTTGCTAATGCAGAGTATAAGCCATATCCTTGAGACAATAACCCAACTCTGTAAAGTGCTAACAGCCAGTTGTTCCAACAACTGAGTCTTCAGTAAGTAATTCCACCATTCCATAAGTTCACCTGATTCTGCTTGATGAGGTGCCTGATGATTCCTCTGAATTCCATGGGAATGAGTGTATTGCCTTACTTCTGTTCTTGTACAGTGAGTGCATTGCACCAAAGCTCTACTGCAATATGGCATAATAGTGAATAAGGCATTTGTTCAATCCTGATACAGTTGTGTTAACAGAAGCAATTGAGCAAAATGGGCAAAATAACAACTAGAGTAGAGCCTGGGTGAATCACTTTTACCATGAGATCTACCCTTTTAAGAAATTTTTAAGTGTGCAACACAGTATTGTAACTACATGCACAATGTTATACAGCATCTCTAGAGCTCATTCATCTTGCATAATTTAAATAAGTTGAAGCCCTTTGAATGGCAATTCCTCATTTTCCCCTCCTCTGAGCCCCAAGCAATCACCATTCTACTCTCTGCTTCTATGAGGTTGTCTTTTTTTCTTTTCTTTGAACCTGGCTTTTTGAGATACCTTATATAATTGGAATGTGGAGTATCTGTCTGTGATTGGCATTTTCACTTAGCATAATGTGTTTCAGGTTCATCCATGTTGTCACTGTGGCAGAACCTCCTTCCTTTTTAGTGCCAAATAATGTTCCATTGTATGTATATGCCACATTTTCTTTATCCATTCATCTGTCAATGGACATTTTGTTTTTCTCCATATATTTTTGATAATCATCAGAAAATTGTGCACTTACCATGAGTAATTTCTAGGTCAACCATGTTTAGCAATCCACGCTGTGAGTTCTAGCTCTTTTACCATCGCTGTATTATTGATGAGAACCCAATGAATGAGCAATGAAGTAGATGGCAAAGAATCTGGATGACAATGGATTACTGCCTTTACCAGATTACTGAAAACCTGATTCATATCTGATATGAATTACCAAGCATTCATGTGGGAAGTTAATATTCTCAATTCCTTTTACCATTTAGGGAGGTCCATCTACAAACAGACAAGCATGTCAGTAATCCTTCAATCTTCTTGCTTTCAAGTTCCTAGGTATCCACGTAAACCACTAGCCCACTGGCCCTAAATCAGTGTAAATATGTGTCCAGACTATATTCCAGACAAGAGAATAACTGTGCAGCTTGAAATTATGTCCATTAAGAATATTTTCCTTACAAGTGTCATTAGGAAATAACTTATTTTTGGACCAGAATGTTGCTATAGCAGTCTATTTCCTGCCAGTATCACATGAAGCACCATCTATAAACCTGGCTCAATTTCTTTTTTTCTCAGAAACTAATAATGCTAAGATTCCAATCTTATCTCAAATCATCTATGACCTATGTTTAAATGTTCATATAATGACCAGCCAACTTTGATAATATTTTTGGTATTGTTTTTCCCCATTGAAGATCCCAAATTCAGAAGAAAACAAATTTTATTTATTTTTTATTTTTTATTTTTTAAAGATTTTATTCATTTATTTGAGAGAGAATGAGATAGAGAGAGCATGAGAGAGGGGAGGGTCAGCGGGAGAAGCAGACTCCCTGCCGAGCAGGCAGCCCGATGCGGGACTCGATCCCGGGACTCCAGGATCATGACCTGAGCCGAAAGCAGTCGCTTAACCAACTGAGCCACCCAGGCGCCCGAAAACAAATTTTAAAAGGGTATTTTGTACTCTAAATATTTTTTTGAGTTTTTAACATGGTTCCTCCCTTTCCTTGTGATCCATTATGACATGATAGTAATGAGTGAGAAATGATGATATAAATAATTATTTATAATTATTGTGCTCCCTCTGATTAATTAGCTTATCACAGTTATTTCAGTGGCCTGGTTTGTAAGTCCACAATATGGTTAATTGTCAGGTCAAAAAAGAAAAACTCAATCTTCCTAAAATTATGTATAGGTAAATGTATTTAATGTAAATATATTTCACTGATTGTATAATACTCATGATCAGTAGAAATTTGATCATGTACAAAGATTGATACAATGTTTGTTTTTATTAATTGCCATAAATGGACTACATACATTAAAAAATACAAGTCATAAATATATGGCACAATAACATTCTTTCCTGCTGAAGGGGATAACTCAAGATTATAATATTCATCATATAAAAACTAGAAGATGTAAACCCAAATTTGTTATCCATTTCAAATATTAATAGTAAATTTAGGAAGATTCTACCCTAAAAATGCATACATAAATTTCCTATTGAGAATATAGTTATATCTTAAAATAATAACTGTTCTTCCCCTTTTATGTTTTTAATTCATTTTCTTATTTCATTGGCTATAATACTATATATGTGTGTGTGTATGTGTATATATATATATATATGTGTGTATATACATACATATATGTAATTTAAAAAATCAAAGAGGAGGGAACACTCCCAAATTTATTTATAAGGCTGGCATTATCCTGATGCCAAAACCACAAAAGGACACTACTAGAAAACTACAGGCCAATATCCATGATAAATATGGATGCAAAATTTCTCAGTAATATGCTAGCAAATCCAATTCAGCAGCACATTAAAAGGATCATTCATCATGATCAAGTGATTTGTCTTTGTTTATGCAAGGGTGGTTCAACATACCTAAATCAATCAAAGTGATACAGTACATTAACCAAATGAAACAAGAATCATATAATCATCTCAACAGACACAGAAAAATCATTTTACAAAACTCAACATCCTTTCATGATAAAAACTGTGGCCAGATTAGGCATAGAAGGAACATATGCCAACAAAATAAAGGCCATATATGACAAGCCCACATCATCTTCAATGATAAAAGATTGAAAATCATTCCTCTAAGACTGGTAACAACACAAGAGTGCCCACTCTCACCACTCTTATTCAACATGGTACTCACTAGAGTGATAAAAAGAAATAGAAATAAAAGAAATCAGAAATGGAAAGGAAAAGGTAATACTTTTTCTTCTTGCAGGTAACATGATTTTTTTTTTATTTTTAAAGATTTTATTTATTTGAGAGAGAGAGAGTACAAGCAGGCAGAGAGGCAGAGGGAGAAGAGACTCCCCACTGAGCAGGGAGCCCAATGTGGGTCTTGAACTCAGGACCCCGAGATCGTGACCTGAGCTGAAGGCAGGCACTTAACCAACAGAGCCACCCAGGTGCCCCATGATTTTATATTTAGAAAATCCAAAAGAGATCAGACTTGTGGCTATCAGAAGCAGATGGTAGATAATTGCCATAATTTATTTTTGTTGCTGCTATTGTTGTTTGGTTCATTCATTGTTTTTGGCTTTTATTATAGCAGTTGCCAGGAGAGGAGGACCATTCTCACAAACATTGCAAGTTTTTCCATCCCTCTTTCTCTAGGAATTAATTCAGTTTTTAAATTAGATGAAAATAAATCATAGTGGCTTGAATAGAAGGGAGAGTTCTTTGTTCTCCCAAGCATAGTGAGCTAACTTTAATTCATTAAATATTTACAAACATTTCTTTCCTTTGATGTAGGTCAGTCTATTTGAACTAGATGTTCTTACATTAAATAAATATGACAGATTCCTAGGATAAACTAACCTCCAAGAGTGACCGCCAAAGTGACCATGTATATATTGGGCTACAATTACATACAGTCTGTTGTTTAAAAATCTAATATTCCTCCCTAAAAAAGGAAAGAAGCTAGCCTTAGATTAACTCAGATAACTGATAGGAACAGTTTCACAGCTTCAAGCACAGATCAAGGAAGACAGACCAGACAAGATACTGTTAAGGATTCTGTCTACAAATAAACTAAATTAGTAGCAGAGAAGTATGGTGTAACATAGGAAAAGTCTCTCAACCATATGGTTACAACCAGGCTACAGTCTTCGTAAGCCATGTTTGCATGGCCAGGCTGTGAAAAGGTAAGCATCTGAAGTCACTGAAGGATTTCCAGAAGCTTGCAGACTGACATCAGAACAAGGGCAGATATCAACCTTTTAGCACTGTCAACACAGTAGATATCTACAAAAAGAGGAATAACAAAGATTTTTTAAAATTATATTAATCCAGAACAGCAGTAAAGCTGAAATAAAACAGAAAACCATACTTCCTGAAGTTTGCAGTAAGGACAAGATGGCCAAATGATTAATGAAATGGATTCTCAATGTTTCTGCCCCTAATGGAAGAAACAGAATTAGACTTGGCTAAGGATGAGATTCACTGAGAAACCCAAAGTTCCTGGTCATTGATACCTAGTCAATCATCAGATTAGCCAAAGGAAACTGAGCCAAGATTCTAAGAACCCAAAATGTTGCCGAATCAAGTTGCATTATGAGGTTGGCAAAATGAAAATTCAGAGGAAATAGAGGCATATTTCAGGGAATGATCATATTAACTGTCAAAGAATGTATCAAGGCGAGTTAATGCACTGAGAATCTACCCATATTTGTGTAAATACATGAGGGAGAACAGCTTATCTAAAATTTCTCTCACAATCCTGAAAGCAGCGTGGGAGAAGATACCTGTAACCTACAATGGTAGAAACATTAGATTGGCAACAGACCTACCACAGAGACTGGCAGGCCAGAAAAGACTGGCATGATATATTCAGAGCACTAAACGAGAAAAATATGCAGCCAAGAATACTATATGCAGCTAAGCTGTCATTGAAAATAGGAGAGATCAAAAGCTTCCAGGACAAACAAAAACTAAAGGAATTTGCAAACATGAAACCAGCCCTACAAGAAATATTGAAAGGGATCCTCTAGGCAAAGAGAGAGCCTAAAAGTAACATAGACCAGAAAGGAACACAAACAATATACAGTAACAGTCACCTTACAGGCAATACAATGGCACTAAATTCATATCTTTCAATAGTTACCCTGAATGTAAATGGGCTCAATGCCCCAATCAAAAGACACAGGCTATCAGATTGGATAAAAAAACAAGACCCATCGATATGCAGTCTGCAAGAGACTCATTTTAGACCCAAAGATACCTCCAGATTGAAAGTGAGGGGGTGGAAAACCATTCACCATGCTAATGGACACCAAAAGAAAGCTGGGTTGGTGATCCTT
>NC_138373.1:106058102-106078061 GCF_054177405.1 Leptonychotes weddellii | reverse complement strand
ATACTAGCCCTTTATCTGATATGTCATTTGCAAATATCTTCTCCCATTCTGTCAGTTGTCTTTTGGTTTTGTGGACTGTTTCTTTTGCTGTGCAAAAGCTTTTTATCTTGATGAAGTCCCAATAGTTCATTTTTGCCCTTGCTTCCCTTGCCTTTGGCGATGTTTCTAGGAAGAAGTTGCTATGGCTGAGGTCGAAGAGGTTGCTGCCTGTCTTCTTCTTTAGGATTTTGATGGACTCCTGTCTCACATTGAGGTCTTTCAACCATTTGGAGTCTATTTTTGTGTGTGCTGTAAGGAAACGGTCCAGTTTCATTCTTCTGCATGTGGCTATCCAATTTTCCCAACACCATTTGTTGGAGAGACTGTCTTTTTTCCATTGGACATTCTTTCCTGCTTTGTCAAAGATTAGTTGACCAAAGAGTTGAGGGTCCATTTTTGGGCTCTGTATTCTGTTCCATTGACCTATGTGTCTGTTTTTGTGCCAGTACTGTACTGTCTTGATGATGACACCTTTGTAGCAGAGCTTGAAGTCTGGAATTGTGATGCCACCAGCTTTGCTTTTCTTTTTCAACATTCCTCTGGCTATTCGGGGTCTTCTCTGGTTCCATACAAATTTTAGGATTATTTGTTCCATTTCTTTGAAAAAAGTGGGTGGTACTTTGATAGGGATTGCATTGAGTGTGTAGATTGCTCTAGGTAGCATTGATATCTTCACAATATTTGTTCTTCCAATCCATGAGCATGGAACATTTTTCCATTTCTTTGTGTCTTCCTCAATTTCTTTCATGAGTATTTTATAGTTTTCTGAGTACAGATTCTTTGCCTCTTTGGTTAGATTTATTCCTAGGTATCTTATGGTTTTGGGTGCAATTGTAAATGGGATCGACTCCTTAATTCCTCTTTCTTCTGTCTTGTTGTTGGTGTATAGGAATGCCACTGATTTCTGTGCACTGATTTTATATCCTGCCACTTTACTGAATTCCTGTATAAGTTTTAGCAGTTTTGGGGTGGAGTCTTTTGGGTTTTCCACATAAAGTATCATATCATCTGCAAAGAGTTGCACTTGTTTTCTTAGTCCAATTTGCAAATGCCTGTCTATAAAACAACCCTGGTATTTATATGCCCCTTGGGTCTGTTCTTCTACCTCTTAAGAAGGCCTGCAACACACCGTTCTCAGATCCCCCTCAGTGACTTCTTCCTCAAACTGTTGCTGCTGCTGAGCCATCTGTCACTGCCCACAGACTGCAAGCCTCTCTGGAAAGCTGAGCCCCAGCAAGCTGGGGCCCAGGCCCAGGAATGGGATGCTGCAGCCACAGCAGGATTTATGCTAACTAGGGAGGGATTGGCGGGGGGAGGCAAACTTCACATAGCAAAGAAGACTCTAGATATTTGTTTATGACTCCAATAAATATTTATGGGATAGGTTCTGTGAGCAAAGCACTCTTTTCAAAGGCTAGTCCCTGTCCTCCAACAATAATAAATGGTGTGCTTAATGAAAGAGTTAGAAAGGACTGTAGAATCTGTAACACTGCCAATCAATCAATACATGTTATAGATCATTGAACCAGACCCCTTTAACATTATGTATTACTAGAGAGCTAAGACTGGAAGGTGCAAAGTACTGAAATTCATACTATATAAATGAGGAATCCCTTATAATTTCTCAAAAAGGAGATGTTCTAATAAGATGTCAAAAAATAAACACTAAGCAAAGTCAAGGAGGGACAGGGTTATTCTTTGTCTAAGAGTCAAGTTCCTCAAATCAAATCAAATCATCAAATCAAATCAAAACCTCAGCTGTCTGGGTCTGTCCATTCACTCACCCCCTGATCCAACTTCCAACCCCCCTCATCACCCATATTGCCCCTTGGAGAGAACACCTGGGCCCTGGGCCTATCTCGTCCTCAAATTTACACAAATGTCTCAGATTAGCAAGAATGTCACTAATTTCATATTATCAGATTTTTCCCTAATAAATACATCAATTTTGGCTCTTAAAAAAAAAACAATCACACAGTAATTTGTGTTTGCTTTCTTTGCAAAAATTTGGGATAAGGAAGTGAAAAGTGAGGGCTAAGCAAAAGGTACACCTAGAAAAATTTTGAAAATATAACAAGATGCCCAGAAGATATAGACAGATACAGATACAGATGGCCAATTGTAAATTTATTTTAGTTTAGTTTGAAAGTAATATGGGAATATTGGAAGCAAATAGATGAAGACTAAAAACAATGATCAAACCTGCAGATGTTTCCCCTGCACAACACAAACATTCTGGTTCTTTGAGCATCACTGAGTAACTAACCAATTTAAAAGAAAAAAACATGGGGTGCCTGGGTGACTCAGTCATTAAGCGTCTGCCTTCGGCTCAGGTCATGATCCCAGGGTCTTGGAATCAAGCCCCGCATCGGGCTCCTTGCTCATCGAGAAGACTGCTTCTCCCTCTCCCACTCCCCCTGCTTGTGTTCCCTCTCTTGCTGTGTCTCTCTCTGTCAAATAAATAAATAAAATCTTTGAAAAGAAAAAAACATTTCATCTAGCTCTGTCCAGGAGAACAAAGATAAACAAATGGCCTGCAAACATACATGATGTTTGGTTTGCTTGTGGGATTCCTGGTGTAATAGTAAAACAAATAGAGGGGCACATGAGTGGGTCAGTCAGTTAAGTGTCTGACTCTTGGTTTCATCTCAGGTCATGATTTCAGGGTCCTGGGATTGAGCCCCATGTGAGGCTCCATGCTCAGCAGGGAGTCTGCTCTAGGATTCTCTCCATCTGGTTCTCCAACCCCCCCCACCCCACCTCCTGCTTGCATGCTCTCTCTCCCTCTCAAATAAATCAATCTTTTTTTTTTTTAAAGAGAGGTTTCTTTATTCCACTTTCATTCTAATATCCTCATACAATTAACATACCAATATTTAGCATAGCTGGATATGAAGCTACCTCTCTCAGTTCTCAGGACCCTAGGAATCCAGAGGTGTCCCCAGACAGAATTGTCTATGACCTATGAAAACAGTTGTGTTGCTGCTCCCTCACCCTTTATCACCTTAAACCACTCTCAATGCCTCCTGGTCTCTCTGTTTTCTTGTCCCATTCTCACTCGGGCATATGTGAACGGCTAGAAACTGCCCTGCCCAATCCCTGTGCTCACTGGAAGAAAATGAATATGGGAGCAGAGCTCTTCCCCCAGGGGCTCCGCGTGACTGATTTCCATAGGAAACAATCAACGGGACTCTGGCCCAATTGTGTGTGTGTGGAGGCTGAGTGAGAGGGAGGAGGAGGTAGCCCTGGAAAGGGGCTGCCCACCGCTCTAATGAGAGGCAGGACTGCGACTGGGATCATGACAGATGGGGTATGAATACCAGACTGGCACCTTGAAAAAGTTTCTCCTGGGCTTGCAGAGGGACAGGAGAGGAGTCCAGTTCTGGGGACAGAGCATCAACAAGACTGCTCTGCCTCTGACCCACTCCCCATCTATCAAAGAGGCCCTGAGTGATCTATGTATCCCCAAACCCCATTCAGAGAAAATATACTGAAAATATATTCAGTCAATAGACTGAACAAAGATGCCTGCCAGATGCATTGGTTTGTTAAGAGCACCTTCTCCAAAACAAACTATTCCTAGAGCCAGGATACCAGCCACCGACATGATACCTTGCCATTTTCCTGTGTTAAAATGCCAGCGACTCTCTGTCACCAGCAGGATCAAGTCCACACCTTAGGCAGGTACTACTCGGTTGTAGTTTATTGGAACTCATCCTTAACCAACCCTTCCAAACACACCACCCCCAGTACTACACACGGATCCCTCAGAACAGGTCTGATTCCCAGGACGCCCCAATCACTTTCAAGCTTGGCTATTCCCATTGCATGGAATGCTTCCTTCTACTTTCACCACTTAAGGTATAGCTTAAATGTCTTTATAACAGTCTCTGTCTTCTCTCTATACAAACTTCCTTTCTCTGTGTCATGTAATACTGGGGTGATGCTTTTACATTAGCAAATACCAACCATTTTGTGGCAACGTAACATCTATCTCTCTCTAGACATAAAAAGCACAAGATGTTGCTACTTGAGGGACAGAGCAACTAACTTCTTGTGCTTTTTATTCCAAGTCTAGATCCTGGCGACACTTTTAAAAAGAGTGTATGCCCTTGATAATGAACCACGTCTGGTTCTGATGCTTGCTCTGTCTCAATGTTTTTCAATTGTGATGTTTACCTTTTTGGTATGCCTTGCGATGTTTTTCTTGATAGTTGGACCTGCTGAAGTAGGTCATAGGAACTGGTATAAATAGGCCACAGGTGATGTGGTGGTGGGATGTGGAGGAGGGGAAGCATTCTATGGTCCTGTGACTAGGTCTCTTTCTGTCTTTCGGTGAGCCTGTGCCCTGCACTGTGAACGTCACAGGATGCAACAGCTGGAGCTGGCTGGAGTGGGGCATTACCCACCCCAGTCAGGCAAGCTCTCTCTAACTAATTTCTCCAGAGGGCAGAGCTTGTTAAGAAGAACAGAACATTCTGAGGTATTTTAGAATTGTCTCTTTCCCCTCCCACTGCTAGAAGCACAAGGGGATTTTTCTCAGATATTTGCTGTGAGAACCTGGTTGAGCGCCTAGAGGTAAATCTCACAAAAGTATTGCTCTCCCTTCCCCCCACCCCTGCACCAGGACTGGGTCCCCCTGGATTTTTTAACTCTCCGAGCTGCCCCCACTGGGCCTCCAGCAATCTGTCATTTACAGTTCAGGTTTCCCCACCCCGGCGCTGGTTCCCACAGTGGTTTTTGCTCTGGACTCTCTGCTCTGGGAAACAGGATGATCTGGATTCTCCTGTCTATCTCGCCAATTTTGGAGGCAGTGATTGGCCTTGTGTCCTCCCCTTTCTTACAAATCCAAGAAGAATTGTTGTTTTTTCAATCTCTTTAGCTTTTTACTTGTTAAGGTAGAGTGGCAACTTAGAAGCTTCTTAAATGTGGAATGGGAAACTGGAATTTTGCCTGTGGACTTAAATTTTTGGACTTTAACCATTTCTCAAGATTATAGATGTCTTTGGAGCATAAATTTTGTGTTGTGTTCTTCTTTTAAATTCCGTTGGCCTCCATGTCAGGTCCACAAAGTACAAGGCAGAAATATGTTTGCTTACAGACTACTATTTGGTTGGTGCCTCCCGTGTGTCAGCCATTTTACATATTTCTTCTCAAAACCATCCTCTGAGGGGCACAGCTTCTCCCAATTTATAGGTAAGGAAAACTGAAGCTCAGGTATGGAGCTCGCCCACTGCCACACAAGCAGTAAAATAGCCCCAGTGCTATTGGAACCCTGGTCTCACCCTAAAGTTTAGTCTGGGGACTCCTAGCCATCTCATCAACTCACCCATTTCCTGAGAAATCTGTTCTATGTTTTCTGCTACTGTGTTTTTCCTATGCCTCTGAGAAAAGAGTGGGAAATATGAGTATTTTCTGGAATTTTCTAACCCACTTGGATGTAAATTTGAGAGGGGAAATAAGTGGGGACAAAATATTCCACTTTCAGAAGAAACTCTTTTTCTATAGACCAGTGCTAAGTATTTTACATCTCAATTTTATGAGATGTTAAAAAAAATAATAAAGGGAAACTGAAAAATGAACTAATTGTACATAGGGAGTATAATGAAAAGAACAGTATGGGAGTGAGTAATCCTGCCTACAGCTTTGTTATCCAATAGCTGGATCTGGGATCATGAGCACCTTGCTGAATATCTCATACATTCATCTTACTCATCAGTATAATTGAAGGACTTGAAGTAGATGAACTTATAGTCAATCTAGACATAAGATTGCATTAAGTTCCAGCCTATTTTATTCTAGTGTTCCCAATATACTGTAATGATTTAGGTAGGGGAGCTTGGAAATGCCTGACCTATATATAGAAAACACTATATAGAGATCTTGTGAATGACAACATTAACAACTGCTCCAAATACATTGAGGGTGTTAGAGTATAGAACTTACCTTCAGTTTCCTTTTAGAGCTTAGGAAGAGGAAAGGAACTGGTTCCAATTAAAATATTTCAGGTTAGGCATCTAGGAGGTGAGGATGGATAAAAGGAAACTGTGCAGAAAGAACAAAAGCCTGGAAGGAACAGAGGAAATGTGGACAGAAGGAAAATAAGTTTTATTTCAGAGTTGCCAAATACCTATAGATCCAATGTCCCTGTCCCCATCCACACTTCTCAGGATGGAAAAAACATCACTGTATGAAAAGAAAAAGAAATCCCCTCACTCTAGTTTTTGAAAAGCAAAGATAAATAAAGGAGGTTAGATCCTCATCTGAGCCCGATTTTCTGCAAAGCTGGCTGCATTAGATGCTAATCCCTCAGGCCTTAGGGGGCTACTGCACTCAGTCTATGACCCCTAATCCCCTCTTATAGGTCCCCTAGAGTAAGTGATACTGTGCGAACTGCCTGGATGGGACCCTGGCCACATCTGGTCCCAGGACCCTCTGTTCTGCATTGAAATAGAAGG
This sequence comes from Leptonychotes weddellii, assembly GCF_054177405.1. NCBI lineage: Eukaryota > Metazoa > Chordata > Mammalia > Carnivora > Phocidae > Leptonychotes > Leptonychotes weddellii. The sequence goes on along the minus strand of NC_138373.1, from coordinate 106,071,564 downwards.
ATGGATAAACAATTTGGACTTTGTCTCATTCTCCCTTTGAAGGGTGCAAACTTACTACCCCAAGTGCTGAGCCCCTGACTCAATTAGTCCGCTAATGTGATTATATGCTAATCTGGGTTTTATTTTGCATCTGATTTTCATGTTATTTGCTTGATTTTAAAATAAGCAGAAGCCCTCCTGTGTATGGTTCCCACTTCCTAATAGAGCATGAATTCTTACACCTGACATGATCCAGGTGTTCTTTAATTCCAGTTAGATCAGGCTATTATGAGAACCTGTGTAAGAACACAGGTCCAGCTCTCCTTTTTGACATTTTATAAATCCTCACAATATTCTTGGTTTAGTCCCTGACACGTATGTATCCACTGAAAGAAGAAAGAAAAGTTTTAGCCACTCAAAAAAAATTTTTCTCCAGAGAAATCTGGACACACGGTAATGAATTATAAGCTACTTTTATATATTTCACTTTGTTTCTCTGTTTTTAATAATTTTTGACAATAATAGTAATACGCACAGCAAATATTTATATAGCACTTGCTTTACCACAAAATTTTTTTGCAAAAGATCTTTGAGGAAGATAAAATTATTATACCTGTTTTTGTAACAAATTTATTTATTTTTAAGTAGATTCTATGCCCAACATGGAGCTTGAACTCACAACTCTGAGATAAAGAGTCACATGCTTTACCAACTGAGCCAGTCAAATGCCCCTATTATCCCTGTTTTAAAGATAAGGAAACTGAGGCACAGGGAAATCCTGCATGCCCAAAATCATATTACTGGTGAGAGGTGGAGGTGGGATAGAGGATGCTTTTATTACTTGTGTAATGAAAGTTAAAAATAAAAAAAATGTATAAAGAATGTTACCACATTGCCATATATATGGATGAATACTGAGAGAGTTGTAGCTAAGTTTATACAGAATTTCAGGAAAGCCATATAGTGCTGTGGGAATCCCCAGACTTATACTTTAAATTATAACACCTCAGGTAAGAATAATTACAGTTGGGTCAGGGGCAAGAAAAGAGCAAATGGAAAGAAAAAAAAATTTCAATTTTTAAAATTCACTTCGTTTTTTTTAATTGGCTTGCTCATTGTTCCCTTTGGAGAGGGAAATTAAGCAAAGAGGCAGGAAGAAGAATAGCAAAGAGGTAAAAGAGAACAGAGAAGGCAATCTTTCTCAAAAAATGTGTTTATTCTTCTCGGGAAGCCTCTACTTAGTGACTATTATATACTAACTAAACATGGGCTCAGTGCAGAGGATATAGAGATTAGTAAAAATAATAAACCCGGAAGTCAAAGAGTTTATAGCATAGTAAAGAAGATAAGAAACATGAGCAGAAAACATGTGTGCAAATGTCTCTAATGCAAGGCAAAACATGACAGATTTCCCTAGGAGAGTTACAAAGTATAATGGAGGTTTAGGAGAGAAAAACAGATCATATCTCTCTGAGTCTTCTGAGGGTGCATTCTTAGGAAGTGCCAGAAAGCTGGACTTGGAAAGATTGGTACAATTTTGGACCACAGGGATAAAAGAAGAAAGAAAGTCCTGAAGCTCTTTGGCAGAATTTGTAGGGGATCCAACAGAACAGTCTTTCTTGAAATCCAAAGGACAGGCTACTCCATTGACTAAGCCTGTACCCTTTAGGAAGAGAAGGGAGGAGGGTTGAAAGGTGAGGATTCAGGAGTCTTGGATAGAGAAGAAAAAGTCAGAGTTGTAAAGACTCTGGGGACACCTGGGCTTTACCCAAGAAATGAGGGTAAGAAAATCAAAGAAAAATATCTTCCCTTTGGCCCAGTCCTAAAAAAAAAAGACAAAATCTAAAAAGCGAATACTTTTTTTCTTAAAAAAAAAAAAAATCATTGGTATGGGTACTGTTCTTTCCACATTGTGTTCAGTAAGGTTTTGCCGGGCCCCTAACAGCAGACATTGCTAGCACAGATGGGGCCTTTCAACCTAGCGTGAGTTTCTCTATTCTCTGGCTAGCACCAGACTCCAGCCAACACAAAACTCCCCTCTAATTGTAATTGAATCCACACTTTTATAGTTCATTACCTCTCTGATAGATTAGATTAGGCTGAAGCTGTGGCCAGGCCAGCCATCGGCCCAGGTTGGAGCACAGAGAACAGAAAAGGAGGAGGGCGTGAACAGGAAGAAGGCACCTGACTGAATGACCTGTTTTTCTTCCCAGCCACTAACACATTTCTCTCCCCTCCAATCTTCCCCTGACTCATACCCCTGCCCAACACACACACATCCGCCCTTTAGGGATTAAAGGCTGAGACTGTAAAATCAGAGATTGAAAGAGATGCACAGAACCTAGAGATCATCTAGCCATAGCCATTTTGTTTTATAAATGAGAAAACCAAAGCACAAGGGGAAAAAAGATATTCCCCAAAGTCAAGTAACGGAGAACCCAGGTATCATGGCCAAGGATATGTGCTACTGAGATCTTCTGGAGGAGAGCCTACTGCAAGGAGCACAGTTGACTAACAGCCCCAGCTTTCACCCCTCTAGATCCACCATAGTGCCTGCCACATCTCTGTGGTGCTCCCAGTTAATGACTAAGCACAGCACAAGTCCTACAATGTGCAGGACTCCTCCAACAGACAATTTTGGCTCAGAGACTTACCACTGACATGGCCGAAACTGGTCCTGGACTGTGCTGCAGTCTGAATCTCTTCCTGCACGATCCTACTTCTTTCCCCTCTCTTTCCCTGGTCTGAGGAATTTCCCTTTCTCCTCATGTTCCCTCTCCTTTATCCTTCATAGGCATTTCTCCCTTCAAAATCTTTTTCTTGTTTAATCATATCTTGGCATCTGCTTCTCAAAGATCCCAAACTAACATACACGGTCTCTTGCCTTACAGTTGAGTGATACCCTTTCCCCACACAAACATAATTATGTATTTACTCAGTGGTTCTATCATAAGAAGTCCCCTCTATAAACTTGTTTAAAAATCATCTTTGCTTCTTTTATATGTTGTTTCTTAGAGTAAAAATTTTCTAGAGTCACGATAGTCTTTATTTTGTTATTTCCCAGGGTCACATGTGGGATAACTTCAAATAAGTCTTCCCTAGACACAGATGGAAGGACATCTATGAAAGACTTACGTTATGCAAGAGTGTTGTTCAGAATTCTTGTTGGGTCCTTTTCTGGGGCTATTTCAGTCTGCCCATTTCATCCCTTTAAACTGCATATTAACACACTGTCTTCCCAAGAGCACTGTCCTGATTGCAATTACTGGAGGGATTGGGCCAGAATTTAAAGAAAGGATTATTCCTGTACAAATTCTGATTAAAATGGGCTCCCTCAACCTCAGCTGAAAAGATTAACAACTGCCCAATCTCCTACAGCCAGCAAGTCTTCGTAAATAACTCCCAATCTCTTTACTGTGAGTTTATCTGCCAAGGATTAAACTGAGAGGCTGCTCCCAGAACCTGTATTAAAATAACCACAAAATATAGCCTCTGGTCCCTGGCAGCTGTTGAGCTCAAAGTGAGAGACCTAGAAATCTCTCTCCAAGCATGTCTAGCGAGATGTCGGTATGGGGCATGGTGGGAGGAGAGTAAAAGTGGGTTGCCTAAATTAGAATGTGTCTGGAGGGACATGAGTTGTATTTAGTTACTGGATATAATCAGAAAGATGAGGAGAGTTCCATCTTCACATTGTTTTAATGGAAAACTTCCAACATAGTAGAAAGAATAGGAAACTTGTACTCAAAAGACCTGAGTTCAAAGTCAAGGTTGGTCATTTGTGCCTCATAATGTCTAGTTTTCTCATCTGTAAAGGAAAACTGAGAATAAGATATGATTCATGTGTTAGGCTTTAGGAACTGTAAGCTGTTTGTAGAAAAGACCATTGAGATTCATCAGTATGTGTTTTTCTGCTCTCACCTAGAATATAAGGTGAAGTTGAGCATACGGTTTCTCAGCATCCCTCACAGCTATTAATGGCTATGTGACTAAGTTCAGTCATCACTATATGGTAATTTACAGATCATATTCTTTAAGAGAAATCCTGTGCCCACTTTTTCCTCTCTTTACCTACACCCACCTCCCCCCATCACTATCCTTCCTTCTGGCTGGAATGTGACTGATGGTGGAAGCAAGAGCAACCATCTTAGAGATCAATAAAAACTGCATGTTTAGGACAGAAAAAAAAAAAAAAAAGGATCCTTAGTCCCTGATAACTGTGTAGTTACCCTACTACTCCTGGTCATACTTTCTAGACTTTTTATAAGCAAGAAATAAACTTTTATCTTGTTTAAGCCACAACTATTTAGAATTTATTTGCTATAGTAACTAAACTGTTATTCTAACTACTATGCTACTCTATAAATATAAATTATTACTATTACTAATGCTATTCCATAGCTGCATATGAGCAGAGGTATCACAAAGCCCTTCAACCTACATGGTCCTCAAGTAGACTTTCACATTTTAGGCTCTAAGTTCAACAGCTTCCATAAACCAGATGAGTGTTTTCGTTTTGTTTTAGTTCAATCCAAAGAAAAATTTAATAATATTATTTTGAAGTGACTCTGTATCCTAGGTACTGTCCCATTAGATGAGGACTGCCAAGTTCCTCTGCCTCATCCTTCACCCTGGGGTCTGCAGGACTTCCTTTTTTCACAAGTAGTTGAGCTCTTCAATTCACAAAATCCCTCCCTTTCTTCTCTCATTTAACTATGTGATTCTTCCCTCCTTCCTCGGTCCTCCATTAACAAGTCTTCCAAAATTCTGTCCATTTTATTCTCCCTGCAAATATTTTTTAGTCTGCTAAATGAATAGCCTCAGTCTGAAACCCTAGGAAATATTTTTTGAGTTTACCATCACTGTAGTTCTTACCAAAAAATGCATATTCAAGAGTAGCCATGCTTACTAAATGAGAATCCACTGATATAGCCCTAAAATCTGCATCTTAGCAAGCTCTCCCATCCTTCCCCTCATCCCCAATACAAGCACAAATCAAGCAGTTCTTATGTATGCTAAAATTGAAGCACCCCTAAGCTCTCTGAAGCCATCCATAAAGTATTACCCATTTTCTACTATCTAAAATTAAAAATGCTACTAAACAATCTTAGGAGAAATTATCACAGTATTAGAACAGGGAAGAGAGGATTTCAGAAAAGATGAGCATGGTTTCATTATCAACCAATTTCAACTTTTTGAGCTCATCAAATCATATCTACAAACGCTTACATAAAAAAATGTTCATCCTCGTATCTAACTTTAGTGACTGCTTTGGAAGTTTTAAAAAGATTGTTCCTAGGCTGTAGCCCTTAGAACTGACTGAGAACAACAGGTTACTCTTTGGGATTTAAAGGAGTAAAGAGTTGCTTTCAGGCCAAAGGATGCAAGAGAGAGAGTAGTGATGCCTTCTGGACCTGTCCTCAGAAGCAGATGCTATTTCCTCTGGAAGTATAACACGTTTGCTGGCAAAGGAAATCTCCCTCCAGGGCAGGCAAGGGAGGACAATAGAGCCACGTCACCACCCACCATCTGTCGTGAAAACAGACACCAGCTGACAGAGAGGGGAGCTCAAAATCCTGCTCCCACCCCCACACCAACGTCAGCAACCTCACTGCCTGACCTCCTGAGAGGGGGGCTGGGGAAAGACGAGGTAGGGATTAGCCTGAGGGGCCTATTGGGATCAAGTTCGGGGTCACCCTGCCCAGATTGCTACAGTTCTCTCAGCAGGGCCTCCAAATCATCAAATCTTCACTCTTATCTGTGAACTGAAGGGAAAAACCATGGCAGGTAAGCAGAGATCAGTGTACAAAGAGCCCAGAAAAGCAATCCTGTTTCTGTGTGGCCAGACAATCTGCCCTGTCTCTGGATGTCCAAGGCCCCAGAGGACACAGAGACATAGAAAAGAGAACCTTGGATAATTGGCAACAGAAACAATTCAACACTGTTCTGTCAAAGCAGCAATCAGAGGAAGAGTGGAGGGTAATATAAATAGAACTCTTAAAGGTGGCTCCCTGGACAGGGGACATTCAGAGCTCCTCCTGAGGGGGAAGACTTGGTTTTTCAGTGAATATTTTATGCATTATTGTGTAGGGAATAGGGTCAGGAGTCCTAGGTTCTGCCACTGACTTAGGTATGGCCAAGGGCAAGTTCCTTCCTTATGAAAGAACTTGGTCTCCTCATATAAAATTATGAGGCTGGACAAGGAGATCTCAAGGTGACTTCTCTGATTCATGAGTGACACAGGCAAAGGTTCAGATAGAAGCTCCCAGGATGCAGAAAATGCACTTGAAGAGTCTGAGATAGAGCCACAGAGTTCCCAAATCTTAAGAAAATAGAATAATTCTCCCAGTATAACATGGTAACATCTTAATTTACAAAGTATGCTCTGATCTGGTGAGATTAGATCCTCACAACAGATCTGTGAAGGAGCTGGAAGAGTGACGATTATTTTGTCTGTGCTAAAGGATGCTTAGAAAGGGTAAATGACATGGTCAGAGCTACAAATGACTACAAAAAGGAGCTGTGTCTAAAAGCCAGCAGGACAGACACTCAAAACAGGGCAAATTCTGCTAAGTCATGGGTTATCTGAGGCCTTGACCAGGATGGCATTAATGTTCCCTTCAGCTTAGTTAAAGTTTAGACAGGCTTCTTCCTGACTCTAGGTCCTTGATCTCCCTTTATTTAGAGCATTTCCTTTAGAAAACTTGTAATCATAAATTCTTTCTCTGCCCTTTGAGATGTAAATATGTTTGAAGGCCTAGTTTTACAATTTAGAACTATATTTCTTAAGGATGTGGGGACCATCTCTTTGAAATGTAGTCATCAAGGAAGATAACACCTCTATTTCCCAGTTTCTGTAGGAAAGTAGGAGCCTAACTTCAATGGGAAACTTGCTTGCTCCAAGTTGCAAAACTACCTACTTTCTTAGGGATATGAGAAGCTTACTTTTACTATGGATAAAGCTAATTAGCAAACAGATGATTTGCTTAATGCCTGCCCATACTTTTCTACTAAATCACTCCAGTGTTTAAAAAACCCTCCCACCCTTTGTCTTAAAAAATCCTCCCACCTTAGTTCAGGTGGTGGTCTGGCCTCTCTCCTCTACTGCAATAGCCTTGGATAAAATCTTCCTTGTCTTTAATTCAGTCTAATGCAGTTTTTGCTTTGACAACCCCTTAGCACATTTGCTGCAGCTCACTTCATTTCCCCTACTTTGGGTTTATAATTCGTTGTGCAAACCAAACTTGTGATTGATTGAAGTTTTGGGATTGATTGAAGTTGAAGTTTTTCATTTACTGAACAAATATTTATTAAATATCTACTATCCATCAGGCATCGACTTAAGTCCTGGCTTGGCTATTTTCCATTAAAATACAGTGTTGCGTAAGTTATAGTGGGTATAAACTATGACAGAATTTTTAGAATTTAGGCCAAGAGTTTCTCCACTTAGCCTACATGGGCAATGCCTAAGAGCCCACTTAACCAATCATCTACTGAACTCAAAAACTACATATTATTTCTCTGCACCAGACTTTGTGCTAGACCCAGAGAGATACAGAGATATAAAAAATAACAATAATAAATCATATGTCTGCCTTCACTTTAATCCAAGGAAAGAGATTAAATGCTAAATAGGTCACAACAACTCCTCATTAATATCTTGCAGAGTGAATTTCACTCTACAAGTGGAGGGACCTATGTACACAAGCTGTTCCAAACCCTGATCACTAAGGGTTTGGTGAGGACAGAGCATACACACACACAAAATTAAAATATTAAATGCAGTCTTGAATAGACATCAAGTTGTTTGCCTCACAGAGAGTTCAGATGCTAGACTAAGATTTGGAAATAAGCTGAAGGAGTCCTGAGTATAAAATGGGCACAGTGCGTAGGAGTAGGGGATGCCCTCCTTTATCAATGACTTTGTTCTGTGGAAGCTGGAGGCCCTGGGAAGCACAATTGTTGATGTCCATGCTGCTGCCTCCCAGCTGAAGCTGTAGGCATGATGTTGGAGTCTAAAGGCAATATGAGTATGCAGCCTTCTGTTCTGTTTTCCCTAACCTAGTTCCTTTGGATGATCCAACTTTCCCTCTCCATTGGGTTTCCAAGTGACTGAGAGGAATTTAATTTTAGGAGAATGTGGGAGGAGAATTTTGTAACTCCATTAGATATCTATGTATACAAAGGCTGTGTTAGTCTATTAAACTTCAAATAAACAGGAAAGGAGACAGGAAATGAGAATATTTCCAAATACAAATGTTTCAAAGTGCTAAATATTATAAGAACAGAAAAACAAAATAAAGAAATAAACAAGGATCAGGAGGGTCTTAAAGAAACACCATTGTATAATCCTAAATGAGAAAACAAGGTTCCCCAAATTATCCCTAAAACTCACATCAATGCTGTAGGTTTCCATCTTCTACATATGAGGGGTAGAAAGAGCATGAGATTTTGTAACTTGATATAAAAAAAATCCAGAGAAAGTATCAGATTAGTGGGAAAAAATGGCTAAGAATCCAGAAAGACCTATAAGATTAAGTGAAGGTAAAGGTAAGACCATGGAAGATATGCAGGACTGCTTATTTAGGGACCAGTAAGTAGGAATACGTGTATGACCATAGGGTAGACTTCAAAAGATTATTCATTTTACAACAGAAAGAACAAGCATGATGTATATACACATACACACACTAGCTAAGTTCTGAATTGAGTCAAAATAAAGGATTTTATAATGACTTTCTAAGATTCCAGTAGAATCAGGAGAAATTCTCCTTTACTTCACTCGTCACCACCAACTATCTGTTACATACATTCGTCTATTTAAGCATCATAATAGCTGTTTGAGGGAGGTACTATTATTGTACCTATTTTACAGATGAGAAAACTGAATCCCAGAAGTATTAAATAAAATACTTAAGATAAAAAAAAAATTATAAATGACAGATTTAGGATTCAGACCCTGGGGTTCTAATGCTAGATCCGATGACAGGACTCCAAAGTCGATCCTATAGAAATGACCACCACTCCCATCTAATTTTCTGATTTTACAGAATGGATGCAGTTAATTGGCAGAAAATATTCACAACAACAAGTTTAAGACTTCCTACTTTAACATATGTAGCTTCACAGTAACAGCAATCACACCTGATATCACCTCCTCTTGTGACCTGTCAGATTTATGTCTTATATGGTACTACTTGTTGGAGTACAAAGCTTACTTGCTTTCTCATTTTATCCTACTTCTTGCCATGAAATGCACACATGTACATACACATAAACACACACACACACCCTTTTTTTAAGGGAAATAAATTTTCTAGGAAAGCAAATTGAAATTATCAAATTAAAATATTCCAGTCAAAGTATGAGAACAAAAGACAGGTAAATGTGAGAGAAGACACCTAGTTTACAGGCTCCCATTCGTAACTAGTGCATCCTTCCTGCTGCTGTTGACTTTTACCTTCTGCCCACAGATGCTGAAGCTCCGCAGAGACTGCATGGGATGAGTCCTGGAACCTTCAGTCTACACCCAGCTCTCCCACTCATAAGATCTATAACCTTTGACAAATAATCTAAACTTTTCTGTATCTGTTTCTTCATTCCTAAAATGTCCCCTGATCCTAAACAGTATGTTCCTCCATGGGAAAACCCATGATTATGGGAGATAGGGTATTATTAACTGGGAGAAATTACTGTCATATCAGAACTATGAGGCAGTAGTTTATCCATAATTTTGATTATGACTCTGGCAGATGTAGTTGGGTGCCTATCCAGTTGTAATTCCCATTTCCCTTGTTCTTAATCATGTGAGGCTGCCTCAGGGGACACAGTAGAAATACAAGGAATGAGTCTCTCTTCCAGCCAGGGACCAGCAGATTATCCAATGAAATTAGCCAATGAAACATAAAAGGAATTCTCCTAGGTCGATTCCTGGAATTTTTTTCTAATTAAAAGAAGAAAGGAGGGCGCCTGGGTGGCTCAGTTGGTTAAGCAACTGCCTTCGGCTCAGGTCATGATCCCAGGGTCCTGGGATTGAGTCCCACATCGGGCTCCCGGCTCAGCGGGGAGCCTGCTTCTCCCTCTGACCCTCTCCTCTCTCATGCTGTTTCTCTCTGGCTTGCTCTCCAATAAATAAATAAATAAAATCTTTAAAAAAAAAAAAAATTTAAAAGAAGAAAGGAAAACAAAGAAGAACACTGTTCCCCACCCACACCCCCTTTCTTTCCAGCTTTTGTGGGGAATTGTAGAGAACATAGTGCTTAGACCTGTGCCGGCCATCTCATGATCATCCTAGCAACAATATTTGATGAAGACCTACCAGGTGTAAGACATTTGGATTATTGGGGACTAGAGAAGAAGTAGGCCAGAGGAGATTATGGTTCATTAGTATCATGAAACTGATCGTTATTTGTGTATACTTAAAGCCTACAACATTCAGTCAGTGGCTGATTTAAAAATAAAGAGCAGAACCACTATATTGTAGACCTGAAACTAATATAACACTGTATGTTTACTATGCTGGAATTAAAATTAAAAAATAAAAATAAAGAGCAAGTTTTGATATATGCTTCAAGGGGAAAAAAAATCACACTTGCGGACTCAGGAGTTTTAAGATCTGTCTGAAGAATAGAATCTATCCTTGCCAAAACAGTTAGGGAAAGAGAATTTCTTTTGGCTTTGAGAAGGCAGATGCAGCCTATAGCTCTTTCATTAAAAAATTGGGGTTTTTTTCATCCTTACCTAAATGCTTCCCCAAGCTTCTCCTTTATTACCACCCCCACTACAAAAAAGTGTATAGGAAATAGTTTATGTTGTGTGTAATAAAATCTATAAAAGCTCTGCAAAACAAATCAGTAGCAAAGTTCTCCAGAGAGTAGTGTAGTCAATTGGCATTGTAGTTAACAAACTAAATTGTAGTTAACAAACTAAAGATCACCATGTTCTCTCCCTTTGCCTGGGGCCAGGAAGGCAGCCACCTCTCTCCTTTCCCAGTGCCATTTCCTTACCTAGAGCCCCTCAATTCATGATCTAGGAGTCAGAGCCCAGTCAGCTGAATTTCAATTCAGCCAATTATGTATAAACTTTTTAGGATTGGATTCTATAGCATAAATTTTAGAAGTCATTCATGTTAGACAATAATTTATAAAATTTAGTTTTTTAATGTCTCTCATCAAGATTGAAAATCACCCTAAGGTGATGTTGGTAATTGGTAACAGAAGAGCTTCTAGGTATTCGTTCTGTCTCAGAACACTGCACAAAGCATGGAAAGGAGGAGATCCTTTAAATTGGAAATCATTCTCAGGAACAGGGTATAGAATACCATGATGCCAGGGTAAAGATTGAGGGCCAAGCTTTAGCTTTAGCTATGTTTACTGAAATCCTTCAGAACTAACAGGGAGGGGGGAGCAAGATGGCGGAGGAGTAGGAGACCTGGATTTCATCTGGTCTCAGGAATTCAGCTGGATAAGGATCAAACCATTCTGAACACCTACAAACTCAACAGGAGATCAAAGAAAAGAATAGCAACAACTCTCTGAACAGAAAAGCGACCACTTTCTGGAAGGTAGGACGTGCGGAGAAGTGAATCCGAGGTGATATTCAGGAGGATAAGCGGCAGGGGAGGGGGCCTCTGTCGGCGGCTTCTGGCAAGTGATAGAGCTGCAGAGCACAAAATCGGAACATTTAGAAGTCGGCTCCGCTGAGGGACGTCGCTCCTGTGGCTAAGCAGGGGATGGAACCCTCATGGGACAGTGTGGTCTCAGGACCCTCAGGGTCACAGAAAGACCGGGGGTGCCTGAGTGCGGCAGAGCTCCCAGGTATCAGAGCAGGGAAGCTGGCTGCAGAGACGGAGCCCAGGAGCGGGCTCTCAGCTTGGGGTTGCCCTAAACCGTGATCCACGGCACAGTCGGGCCACTGCTCCTCCAGCAGGGACCCAACAAGCGGCAGATCCAGGGAGACTCCCCTTCCTCCCCCCGGAGGAGAGGCACGGGAGCGCACCGCAGGGATCTGCTGGGTTTGGAGACTCCACACGGGGTCGGGTGCCAGAGATAGAAACGCTCGGTCACAGGCCGGGTGAGCACGGAGTGTGGCCGGAGGCGGGAGATGGGAATGATTGACTGCTTTTCTCTGGGGGTGCACTGAGGAGCAGGGCCCCAAGTTCTCAGCTCCTCCGGGGTGGAGATTGGGGGGCCGCCATTTTCACTATCATCCTCCAAAGCTGTACAGAAAGCTTGCAGGGAACAAAAGCTCCCGAGAGCAAACCCAAGCAGATTACTTAGCCCCGACCGGGCAAGGGCAGGGCAATTCCGCCTCTGGCAAAGACATTTGGGAACCATGGCAACAGGCCCCTCCCCCAGAAGATCAGCGAGAACAGCCAGCCAAGACCAAGTTTACCGATCAGTGAGAACGGCAGAACTCCAGCACTAGGGGAACAATGCACATAGAATCCATGGCTTTTTTACCACGATTCTTTAGTCTTTCAAAGTTAATTTTTTTTAACTGTCTTTTTTTTTTAATTTTTCTTATTCCCTTTTTCAACCAACATCTTATCAGTGCCTTTTTAAAAAACATTTTTATTTTTCATTTTTAGAGTCATATTCTATCCCTTCATAGTAGTTATCCTTATTTTTGGCATATATATTTAAGTTGTTCTCTCTTTAAAATTTTAGATAGTTTCTTCTAACAGATCAAAATATACACTAAATCTCTAGTGTATGGTTTTGTTCTACTCTCCTGACTGATCACATTCTCTCCCTTTCTTTTTCTTTTTTTTTAAATCCTCTTCTTTCTTTTTTCAAACAACTTCTTATCAATTCCTTTTATAATTTTTTATAATTCTCATCTTTACAGTCATATTCCATCCCTTCATCATATCAACCCTTATTTTTGTACATATATGTTTTTCTTTCTTTAAATTTTGGGAGGCACTTTCTTCTAACAGACCAAAATACACCTAAAATATAGTGTGTGGCACTGACCTATGCACCAGCCTGACACATTTGATCATATTCTGTTTTTTTTTTGTTTTGTTCTGTTTTTGTTTGTTTTTATCTTTTTCTTTTTCTTTTTCTTTTTTCTTTCATTGCCTTTCTTTTCCCCCAGCTTCAGATCTTTTCTGATTTGTTTAGAGTATATTTTCTGGGGACGTTGTTACCCTGTTAGCATTTTGTTCTCTCATTAATCTATTCTCTTCTGGGCAAAATGACAAGACAGAAAAAATCACCTCAACAAAAAGAACAAGAGGTAGTACCAACTGCCAGGGACCTACTCAATACGGACAATAGTACGATGTCAGATCTAGAATTCAGAATCATCACTTTAAAGATACTAGCTGGGCTTGAAAAAGCATGGAAGTTATTAGAGAAACCCTTTCTGGAGAAATAAAAGAACTAAAATCTAACCAAGTCAAAATCAAAAAGGCTATTAATGAGGTGCAATCAAAAATGGGGGCATTAACTGCTAGGATAAATGACGCAGAAGAGAGAAT
>NC_138373.1:106026028-106057602 GCF_054177405.1 Leptonychotes weddellii | reverse complement strand
AAGAGAAAAAAAAAAAGATAGCAGGAGGGGTAGAATGAAGGGGGGTAAATCGGAGGGGGAGACGAACCATGAGAGACGATGGACTCCGAAAAATAAACTGAGGGTTCTTGAGGGGAGGGGGGTGGGAGGATGAGATAGCCTGGTGATGGGTATTAAAGAGAGCACGTTCTGCATGGAGCACTGGGTGTTATGCACAAACAATGAATCATGGAACACTACATCAAAAACTAATGATGTAATGTATGGTGATTAACATAATAATAAAAAATTTTTTTAAAAAAGAACTAACAGGGAGGAGCACCTGGGTGGCTCAGTTGTTAAGCATCTGCCTTCAGCTCAGGTCATGATCCCAGGGTCCTGGGATTGAGCCCCACATAGGGCTCCCTGCTCTGCGGGGAGCCTGCTTCTCCCTCTCCCACTCCCCCTGCTTGTGTTCCCTCTCTCATTGTGTGTCTCTGTCAAATAAATAAATAAAATCTTTAAAAAAAAAAAATCTAACAGGGAATTGAAAAAAAAAAAACTGTAGCCGAGTAAAAAAAAAGAACATAAATTTCCCACTTGTCCACAACTATTTACGTGAACAAACTAGTCCTTCCCCACAATGTCTTAACTGAGAGAAGAGAAGAGAATGGGGAGAAAGCAAACAGGGGAAACATTTTCTATACCCACAAAACATGTTAATCTAAACACATTATCATTTCTAATTTTCATAAAAGTTCTGAAAGATTGTTGTTATCCTTATTCTATAATTAAGAAACCAAAACCCAGAGATATTTAGTCAATTTTCCCAAGATCACATAACAACAAAGTTAGAAAGTAAAATCCAAAGGCACACAGCAGGATTTTTCTTACCAATCATGTTCAACTAGGAGAATGACACTCCAAACCCTATTCTTCATTCCACCAACTCCCAGCCCTCTAAGTTGAAGGAGGATTACTCATGGCTAAGTATTTTATTGAGCCATTACAAGCTGTAAAAATCTTTTATTCTGAAGCTAAAGTAAGACCATTAATAGGTATGTGATCCAGAATTGGGCCTGCCTCTTAGTCCTAGGAGACCTTAAAAGAATATACTTTGAAAATGTCTTGTGTTTGTTGAGAAGGTGAAACAAGATAAACTAATGATAATCTAAACAGGAAAGTGCAGTTCAAAACAGAAAACATATGGATTCTCTTCCTTATGATATTGGCCTCTACTCATTCTGAGAATTCTTGTTTGTCTTAGGAAATGTGTGTGTGTGTGTGTGTGTGTGTGTACGTTTGCATACATATGCAACTTATAACATACTTATCCAACAGTTAATTGCTGACAACCTGAATAATTAAAATGTGTATCATAATACACAGTCCTGGAAAAACAAAGGATTCTTGCTCTGGAGTGCTTGTGCTACCCTGAATACTATCAAAGTCTTCCACAAATTCACTTGATGGAAAACTTAAGGGTATTATTCTAGGTTCAGTAAAATAGAATTGGAAAGGTATACTTGTAGGTGAAGGAGCTAGGTCCTTACTGAGGTAGGAAGAGCACTAGCAGGGAAGTAAGAAAATAATGCACTGTCATAGACAGAAGCAGAGCAAGGAACAAGTTTAGAAACTAGGAACATTGAGAAGGAGCATTTGTTGAAGTGCTTTGGAGTACTCTTTCCATGGCCTATGAGAGCACTCATTTATAGTGGATAATTTCTTTTTTTCCCCCTTAAATATTATAGTTCTCTTAATTTGCCTAAATCTCTAAGGCTGTAGAAGAAATGTGTTTATGAGTAACAGAAGGTGTAGTCTGTGACACATTTGTATATTTTCTGATATCAATCTGGAGGAATAGCATCAGGTAATGTCCATGAGTCCCAAGCCATGAAATGAGAGAAGCCCACTGCAAAACTGGGATGAACTGAAGAGAGAATATAATCCTAAGGGATAATTGCCAGGAAGATGATTATAGAAGAACATGAAGTAATACCTTCTACCTTCATTTTCTATATGTCCTAGAAAAAGAAGATCTTTAAAGGGAAGAAAAAGCTGCCACTTGAGTGATTTTATTGGTTTGATCAGCTTATACACTAAACTCTGCCTTCCAGGGCAGAAAAGAGTTAGACATGTGCCAGACAAATAAGGTGCCAGGGAGAACTCAGAGATGATAGTGGTCTCAATGTTCATTTCCATTGTGTATCTTTCAGAGTTGTTACAAGGATAAAATAAATAGAAAGAGAGGATGATTGCATCAAATAAATGAAAATAGAATGGACTGCATCAGTAAAAACTATATTCCAATGGAACTAAAAATTAACCCTACAATCTATCATTTACTCAACAGGTATTCATTGCACACCTACTAAATGCCAAATACTATGAAGATGCTTGGTAGTACCAAACACTGTTATTAGTTTTTGTTACATACTAATTAACATGGATAATTTGAAGCAATCTCTTGCATGCTAGAAGTCAAACTGTAATTGATATTATAGATACAGGCAAGTAGTTATTTAGAAGCAAAGAGGCAGCTGGAAACTGCATTACAATCTTTTCTTTGAACCTTGGATATTTACCCCAGTATAACTAGCTGCCCATCCCTGGAATATTGATCGTTCCCTGACTACCTAGAAGAGCAGTTTTATCCCATTCTTCCCCTTGACCTTATCCATATGGAGATAGTGATCCCTCCTCTGGAGGGGGGTCTTCAGGTGAAGATATCTCAGGTGTTTCAACTAAGAAGTTATTCCATGACTCTGACTTAAATCCTCCTCCTATAATGGAGAGATATCCCCGTTCAAATTGTTCCCCATGGAGGTGCTGCACAGTGAGTCAGCCTCTTATAATAAACGTTCAGTGATGGGAAGGCTACATAGGGCTCCTTGCCCTGAGCAGACAACTTTCTGGGTTTCCATAATCTTTATTATTCACCACTCTCCTTTTAATTTTTTAAAATAAACTTCTAATTTCAGAAGTTTAAATCTGCAGAAAAATTGTGAAGATAGTATAAAAAATTTCCAGATATCCCACACCCAGTTTCTCCTTTTATTAACATCTTACAACAATCTTACATTTTTTATGATTATATGGTACATTTGTCACAATCAACCAATATTAATACACTATTATTTTTTTAGATTTTTTAAATTTTATTTATTTGTCAGAGAGAGAGATAGCACACAAGCAGGGGGTGCAGCAGGCAGAGGGAGAAGGATGCTCCCCACTGAGCAAAGAGCCTGATGCAGGGCTTGATCCCAGGACCCCAGGATCATGAACTGAACCAAAGGCAGACGCTTAACTGACTGAGCCACCCAGGCATCCCTATTAATACACTATTATCAACTACAGTCCATACCTTATTTGGATGTCCTCAGTTCTCACATACTGCCCTTTTTCTGTTCTAAATCTCATCTAGAGTCCACATTATATTTAGTCATCATAGCTCTGTAAGCTCCTCTTGGTTGTAACAGTTTCTCAGGTGTTCCTCATTCATGATCACTTTGATTATTTTGCACAGTCTTGTCCAGGCATTTTTTTTAAAGATTTTATTTATTTATTTGAGAGAGAGAGCATGAGAGTGAGAGAGAGAGACCAGGAGCGGGGGAAGGGGAAAGGGCAGAGGGAGAGGAAGAAGCAGACTCCCTGCTGAGCAAGGATTCCCGACTCCAGGCTCCATCCCAGGGCCCTGGGATCATGACCTGACATGCAAAGGCAGATGCTTAATGGATTGAGCCACCCAGGTGCCCCTTGGCCAGGTATTTTGTAGAATGTCCTTCAGTTGGGATTTGTCTTATGTTTATCTCGTTATTTTTTTGGTGTTATTTTTTTTGTAGGAAGATCACGATGATAAAGTGCCATTTTCACCACATCACATCAAAGGGAGGTTGATAGAATGACTTTTTTTTTTTTCACCCTTTCCACAAGGTACTCTTTGAAAGCAAGTCACTATGCACAGTCCACACTTAAGGAGTGACTCCCCACCTCCTTGAGAGCAAAGTATCCATATAAATTATTTGGAATTATTCTACATAGTATACTTGTCTGTCTGTATGCATATATTCTTTTTTTAAGTTTTTATTTAAATTCCAGTTAGTGAACATACGTATTATATTAATTTCAGGTGTACAATATAGTGATTCAACACTTCCATTCAACATCCAGTGCTCATCACAAGTGCCCTCCTTAATCCCCATCATCTATTTCCCCCTTCCCCCTACCCCCCTCCCCTCTGCTAACCAGCAGTTTGTTCTCTATAGTTAAGAATCTGTTTCTTGGTTTTCCTCTCTCTCTTTTTTTTTTTTTGTCCCTTTGTATGTAATCAATCATTTGTTTATATCAGTATGAAATCATGGATTTTCATTTTATACCTTGCACCACTCTCCCTTTTTATTCATTTCCTTAAAACCAAAAGCACTGATCTAAGCCCTTTGGAGTCTACAATGGTAGTTTTCAAAATGTTCTGTAGGAGTACCCTCAGCAAAAGAGGGTAGGGATGGACAGGAGAAGGTAAAGACCAGTAAGTTAGCTGAACTGCTTATTTATATACCAACCTTTAACAAGAATGTACCCATTTGTCTTTTTCCTCAACTTTCTTTTAACAACAACAACAAAAAAAGCTACAACAAAAATGTAAATATCACTGGTTAGGATTTCTCTTCTGTGGATGTCATCTAATGAAATGCTTTTATTTTCTAAACGAATCAGGAAATGAGTTGCCCAAAGCTAGTTAGGTAGTAGAGCTAGAAGTTGGTGATCTTCATTCTAGTACCCATGGCAAGATGTCAGTTTGCTGTTTGTTTCATTGAAACAGCTTAGAAAGATAAATTCCAATCCAGATTATGTTGGTGAACTCGTACAGATTTGTGCTACAAATCAGTTTTAATACCACCTTGAATTTCTCTAGAAATATGCACAATTATTATTGGACTAATCTTCTTTGGCATTGAAGAAGAGAAATTCATGTTGAGTCATAGGAAAATGATCTGCAAACAATTAATATCAATAATTATTGATAACTGAATTTTTGAAAATTGGAAAGCCATTCAAAGTAATTACAGATACACAGGTCTGACTCATTTGAAGAAAATCTCAAGGTATAATCACTCTTTTTAAAAAGGAAAAAAGAGGAAAATAAGGAGAGTTTGCTTTGAAAGAATCTGCATTTAAAAAATTTTCTAATACAGCAGTTATTCAAGTGATACATCAACTATTTATTTAAAATGCAACTTGATTTAAAAACACACACTTACTTACAGTACACTGGTACAAGAATGGGAAGTATCTAGGATGAGGACTGTCCTTCCAGACTGAAGGCAGATGTGAGGCATTGGCTGGGGGAGCAAGGAATAGGAATATATTTCCTTCTGCCCAGAATCACTAGCTTCCAGCTATTATCTAATCTTTACAAAATCTATTCTCTTGCCCCAGGGACTCACAAGTTGTCTATTTCTCAGCTGTGGGTACAATTCAAATCTGAGGGTGGAATCTGAATAGTTAATTGTGTAAGCCCTGAGTGAGGCAGCAGTCCTCCCCAGAGAAAAATTATTGAGGAATTACCTAATTAGTTGCTTGGCTGTCTCCTCAAGCCAACATGAATATACAGGGGGGATGGAGACCCCACAATCCTCTGCTGGGACCTGGAAAAGAGTTCCAAGAGCCCATGCTCAATGTCCTATCCTCTTTATTTCTAGCAGAAAAAAAAGTAAGGTGTTCACTGTACCTCCTTTTCCCACATCCCTCACACCCCGAAAAATTGCCCAGGACCCTGTGGTGACAAACAGAGGTGAGGAAAAAAATGCTAAGTCTCCACTCAAGACTCAAAGTTAAGGGTTGAATCCTGACTAACAATCTTAATCACATGCATCAATCAGTACTTTGAAGAGGCTCAGAGTTAAGAGCTTATAAACCAGACCTATTTCAGGAACTGAACCCATTTTGGTATCAGCTTTGCCAAGTAAAACGACCTATGGGCTTCGTAGTGCAGGATTAAGGGGTAAGATGAAGTTAGGACAAAATGAAGTGCATAAACTTTCCATTTAATGGAAAAGTTCTTCCTCTAAGGATGAGGAGGATTACTTATTACTTGGCATTAGTACTGGTGTCTTTGGAGGTAAGGATAAAACATGGTTATGAAGAATTAGAATGAGGAAGTGAGGGAATAAAGAAATTGATCTTTCTATACATCCCTCTCCCTACTTAGATCTCCACTTAACTCAACCCCATATAATTAAGGGTTTCCTTGTCCTGGCTCAGAATTCAGTTAAGTAGATAATTTCCCCTCTTCTCATTGGAAAAATTCTTCCTAAAATCTAAACCTCTCTATTCTTCCATTCACTCTGTGTCCCTGACATCTGTGTTATCATCAGACTTGAACAATTCCATTAATAAAATTTAATTAGATATGTAATGAAATTTATTAGAAAGATCATGTAACGTAAAACCATAAAAATCAAGCCTCAGTTCTTCCACCTGTTGAGCAAATAATAAACACAGAGTCACAGTTTCCTAATCTGTAAAACGGGCGTGATGCATACCCCTGCAATAAGTTATTATGAGGATCAAATGAAATGAAATTATGAAGGTCAACTGAGATGCTGGAATTGAGAGAGGCTGTCTTGTGGAGGTAGTGTTGAGTATAACTTTGAATAATTGGATCATTCCATCATCTCAGATGATGTGGTAGTGAGAGTTTTGCAGAGACGGGTAACCCAAAAATTCAGAGGTGGAATTTGGTATTTAGGGATGCTTTCAGCTAATAGTTCATAGGCTAATAGCACATAGGACGCCTGACTGAGAAGAGATTTGCACAGGAGCGCAAATAGCCAGGAGGAGAGACCTGAACTTTTTCAGAGGAAAGGTCAAACTGTTTTCTCTAGTTAAGCCTACACCAGCCATGCTGATGATCATTCAGGCCCTAACAGCCCCTGAGAAAGGGACTGGAACCTGTGGGCGGGGGAAAGGAACCTGTAGAAGGGGTTGAGGGTGCGATATCAGGCCCGGCTGTTGAGTATTCCAGCACCTGCCTGGGATACCCTGGGGACGCCACGTCTGCCCTGCTGGGGCCCAGCTGCCACCCAGGCCCTCCTGACATCTAACAATGGGCGGTTGAGAGGTCAGGATGGAATAGGGCAGGCATGACAATGAGATTCCGATGCTATAGAAAGAGAAACAATTGGGGCAGAGGGAGAGAGAAACCGAGTGTGTTAGAACTGTGTTGGAAGGGGGTGGGGGGGAAGGCAAATGTGAGGCTAAAATCAGAATGACTGGAATTTTATGGGGGTGTCAGGGAATGAGGAGGAGAGAGTCTGTCCTTGATTATTCTGTTCAGAAGAGAAAAGGTCAGCTTGGTCAGGGAACGGGCTCCCTTGTTCCTGACCTTAGGGTTGGTCTGTCTGTAACAGTGATCTGCTCTGCCACACGAGTCTGATCTTGTTTCTAGCTCAGTCATTTATTCTTCACTCTATTCAATGAATATTTATTAAACTCTTGCCATATATCAAGCTCTTTGCAAGGTACTAGGGACAGAGATCTGTAATTTATCTCTCTACTATTGATGAACTAACAGTCTTCAGGGGAGACAGATTTAGGAATATAGCAGTACAGCAGAATGAAGGGGGGGGGATGTTTTGGGGGCATGAGCAAAGGAGCCATTAGCTCACTGAGGAAGGGAACTTAACCCAGCCTGGAAGATGTGTGCATCGGGAGAAGAATCAAAAAATCTTTCCAGGACAAGTGATTTGAGCTAAATCTTGAAATCCAGGTAGGAGTTTGGCAGGCAAAAGAGCAAGGGAAGGCAGGGGAACTGGAAGGTCTGTCATTCTACAGACAGAGAATAGGTTAGTTAAGAACCAAGTAGGAAAACATATGTCAAATAAGGCCTTGGAGTTTCCAGAGGCTTAGGCTGATGCCAAAGGTCAGTTATTCAAGTGTCAGAAGGCTCAAATAAAAATTCTGGTTCAAGAAATATCTGGGGAAGTGTTATTTTTCTTGTGTTTGCAGAAAATAGTGTTTCCCCATCTCTGAACTGCTTGTGACTCTTCCTTGTGTGCAAAGATGCACCATAGATCCTGCTAGAGGGCTTCTTCAGCGATATATTTAGAATGGAAAAAAAATGTTCCTTTGTTTCCATTCATATTTGCTGACAAGGGGATAGACAGCAGAAGTGACTTGGATGGGGCCTTTAGAGAAAACCACTTAAAATCTTAAGCACACAGCGGTTGAGCCCCACCAATTTTGACTTAGGGGTTGGGGGAGATGTCATGTGGGTGAAGAGCAACTGGGTCGGGGTACAACTGTGCAGAAAGAAAAGCAGTGCTGTTGGAAGAGCTGTCTTCTGTAACAGCATCCTTTCCCTCTGATGTCCAAGCCTGGCACCTTCCTTAGATAGTCTAGAGTCCCCAGACGGCTATCATTTCCTCCTCAGTTGGAGAGTCTAAGTTCTTGATAGCGACAGCCTAGCATCTTCCCTCATGATGGATTCTGAAGAACGACCAATAGGTAAGAGTCATGAATGATTAATGACATATGTAGGGACAGGCATTTGGAAATGGTGGAAATTTTTTCCATCCTTGTGTGCAAACCCACAATTTTGAGATGGAATAGAAATTAATCCATAGAGATCTGTCTCTAGAGAGACAGTATCAAGCTATGCTATCCATTATGTCATAACCAACCATTTAAATTTAACTTATTTTTAGTTAAATAAAAGATCCAGTTCCTCAGTTACACTGTCCATATTTCAAGTGCTACCCATTACAGAACACTTCTGTGATTGCAGACGGTTCTATTGGACAGACCTACTAGAGAATGATGGGTAAAAATTCAGGCTGAGGTGCCAAACTGCCCAGGTTAAATTTCAGATTTGTCACTTCCTTGTTAGGTGACCTGGTAGAGCTGCTTTCCTCCTCTGTGCCTCAAATTTCTATCTGTAAAATACAGACAACACTAGCACTGCTTTTATTTCATAGTGTTTTAGTAAGAATTACATTATTTCATTTATGTAAAAAATGAAGACCATTGCCTGGCATCTGGTTGGCAGTCAATTAATATTAGCTATTATAATCATTATCTGCTCATGTTTATGCAGCAATCTAGGGGCAGAAAGGGCTAAGAAGGTCTTGACCCCTGAGCTAGCTCCTCGACTGATCCATCAGCCTGCTGTCACTACTGAGCATCATTTCACATGCAGAACACCCTCTCCTTGCCACCGTACACATCTCCCGCCCTGCCCAGGCACTTATTTCTGTGCAGTGGAATCTGCCATCCTGGGAACCCAGGGCATTGCTCCTTGCTTGTCTCTGCCTCCCTTTTGATTTGCCTGATGCCCACTTTCCCTGGGAATCCAGGCTTCTGCAAACAGCTGCAGCTGCTATCCCTGTTTGCAGCTGCTGCTCAAAAACAGGGCAGCATGGTTCAGCGGTGTTCCCTCTCAGGACTGACTTTTTTTTTTTTTCATTTATCCTTGAAAATCTTGTTGGATTATGCCAGCTGTGGGCACAGTGTCAGCTGCCCCTTGTCTGTCCCTGATGCTTCTGCTTAGGGACCCGTTGTACTCATGCTCCAGCTGAGTCACACGCTCCAGACTGCAACCCAGTGATTCCATTTGATGGTTTTAGTCATTATCCAGTACTACTTGCACCCTCATGGGTCACCTTGTCTCATTCCTCTGCCTCTGCCTTAATCTGTCTTTCCTCTTGCCCAACATGATAGAGATCTCACCCGAGTAGGGGGAATGATGTTGATGATGATGAGGAGGAGGATGACAAAGACTACCAATTACTGAACACTAATAATGTACCAGGTCTCATGATATATGGATTAAAGCAATTAGATTTAAAGTTACAAAAATCCTGCAAGGTATTACTGTCACTTTGCAGATAAAGATTTTAAGTTCTGGAAGTTTATGAAATTTGCCCAAAGTCAATGATAGTATGTGTCAAACCTGGAAATCACAGAGAGTTTGTCAGACTCACAGACCCAAAACATCATTAGACCTTAATGGCCATGTGAGCTGGAGAAATTTATTTATCCACTTCATCAGTAAACAATTTTTTGTTTGCTGTACCTCGTCATTAAAGAAGGTATATCCGTGACCAAATGAAAACTTTCATATTGTAGCATAAGTCTTCCAGTAAATGGAAAGACTTAGAAACCTATAGTCTTTGATCTTCTCCAAAATGAGTTATGGTGGTGATATTTCTGTTGCTCTGAAGACAAATAATCCGGGACTCTTCTCAAGGAGGCTTGGTGGAAAGTACGGTGATAGCCAGCATTTTGTGCAGCAGGAATCAAGACACAGGGCTCTTGCCTGAGACACAGCAGAGGGAGCCACTGCCCATTTCCTGATGTGGACTTCACGCTCACCCACCCCCAAGGCCCTCACACAGTATCTAAAAATACTGGAGTTGTCCCATTTGAAGAAGGTGCACCCACACTCCTATCTTGCCTTTGTTCTTCTTTTAAACTTCCTACTCTCACCCTCCCTCCTCTTCCAGTCTTACTCAGCCTTTATGTTGGCTTATTTCTGTCTCTCCAGTTTTGTTTATTTCTCTTTTTTTAAGATTTTATTTATTTAATTAGAGAGAGAGAGAGCACTGTGAGTGGGGGTAAGAGTACAGGGAGAAGGAGAGAGAAACTCAAACAGACTCCACGCTGAGCGTGGAGCCTGATGCCGGGCTCAATCTCACTAGTCTCGAAATCAAGAGTCAGATGCTTAACCGACTGAGCCACCCAGGCACCCCTGGTTTTGTTTATTTCTAAAACCCTACTTCTTCAACACTTTTTAATTTGTCTCTGTATTTTATTCCATATTATTTCAACTGGCCTCTCTAACTTTATCTAAATAAATATTTTTATGGTCAAGCTTTTGTTATATTTAATGGCATGGTGGACACTGGGCAGATAAAACTCATGAGATGTTTACATTCTTTTTCATTCACACATATATTGGTGCAAAAATCACCCTGACAGAAAGTCACCGCTCCCTTCTTATGAGTTGAGCAGACTTGGACATTATCTGAAACTCCTTATGGTCATCTATAAAATAGGGGGAAAAAGAATACTTCTCTTGAAATGTTCTTGTATGTGAGTTTGTGGGGTGCTAATCTAACATCACAATCCTGAGCACATGTTTAGATGAACCTCAAAAATTTTGTTTTATTTCCTCCTTACTATATGGGAAGGACTGCACTGGGAGCTGTTAATATAACAAGGGAATAAAACAGCCTCTCATCTCAAGAGCTTATAATCTAGTAGAGGAGACCTAGATGGAAATAGAACTTTATTTCTAAGGTCAACTTCCATGATTCCCTACACTGCAAAAGAAGAAGGCAATAATTAAATAAATATACAGAAAGAAGGAGGCAAAAATATAAGTAAAATAAACATAAATATAAATAAATAATAAAGAAGGAGGCAATAATTATTATAGGGATGTTTTGTTTAACGAGGAAGAATTTCAGCTAGGATTTGCGGGATAAGTACAATTTTGGTAAGTGAGGATGGAGGAGAGAGCACTCCAATGAAAGATACCGCCAGGAGCAAAGGAAAGGGAATTATGTCACTTCACGTTGGTTAGAGGCACTATAATCCAGAGAGGCAACACAAATATAAAGATGGGGTGGCAAAGAAGGGTGGGGGAGTGGGATGGGTGGCTTCCGATGACAGTGAGGGGAGAATTAGTGGTATTTAGACCTGAAAATTTAGACCAAGACCTGTTGTGGTGGGCAGAGATTAAATGAGAGGCTAGAAGTTTGGGCTTCATTCTGCAGTGCTTGGAGAATGCATGCAGATATTTGACAAAAGAAATGACATGGTCCTGGCTTTTCTTTAAGACAATCAATTGGGATGGATTGGGGCAAGGAGGAGACATGGGATGCAAAAATATTGGAGGTTTAGGGCGCCTGGGTGGCTCAGTTGGTTAAGCGACTGCCTTCAGCTCAGGTCATGATCCTGGAGTCCCGGGATCGAGTCCCACATCGGGCTCCCTGCTCAGCAGGGGGTCTGCTTCTCCGTCTGACCCTCTTCCCTCTCGTGCTCTCTGTCTCTCATTCTCTCTCTCTCTCAAATAAATAAATAAAATCTTTAAAAAAAAATATTGGAGGTTTAAAAAAACACTGTTGCGTGAATCCAAACACAGAGATCCTGAGGGTCTGAACCGGGGCAGCTGCATGAAGGCGAGACTGCATGGGTGAACAGTGAGAAATAAAGAAAGGTAACGAACGTGGCAGGTGTGCACATGTGCTCTTTTGATCTCTGTGTTTCTGACTCTCTGTCACCCTCTCTGTATGGGCCCCCTTGGCTCTCGACTGACTTCGTTTCTCTCACTTCCCTTCTGTGACTTTCTCTTCCTTGTGGAAACCCAGACTCTGACGGTCAGTGAATGCTCTTTCTCAGATTATTTGGCAGCAGCCAGGGGGAGGTCTGAAGTCTTTCTTCCAGAGCTTCTGTTCAGGTGAGAAAAACAGCTTGCCTGGGAGCCTCTTGGAGAAAAGGAGACTTTAGAACCTCCTTTCAAACCTAGCCCATTAACCAAACCTCTCCCAGGCTTGTCTCCCTTGCTCCTACAATACTGAACAGTTCTGAATTCCCCTGGTCCTCCATCTGTCTGCATGTGTCCTAGATCTCCCTGGGCAGGGATTAGGTAATTGTGCCATTCCCATCAGCATGCCCAGGGGTCTGGCAGGAGGGAAGCTGACGGCTGGCAACAGTGGGCTGAGCAGGAGCCAGGGGAGCGTCTGCTCCAGGAGTCCCTGAGCAGCTTGCTGCTGTGCCTGGCCCTTGGCGAGGCAGCCACATGCTTGCCTGCCCTGGATCTGCCTCAGCTCAGAGGCCAGCTCTCAGAAGAGGAGACTGCACAGGCTTGGACCAAGGAAGAGCACTTACCATTATCGGTTGCCCCTCCAGGTCCAGCCCCGTGGGAGACACAAGATCTTCCCCCACTTCCTTCCCCGCTCGCTGTCTCCACTTCCCTTTGCCAGTGCTTAGCTTTCTAACTCAGTTATTATCCTTGAGTTAGCAAAGGAATGGACCCAGCATATAGACTTGCCAAAAATTAAACCATGCAAAAGTGTTTCCATTTGACTTTAGACCTCATCCAAATATATACATATACATATACATATATGTATGTGTGTGTGTGGATGTATGTGTTCAACATGTACCAACACATACCTTCAAATACACACATGCACACCCATAAACACACACACACACATAAACATATATAGCTTGATATATGTTTTTAAATGTAGATACATTCATATGTGTGTACACACATACACACACACAACAAAAACATATCAGCTGGCATAGAGAAATGAGCTTCATGTGAAATATTCCCATCAATCATCCCCAGCATGGATTATTCATATGGATAACTGAAAACATGCTGCATTTGTAACCAAGTAAATAACATAGTCAACATCATCCTATCCTTTCCCATTTAAGGGAGTGAAAGGGCCACAATTCTAGGAATAAGGCAATTTCTTGATTTGATTTTTGATTATTTTAGCTCTCTGTAGCTTATGGGCCTTTCGGGTGCCAAACCTACTTCTGTCATCATCTGTGGAGGGTGAGTTCATTGCTAGGAAAATGCCCTCTAAGTTGATAACAAACTGAAAGCACCCCAGTTCCTCAAAATAGCTAGCTGGTAATGATAAAACCACACAAGAACCCCAACCTTCATTTTAATGTTTTGTAGTCCGTTTTTGCTTTACCTATTAGCTTTGACTTAATCAACTTTTATCTTATCTTATCAACTTTATCTGTCAGAGAGAATGGACACTGGTCCCTCATGGAACCATAAGCATATGAAGCTGGGAGAAACTTCAGGCATCTAATGACACAATCGTTTTATAAATGAGAAAACAGAAGCTCAGACAGCTTCCATGCCTTGCCATGTCCTCATATTTTCTTTCACATTTCTACATACGTTTCTACAATATCTGGAACCCTTTCAGTGGTTTATTTTGAAGACTGATTCAATATTAAGAACTGAGCTTTGTGACTTTATACCTGCTGTGGATGCTCAGCAAACAGCAATTCCTCTTCCTTTCCTTGAGTCTTTATTGTTTTCTAATATTTTCTCCAATTCACATTTAGTAAGTTTACTTACTTACATACATATGAGGTACTGATCAAACATTTTATTTTCATGTGTGTTAGGACAGCCCTGATGGGATTCCTTTAATTTGTATTATTGACTACCTCTCTGGTTACTATGCATCTGCACCTAGCCTGGGCCACAATTTTCTTTGCTTTATGTAATATTCGTAGTGATTAACTTTAGCAAGTTTAGCAAAGCAACTGAGGCTTTGAGGGGTTACTTAATTTAACCAAGTAAGTTATCCAAAATTGTCATAATCATCCATTAACCTTATTTCAGAATATGTGTTTTACTTAACCCCAAATGCAGCAGACCTTCACTTATCTAAAACAAATAAACAAACATACAACATTGTAATCAGATCATCTCTAACTTAACTTCTAGCTGATTGCATGACCTAGCTAATCAGTAATATCTCTGTCAGTTTCTTCCTCTATCAGGCAGTGTCTATAATACTTGAACTACTGGCCTCACATTGCTCTTAATATTGAATAATTGTGTAAAAATGCTCTATTATTTTATACTCTCCCAGACTATAAACCTAAAAAGCATGGTCATATATTTATTTTATGTATTCCCAGCATTAAGGCTTAATGCCTGGCCCACAGGAAATGCTCGATAACTGTTTATAAAATTAAATTGAAATGAAGTATATAATACTATGTATTTGTGAGGTAATAGTATTCTTTTTCTACATGGTTTCGGGCCAGATGACAGCAAAAAGCTACCACAAGGCTCTTTTTACTCTATACTAATTTCTAGAAAAAAAAAGAAAAATACGGTGTTTCCTATTTCCCCAATTCAGGAAATTTGCTTCTGGGGATTTCTGTTTAACATGTCCCTGTGATGAGTTAGAAAACGGTATATTCCAATGTATGGACCGTAGGTCAAAAGGCTTGGATTTTGATGTTGGCTACAATGATTTATTGTATAAATGCAAAGGATCTGCTCTGTCCTTTTGTTCTCGATTCCCTCATCTTCTCTCTGATGATAATAATAAAAATAATAATGGTTGATTGCTGCCTTGGTGCCAGAAGCTGAGACAAACCCTTCACTGGCATTATCATTACTTTTAATTCTCATATCAACTCCATGGATTGGTGGAATTGTTATGTCTTTTTTATACAGAAGGAAACTGAGGCATAGAGATGTTCAATAAATTGTCCAGGACTATCAACTAATTAGTTTCACACCTGATCCAACCCTCTTAACTAAGAATTCCATGGGTACCCTAGGCCTGCTGCAGTCACCATCCACACTCCCTCAGTCATGTATTGGAGGCAAAGAGAAAAGTTAACATAAATACAATGAAAGAATAATGAATGGTAACATGGATGGTAGTAATTACCACTTATTAGATACTTGCTTTGTGCTCTGGGTGTATAATCTCAATTGGCCCGTCATACTAACCCTGTGACATAACCATTATTATTACTGCCATTTTAAATTTGAGGGATCTGAGGATTTACAGGATTAATCAGCTTAACAGAGGTTATTCAACCAGGAAGTTGCATAAATAAAATATCATTTATTCGATCCCAAAGCCAATGTTTGCGATCAAAGTGACAAACTGTACGTCAAAGTTATATAGCCAGACAAAAATAATCTTGAAGCTAGGCTGCTCCTCTGTCAATAGAAGATTTTGCAATTTTCATTTCTGTAACTCCCCGCTAAAACTTTTTTCTAAAACTCTAAAGATCTATGACATGACAGCAGGGAAATAGATTTTAGCCCTCTGAAAGATACTTTCAAGCAACAAAGCACTGCTCTGTGAGCTAGCCTACATCTACATAGGCAACATACAATACAAAGCTGAGCTTTTGTCAGAGGAAGGAAAGTCTTCTCAGATTCTATTGCAGAGCTTGGGTATGGGCCAGCCTGGGTCATAGATACGACAGGATGTCATATGTAAAGGCAGCTGGTGTCAGAAAGTTCCATCAGCTCTGGCTTCTTGCAGATATGACATCCTTGTGTACCTACCAGGCAAATAACCACAAGGAATCATTTCAAACCTTTTGGATAAACCAACTAGTTCCAGTCCTGGCTCCACCACTAACTAGCAGTGTGAGCTTGAACAGATTACTCTATGCCTTAGCTTCCTAGTTTGTAAAATGAAAATAACAGTAGTGTCTCCCTTGTAGGGATGGTGTTAAGATTGAATGAATTAATACATATAAATAGCTTAGAAAAGCGACAGTACATAGTAAGCATCCAATAACTGTTAGATGTGATTGTTGATATCTGTCAGTTTATCTTTATACCTCCAGAATATTATTTGTAAAGATTCTCTTAATAAGTGTCAAATGACATGGATACATGATTATTTATTCAATATCATGAAAGATTGGAAAAATATAAATTATGTAATTTGATTTCATAAATTGTGGTATTTTAACATGGAATGCTTGCCAGCTATAAGAAAGGATTAAGAAACTTTATGACATAAGAAAATGCTCCATGGTGTGTGTCAAAGTAAATAAAATGCAATATGCAAACTGTTATATTATACCACTGATGGGAAAAGGGGAAAATAATGTAACTTCATATTTGTTCCTAATGTACTTAATATCTTCTTACATGCATGATAGATCTTTGGTACCTAATAAACTAAAGCTTAAAAAGTGGTTTCAAGTTGGAGAGTGGGTCCTGGGCAGATGAGGAGAGCAGTGAAAGGATGACTTCCTTTCCGTATTTTAAATCAACTCTTTCCCTTGACTAACCAACTATGTTTTATTATCATCATTATTATTTCTTTTATCATCAGAATTTTAGTCAGATAAGAAGAGACCCTGAAAGAAAAAAGTCAAGAGAAGAGATGTTAAAAAACAGTTGCCAAAAAACACACTTCATAAATTTTGAAAAGTTGGTAGGCCCAGTTCTGGATAATAGTGCATCTTCCTGCTGTCCACCTCTCTGTGGTTCAATGTCTTAGGATGCCTATTGCCCTAGATTTCTGTAAATGGGAAGATCCTTTTTTCTCAACTGCCGATTACATAGTTGATTATGTGTGTGGCAGAGATCAGTGCTTCTAGGCTTCTGACTACTTAGTTTAGGCCTTTCAAATCTTCTGGCAAGATGAGTTGAAATATGGGATGTAAATCCTCCTGACAGACCGGCCTGTGCTCTTGCTGACTGCTCACAGGACATAGAGTCCAAGAAAAATGATAGACAAGAGTGAAGAAAAACTTTGAAGACAGACAAGGCAACACAATTTCTAATAAAACTCACAGTTTTATTTCTGCTAGAAAAAAGAGAAGAGAAACAGTCTGGGTTTTGGGTTTTGTTTTGTTTTGTTTACAAAAAGTTTAAACAATTGGGTTTTTTTTATTTGATAAAGTCCACGGAAGAATGAAACCACCTTGGGTAAGAGAGTAGGCTCTTTCCAATCATACTGCACTCCCAAATTTTAATTCAATTAGAAAGTCTCTCTGAACAATCCCAGGGAAGCCTGTTTCATGGGTATCATATTCCTCAAAAGCATAAACAACAGATTCCCAAAAAATAACTGGCTTGTCTTAGAATGAAGGAGGGGTGGGAATCTAAGAATATTAACTTGCATAGCCATTCAAATTATTGCTGCTTTTTATAAAATCATTACAGGTAATTCTGCACTAACTTCCTCCTTTCGCCTCACCCCAAACTAGGAATTCCTAGAAAAATTATGAGCTACTTTCCAAACAAAGCCTTAGGGAGGGTTTGCAAGCACATGTAAGGAGCCCAAGAAATTTGCATGAAAGGAAGGGAGAAATAAATTAAATAAATAATATCTAATAAATAACTCCAACAACATTCATTATCTAAAACTTAAATGCCAGAAAATGCTAGATCCCCCACAGCATCTCACAAAGGTAAATGCCAGTATAGCCTCAGAAAGGATGGCTTTGTAAACAGTTTACTTGCCTTTTGCCTCTAGAACAGTGTGGTGAGGGGAACCACTTTGGTAGCTGGTGGGATTTAAGATCTCTCTGCAAGGATATTTTCAAGGGGGTTTACGAACCAGGGGTGCAAAATATAGCAGGGCTAGCACTGCAAGCAAAATGGAAAGAGGGTAACTTAGACTGTAAGGAGATAATAAATAAGAGGGTTAAAAATTCAAGATACACAGATAGTTTGGCAGGTTTTAGGGGATAGCTGAGCTGTAGAAAACAGCAAACTAATCTGCCTTATCAATTTTATTCATTGGCCCTATTTGTGTACCCTACATCCTAAACTTATCCTCTCTGGCAGGAACAGGATGAGATCCACTATCATGCAAACCATTTAGGCTTTTAGTTTGTTTTAAATAATTGTCCTGGCAGATTGAACAGGCCAGTGAAATTTCTCAGATCACATTTCTCTGGGAAAAAAATTGACAAAATTAGTGCTGATATAAAAGAAAGAAGAGTTACATGAAGAAAAATAAACATCCTGCAAATCAGGATAAACTTGTGATGAAAACATAAATTGGGAAAAGCATTCACTGACCTTGGATTTGATTTCTGCATCCTTATGTCTGCTCACTTGGGAAGTTATCTACAATATGTAACAACATATTATGTTTTTGAAGTGAGGAAGAGGTAACAATTAGTGGGGGAGGAGATAAAGAATTGTATATGCATTGGAAGAATTCAAGTTTGGTCAATAAATTCACTGGTGCTTATCCTTCTAGAAAATATAATAATAATTGGTATGGACAGAGGTCAGCGGTTTTAACCATGTTTTCTGTAACCAAATGCAATTTATCTTGCCAGAGAAAATTTGGTTTTCCTATGGGCAGGTGTGAGATAGAAAGTCCCCAAACTATGGTTATTTGGTAAAACCAATAGCCATTTTATTGCTCTTGAATATGACCTGGGTTGTTGGTTGATTCCAATAGCTGCACCTGAGCATCTTCAGAATTTCCAGAGCCTTTGAGTTATTGAGGCTATGAAATGGTCTAGATGACTTCTCTGAGTCCCATTGGTCGTAAGAGTCTGGGGTTACAGTGACTTTCTTGCCCCACCTCTAGTACTAAGGAAGTGTTTTTGAAGTATTATCAAGAATCAAGTTGATATGAGATCTCTATTATGGTTCTCAAATTACTAAGGAAGGGGATGTTCAGCTTTCAGCCAATAAGAAATAGAGCTAATCTCTTAAAGAACATGCTCTGTTATTCACAGTGAAAGCCAAGTTAGGATTTTACCTTTGGAGGCTATTTTTAGATAGATGCAAAAAAGTCCTACCAAGTCCCAGAGAAAAATGCATCTTGTCCTCCTTTGGCAACTCCATCTAATCATTCCACACATACTGTCCATTTCCTATTATTCTTCAATCCTTTCAGTTTCAAGAAGTTTATAGGCACGATCACCAAAGTTATTGAATTTCAGAGCTGTGAAGGACTTTAGAAATCATCTAGACTTAAACAATTGTCCAATTTTACCAGTAAGCAAACAGAGGCCAGCAATGGAAAATTAATTGACATAGATCATTCAATGAGTTTTTGGCATCATTAGAATGGGGCCCAGGGCTTCTGTTTTATTTCCACATGATTGTAAACAGTCCAATAATTTCACTTGAGAACCCTAACTAGAGGAATCAATACAATATGGGAAGCTGATGAGAAAAGAGTGTGTCAGGTGCAGGAGGGCCCAAATGGACTGGGGCTATTGTGTCTGATATATATCTATAGGGTTCCTTTAAGGTCATTGAATCTTCAGCTCAACCAGTTGAATTATGGAAAACATTCCCACGTTATCCTCTGTAATGTTTGTCTTACTGCCCTAATCAGTAAAGATTGTATTAAGTTGGGCCCCAATGCCATGGTGGGGGTAGGAATCATAGGACATATCTATGGGAACATCATAGTGAGGGGTACCAGCCTGAAAGGGAGTTGAATGCACATGCCCTGAGCTTAGACTTGCAGAGGGGTAATGTGGCATGAAGCTGTAGGATTTATCCAGGTCAGGAGAGCCATCTTGCTTCAAGGAGAAGTTCCCACTGATGCTCAAGGGTGGAGTGAGTGGGCCCTCATAAGGTGGTGTACTGCAGTCAGGTGGATGGCTCCCAAAGGATGATTCTCCCAAACTCTTGAATACTGGGGGTTTGAGATTAATAAGATGTGTTTCCATATGGCCATAAGGAGGGCTGGGGAGCCCAGGAGACTGATAGTTGAAGTTATGGACAGAAATGGCAGAGTCACAAATAGGAGATTTCTCCTCATGCTTCTCCAGGAGGACAGACTGAGGGCCCAGCTGGAGGCATCCAGCCACCAGGTTGCTTGTAGGCTGAGAGAGCCCTTTACAGAGCATCTCCACAAAGCCCTTCCCTTCAGGTGTCTGTCCAGTTTCCAGGACCTCAGACAAAGCCCAAATATAGTTCCTGGCCAGTCTAAGAGTCTCTATCTTGGAGAGCTTTTGGGTCTTTGAGTAACATGGCATGACTCTCCTCAGGTTGTCCAGGGCATCATTCAAGCCGTGCATCCGGGTCCGTTCTCTAGCATTGGCCTTGACTCTCCGAGCCCTGAATCTCTCAAGGCGAGCTTTTGTCATCTTCTTTTTCTTCGGACCCCTTCTCTTAGGCTTTTCCCCATCCTCTTCCTCCTCTTCTTCCTCCTCAATACTGTCATGCTCTTCAGCTAAGCTGCCAAGCATCCCATAAGCAGCTGGTCTTCTCTCCTCCTCCTTCATCTCATTCTGAGAGCCCAGACCTTTGTCCATCCAGGATGGTGTGTTGACCAACTCTGTCATCTCCTTGGATTTCACATAAGGTTTTGCCATTCCTAGATTCTGGAAAAGGAAATGACAATGATTAGTGTCTGTGAATATCTGCTTTAATTTAAATCTAAACTTTCTTTTTATGTCTTAGATATAAAGCACAGAATTGTATTAGGATTCAACTTATGATTATCTAATCCAAGTCCACCATTCTAAATAAGTAATCTAAGACTCAAATAAATGCCCAAAACACTAACATAGCTATGGCATATTACAAGAAAATCAACTAAAGAAAATGAAAATTGACTTGATTATTCATTGTAGTGCCAGTGCCTTACTCTTTTTATTCTCTGGTGCTTTGTCTCATGGATACTTTATGCAAAAATAACATGTAATAGTCAAACGTATTTTTCCTTCTTACCAGAATCCAGATCATAAAAGGAAGTACATAAGGTGGGCATATAAATTATTGTCCAAATAGAGAAAGTCCTGAAAGTAAGAGAGGATGCTAAAGTAATTATAACTATATAATATATATAAAATAATTATAATTACTACAAAATTTGAAAAGAATATTAGTAAGTAAACTGTTGTATTTTACACTATAAAATAAATGAAACACTGTGGTGGGATCATTCAGACTTTGCTCTCCAGAGGACTGCCCAGCCTCTATTTAGAGACATACCACATACATTTAACCTATAACATTCCATGTTTCCCACTGACTCTACCAACTGTTAGGTTCAGCCATCTTAGGAAAGAACCATACCACAACTGGCTGGTACCCCACGTGACCATGAAATATTTCTCTAACCATCACCTGAAGAGCATTTTGTTTTTCAGCAAGCACCTTGTGGTCTGTCTAGTGTAGTGGTGTTAGAGGTATTAGTGATATGGTGTCTAAAAGGATCAGGAAAAGAGAGCAGGGTTACCACTGACCATTTTTTTAAATTCGCCCATATGTTACAGTGAAAACTCTTTCATTGCACATGCATCTCACATCATCAGACAAGACTATGGCAGAGCAACTAGATTTACAAGCCAGAGGTCTACAAAGCTTATTTAAGATTATTTTAGTGCAACTATTATAATAATACTTCATTAAAAATGAAAAATCTGGAACAAATGCTAAACTTAACAGAACATAGTAGCTGCAAACATTGAAATAGCCTGACTACTTTAATTCACTTGCCTAACATATAGTGTTTAATCAGAATTTTCTTTGACAATATTGCAGTTTGAAAACCAGAAGACACCGGTGGTTTATAAACATTTTGTGTTCAATTCTGGAAGAGTGAATTGTTTTGAGATTTGCTGATCAATTTGTAGGTATATAATTTACCAAATAAAAGTATCTGAGAAGCTCAACTGGGGCATCCCTGTTTACCAGCTTAGTCTTTGAAATGTTAAACCTTCCATCACTTTTGTATATCAGAAAGGAGAGAGCATGATAAATGTTTTTTGATCCTTAAAGCTTGGGCCTCAGTCAATGAAAGCAGGATTTAGTACATAGATTTTAAAAATATAAATATATGATTTGATTTGTTTCTGGTAATTTGAACTTGTTTTCCTTGTAACCTCATTTACCTCCTATAAATAATTAATGTTACCACATTGCAAAAACAGCCTAGGTTTCATGTTAATCAGCACAGAAATCATGTCAGCTTGACTTACTCACTTAATAAGGCTTCCTGGGTAAGCAGCTTTATTGAAAACACACGTTGGAACCTATTGGTCAACTGGCTGCCCAGGCCAAGTTAGAAAATCCCACTTTTAATATGGATGATGGAGCTTGTGTGCTGAGCCGCACTTCTAACTCAGCCAGATATCCAGAGGGAGGGTGAAGGACCTAATTAACTTTCTGTTAAAGTAACACAGACCTTTCTGAGGCAGGTGCACTCTGAGGCCAAAGAGGATGGAATAGGCTTGGGAAACGCAATGTTCCACACGTAATTATAATAATGTTTGTGTAGCCTTATAACCAACCTTTGAGGGAAATAGGGATTTATGCTTGTTTTGTAGTTGAGGTCACTGTGGGTCAGAGATTAAGTGACGGAAATGCAAAGATGTAAAGCTGATAGAGCAGGACATAAAACCAGGTCTTCTGATTCCAAATCCTAGGTTTTATGTTTTTTTTACCTTTTTTTTCCATCACAGCTACAGGAAGAAAGAGAGGCACTTTGACTTTAGGAGATGTGGATCAGTAGAACTAAGTCACCAGGAAATGACCATCATCCAAAGAGAGGCTAGTTTAGGTGTTCTTTGCAGTGTTAACTCTCCTATTCCAGGATTCCTTCCTCTTCCAAAATTTTTTCCTGTTGTTTCCACCCTTTTATTCTCCCACCTTCTCTTACTCTGCTCCCTTCTCCTTTTTTCTCTTCCTTTTATTTGTCTTGTCTCCTCTTTATCATCATATCACTGGGTCATACTTACATGCATGGAGAGTTGAAAAGGAAGATGCAAGAGAGGAAAGCAGAGTCTCCTGAATTACCCCGAAATTGAATATCATCCTAGCCTCTGTAATTGACATTATTTTATTATTATTATTATCCCCACCTCTCACCTCTGGACACTAGCCAAGCTCTGTCAATCCTCACCGTCATCAAAAAGTGGGATTAGGAGAATAGAGTTAGACTATCCTTTGCCTTCAACATAACTTAATGGTCCTGTAAGAGTCAAAGAGATGCTTTCAAATCAGATTATCAGCAGGTATGAAGGAAAACAACCAAATGGCTTTGGCTAAAACAATGAAAAGGGCAAACAATTTCCAACCATGGAAAGGATAGATGACTCCAGTTTAACTCTCTCTTTTCCCTAGATTCTGGTCCCTTAGCTCTAAGAGAATCCCATGGGTATATAGTATGGCTTTGAAATCTTGGAAGCTGGAATACACACACTCTAGGCCCAACTGTTCTGATTCCTGGTTGCTGATCTCAAACATATTACATGACTCTCTGATCTTCCATTTCCTCTTTGATAAAATAAGAATAAGGCATATTCAAGATGGTTCTTGCAAGATAAATAAAAATAAAAGATTTTTTATACTTTAAATGCTATAAAACATTATCCATATATTGATCTTGTGTTTATTCTTGAATT
Source organism: Leptonychotes weddellii (assembly GCF_054177405.1). Classification (NCBI taxonomy): domain Eukaryota; kingdom Metazoa; phylum Chordata; class Mammalia; order Carnivora; family Phocidae; genus Leptonychotes; species Leptonychotes weddellii. Next base: position 106,033,761 of record NC_138373.1, on the reverse strand, counting down.
CTCTTATCTAATCTATTTACACATTTGCATATTCAAAAATAAAAATTGTTTCTCACAGTTGAATAGTAAAAGTAGATTTTACTAACTACTGTGCCTCTTATTATCTTGAGGGAACCTCCTCTGATTGGCTCAAAAGATAATCTGACAATTGCCCAATAGCCCACCAGTTTTCCCAGTGAGGCTGGACAGCAGACTCTGGAGTCAGATTACTTGAGATTAAGTTTCAGTTCAATTACTTACTAGATGGGTGACCTTACCCAAGTTTCATAACCTTTCTGTGCCTCATCCTCTCTCTTTAAAATAGGAATAATAATAGTCCTACCTCATAGGATCATTGTGAGCATAATGAGCTAATATATCTAAAGACTTTGAATAGTGTCAGACATCATAAATGCCATGTAAGTGTTAGGTACTATTGTTCTTAAAATTCATCATGACTTTTGCTGGCCACATGGACAAAAATAAGTATAATTGCAATCTGTGCTTACTATTGATTTTATGCCAACAAAAGCCAATGGCTCCATCTCAACAACCATTTTCAAAAATGTTTGACAAACCCCCTCCTCCAACTTCCTACTAAAACTAAATAACAAAGCTTCTATCCTGGTGCAAGAGGTGAGGACACGGTGCTCTATCAGTTGCCCCTACCAGATTGACTAAAACTCTTCACCATATTCAAGGAGGAAGTTAGCCTCTTTCATTCTGTTTTATAACTGGGAGACAGCAATTTGCTGAACACTCCTACTCAGTTACATGAATTTTTAGGTTCATGAAGTTTCTGGTGGAATACAGACAACTCTTGGCCCCTGGACATTTTTCCTTTTGTCTTTGATTAAACACTATTGGGGATAAGACTTTCCTACCAGAATCAAGTGCCAAAGCTCTGAGGAAAAAAAATAAAGTGTCTCTCAAATAGAAGTAAAATCCAGGACTCCTCAAAGATTTAAAAAAAATATATATTGCTTTGCCTTTGACTTTTTCCACCTAAATATCTCCAATGCATCAAAAAGTTAGCAGAGGGGAAAAGATGATGAACATCCAGTTTTAGACTTGAGAATTGAAAATGTGTGTGGTATAGTTCTGAGTTCTGATCAAGGAAAGCAACTTGGTTCTCTCCAGAACAAGTATCTGATTCTACCATGGCTTTAGCCTGTCAATGAACTAGCTCAGAGGTGTACTGAAAGAATCATGAAACTGAGACCTTCTGCACTTATTTATTACTTACCTATTAAATGAGTACAGAGAAATCATTTTCATTTTTTTACCCTTAGGGCAAAGTGGAAATAATATTTTTGTCTTCCATATCTCATTTAGAAGCTTTTATGAAAAACAAGGAAATCAAGCAAAAGTACTTAGACTTTGTAAAGTTATTAGGCAAACGTAAAGGCTGGCAATTGTTTGATAGAAGCAGTATGGGAAAAGCGCTACACAGAGTATTGTGATACACCATTTTAAGTTTCCCCAATTTTTACAAAAGAAATTAGCTCTCAAAATATACATGAAGCTGACTCCAGTGTGGCAAAAATCGATGAATACTGGCTCTGGAGGTAGAATACAGCTTTCCCGACTCCACCCTCAAATGCATTCTAATTCTCTAAAGCCCATTTTATTCTTTGATCTTAGAATTTGGACATCCTTACATATCTACAGGTTATGACAAAATTTTCCCTTTTCTTTAGGGTCTTTCTTAAATTTCACATTTAGCCCATTCTCTCAAATTTGAAATTGTCTCTCACTCTTTTTTTGAACCTGTTCTAGCAAAATGCTTGCTTAAGCAATGACTGTGACTACCCAATACTTTAATTCCTGGGGCTGAGGTCATTAAGCATGACTATTACATGAATCTGTACTGGAACTCATCTGACACTTTTACTAATTTTTTATTTGTTGTGGAGAAGTTTCAACTGATGAATAAGTGAGCAAGGAGTACTTGGATGTGTGTGTGTGTGGTGATTAGACAGTGTCTCCTCTTGGAAGTTGATTGTACTCACTTCACCTCCTGATCCTATGACTAAATCCTAAATACAACAGAGAGGGGACTATTCAGCTCAGTTTCTAGGGAATCTAAGCACCAGACAGGTTAAATGCCTTGCTCAGAGTTGCAGAGTCTTCCTACTGAAGACAGAATACAGACCAGGGTGCTCACAAGTTGCACTGCCTGGAAACATCCAGTGGGGCTGTTTTGTGCTCTTCCTATGCAACTTCTTATACTCTACCACTTTCCCTCTTGGTTAATACCTATACACACACACATACACAGGCACATCTTATCCAACATACATGTGTCATACTTCAGTTTTCATAGCCTCAGATTCAAATGGCAAACTTTGCAAACAGAAATTACTCAATCTTTCGGTTTCCCTGCCTTGTTCTTGAACATTTCATCTTTGGTCCCTCTGTCAAAAAACAAGGGAAGCATTTTACATTTATTGGTATTGTTCTTAGTACATTTTTGGGGTGGTGAATGAGTGAGAGGCAGAGGAGACAAAAATATACATGAACAATCTTTCTTTTTTGATTTCTTAACTGAAAGAATGAGGAAAAGGAAAGTTTCCCCACTTTGTTACAAGTATCTAAGAATTTTTAGCAGACCAAATGGGGGCAATGGTAAGAATATACCCCCTGGCTTTCCCTGGCTTTCCAACATCTTCTCCCATTCCTTATTCTATTGCCATTCCTCTTCTTCCCCATCCACTCTCCACACAGTCCTAAAATGCTGTGAGCAGAGGGGCAGATTGGGTCAATTCTTGCAACCTACTTGCTGAGCCACCTCAGAAAAGCAGTTAAACTTTTGGACACTGTTTCTCCTGCATTAATAAAATGGAAGACTGGGTTTGACAGGAAAGGGGGAAGATAATTTGTAATCTCTACTTTATAAAAATGATTGGGAGTATGAGTTTCACTTCGGGTAGCAGGTGCTATGGGAATTAGTGAAATTATTAAAACTTTAATAATTTAACTATTAACACTGTCCCTAAGTGTTCTCTCTCTGCTTCTCTGTTCAAGTTTCCTAAGTCCTACTCTCTTCTCTCCTAGCCCAGAAGAGCCTTACCTCAACCCAACTGCTCCTCTAGGCTGTGGGAACTTCCCACAGAAACCTTAATAGTCCCATACCAACCCATCCAAGGGCTCACCTCTGTCAGTGGCAGTCCCTGGTATGAACTCTGTGAATCTGTGTCCTGGAGGAGACTCAGAGAACCCAGGTCTCCCTGACCATCCAGACCATAGGAGAAAGAGGTGCTTTTAGCGATCCATGTTAAACCGGCCACTGCCTCTTAGAAATGCCACCAAATCTGCTTTTTCTGACTGCGTCTTGTTCTACTCCTTCCTTGGAGTTCGGTATGCTCCTCCAGGACGCCTTGGGGCTCATGCCCCCGTTGTAGCTGATCTTCAGTACCTCCTCTGCGTGGTTAGTTCCCCGGAGTGGAGTTTTCAGGACCACAGCCTCTGGGCAGCTCCCGCTCTCTGGCTGGAGCCTCTGAGTTGCCGCAGTTTTGATTGCTTTCCCAGCTGACCAGGGCGGGGTGATGCTGCCCGGGGTCTAGCTCCTCCCCTTCCCCAGCCGAAAGACACAGCTACTTCAGAGGCTCCTCTGGCCAGGTCCAGCTTACCATTCATTTGTTTTGTTTGTTTATTTGCTTGTTTGTTTAAATAGGGATAGAAGTTAGTAGAAGGAGAATATGAGGGGAGAGCTGCTGAATTTGCGAGGTAAAGAAAAAGAGGACTGGAAATCGTTGTGGTTAAGAAGGTAAGAAATAAGGTGAAAGAAAATTTAGGTAGACTTGGAGAGAGAAGTAAGAAGGGTGGCCCACGTCTGAAGAGTCAAAAAATGAGAAAGATACAGGCCCAGAACACAGCATCATTGACTGTTAACCTTATGCTTGTAGATTGGCGTCTTTAGTTTTGAAACTTCAGAATTCTAAAAGTAGAAGGAAAAAGTATCTTCCTCTCCCTTCTTTTCCACACGTCAAACTTATTTCCATTTAAAATCTTTTTATTGTAATTAGTGAATATAGACAAAGCCACATCTCTATTTGTTGTATTGTTCTTTCACCTTTTCTGTTTGCTTGAAATTTATAAAAATATAAAGTAATGAATGAAATCTTTCATTCTAAGGACACTTAGCTCTTCAAATTACCAATTGGGATCCACTATTGTTTTTCAAAAATATATCCAAATATATTGTTAAGCATTCAGTTAGAAAAAGTCCACCTGAGCAGCAGAAAAGAAAGTTCCTACAATTTTTAAAATCCCTGTGGTGTTTTGAAGTAATATTAATTGGCTAGAACAGAAAAAGAAAACTACAGCTGGAAAGATTTAAAGAAAATATGTGGATATGCTTTATTACAGAGAGCTACCAAGGCAAAGCGTAGAATCTTCATTTTAAGATATAAAGGATTTTGTAACCTTCTAGTGGCTCTGGGGAGGAAAAGGAAGGGTGCTTGGATCAAGCTACTGGCTGATTGATATTCAGTAATTCAACTTCACTTACAGTATCAATTTTCACATCTGTAAAAGGATCTGATAAGTTTTTCCCATTAGTAGCAAGATAGAATTCTGAGTCCAAGCTCAACCTCTTTTTGAAATTGAATTGAAAGGAATCCCCCAGGTTTTTGGAAATCGCCTGCTCTGCCAATGTAATGGGCACATGTCTAATAGAAATGAAGAGCTATGAGAATGCCTTATGTGCAAGGAAAGGTGCAGAAGTTTAAAACAAAAGATGGGTTTACTGTCAATAATGCTGAAAAGCATATCTTAGGTTTGAAATTGTTCATTTTTTAAAAACTCTGATATAGGTGTCCTATGACTCTTGTCCTTTACACATACACACATACACACACAGAGACTTAAAAATTAACTTTTTTTTCAATTTTTATAGGAAATTGTTCATCTTTAGCAAATCTTAAAGCTCTTACTAATTTGTCTTGTGTTCCTCTTCAGGAAATATCTGCTCAGCAAAATAAACTTCATTTTCAGAAGAATTAAATAACACATGCTAGAAAAGGTGGATTTCTGAAAAACAAATCAGATTCCCCTCTTCAGCCAGAGGAAATTTATCTATGGAGTAATTTGTGCTTAGGAGAGAGCTGCAATGAGCATGTATAGAATGGATTGATCCCCTGCTTTGTGTCTTCGAAGCCATGTCCATCGATATTTGACAGTTCGGGATATTGGTGATGTTAGTATCCTGCTTATGCAATGCTCAGAGTGCAGCCGAGAGTAGTGGATTAGCAGAAAGGTGAACATATTGAGACAAAGATGAGGGTGGGGACAGAACATTCTGTGGGGCTCCTTGCTTTCTCTGACAGATGTAAGAAACTAAACACAATAGGATTAGCTCCCAAAACACGTTCAGTTGTGTATATGTGTGTGTGCCCATGTGTGCAGCCTGAAGAGGGCATTGAGGAGGACACTGAATTTTCTTTAAGAGCTGCCTTTTGCAGAGGGAGGGATGGAATCTATTTCATCAGGGTCACCCTCATCACAGCTACTCGAAGGTTATACAGACAGTTGGCTATTGAACTCAGGGAGCAAGAAGGGGCCGGAGGGGTGTGTGCAGTCAGCAGAGGAAAGGGGGCGGTGACTGCCTGCAGAGCATTTACATTCATTCTCCTCCCCCACATGGTTTCTGGGCCAGAGGGCCAATCCCCAGGCCTGCCTTCTTTCTCTGTGCTTTTTGTAAAGCTCGAGCTAACCTGTTAGAACCATCTGCTGGGTGGGGAAAATGCAACCAGCGCTCAGTTGCCGGCCCACAGGCCGAGAGCCATTGAAGCAGAGAACAGGGAGGCAACAGGCAGATTTATGGGCAGCAATCTGTTCCCCCCACCCCAGGCCCCTCTGCCAGGAGACAGCTTGATAATCCATCAACCCCACTAATGAATTAATTAGTATTCCCAGTAATCCTGACCCCCAAAGGAGACTGGCCCATGGGCCCCTGAGGGGGTTAGAAACTGCCTTCTTCAACCAGACACTGAAGACCCGGGACCAATGCCTGACATTAGGCCCCAGGGTGCTCAGCTACATGCCACAGACCCTGTTGTTAAGATCCCCAGATGTCCCTCCTTCTCACCTTCCCTCGGGAGACAGCTAGCTTTTGCTGAATTGAAACCTATACTACCAACAAATGGAGTCCAGAGCCATAAATCAGCGATGGTAGAAAGCGAGGGCTCAGGCTGCCCATATTTAGGATAAAACTTGAACAGATCCTAAAGCTGCTCTCCAAGGATTAAGACAGGGTAAAGTAGGGTAAAGATGGGGGCAGAAGATAAAAGAAGCACAGTCCCTGACCTCAAGAAGCTCCGGTAGGGCAATGACACGGGGTCAAAAATAATCATGAAACAGGTTGAAACAAAGTGATTTGTGACATGAATCTCTCCCGAATAAAGACTGCAGTGGAACAGAGGTGTCAGCTGAGTTTCTGAACAGACTGGCATCTGGGAGGTTCACAACCCTCCCTTAAAACTGTAAACTCGGGGTGCCTGGGTGGCTCAGTCGGTTAAGCGACTGCCTTCGGCTCAGGTCATGATCCTGGAGTCCCGGGATCGAGTCCCGCATCGGGCTCCCTGCTCGGCGGGGAGTCTGCTTCTCCCTCTGACCCTCCTCCCTCTCATGCTCTCTGTCTCTCATTCTCTCTCTCTCAAATAAATAAAATCTTAAAAAAAAAAAAATTAAAAAACAAAACAAAACTGTAAACTCCTTCATTCTTTTACAAAACTCTCAGATATAGTGGGGTGAAAAAAAAGCTTGGGAGTGAGGAAACCTGTGTTCTAAACCGTGGTCTGCCTCTAACTGTGGGACCATGATGAGTGATATGAGCTCTCTGCCTCACATCATCAGTCAATGATCGGGTTGGATCATGACCTCTTAGGTTCCTTCCAGCTCTAACATGTAGTGATGATGACATAGTTCAATGTTACAATTCCCCCTTTAAGAGTAAATAACACTAGCCCTTCGAAAGTATACAATCTGAGTCCCCAGGTTTGAATAACCAGGTTAATGACAAAAGTGGGTTTAGAAAACAGGTAGTAGACATGGGTGTCCTCTCTCCACCCAGATTGCTGGTCTCTTTTGGGAAGGACACTTAGACTAAACCTTCTCCCACCCCATTCATTCAAGTCCTATTCATTTGGTCATTCACAGGGCACACAGAGTGACTCACTCCAGCAACAAAATAATGACCTGCATTTGTTAAAATCTATTGGGAACCTTCTGAACCTTGGGGAGCTCTACCACTTGCCTTCAGCGCCCTTCTCTGCACTTGCAATAACCCAATTTCTACGAGCGAAGTCCTCCTGCACTCATTTGAAACCTAACATTGCCTTTTACTAACCATGCTGCTTCAGAGAAGTTGTTTATCTCTCTGGGCCTCAATTTCTTCATCTGTCAATTGAAAGTAATAGTGTTTATCCAATAAACCTGCTCTGAGGAGTATATATCTCATTAAATATGAGACAATGTATGCAAAGTACCTAGTATAGAGACTGGCACTTTGCAGGTGTTCAATAAATTGTAGTTGTTATTGGTATTTTGTCTTAAACATTTAAATCTGATTTTTCATCTCTCAGCAATCAAGGAAAAACTAAAGTCAGAATCTTCATATAGAGTTCCTATCTCTGTGCTCCTATCTCTATATAAGTATTCCTTTTTTATAATAATGACCGTACTATATTCATTTGTCCAAGAAGTGAGTTTTATGTACATATAAAACCCTAGGTAGTGTGTAAGATTCTGGG
>NC_138373.1:106016728-106025928 GCF_054177405.1 Leptonychotes weddellii | reverse complement strand
CCCACCACTCCAGCAACCTTCATTTTGTTTCCTGAGATTAAGAATTCCTCATATCAGTGAGATCATATGATACATGTCTTTCTCTGATTGACTTATTTCGCTCAGCATAACACTCTCCAGTTCCATCCACGTCGTTGCAAAAGGCAAGATTTCATTCCTTCCGATGGCTGCATAATATTCCATTGTATATATATACCATATCTTCTTTATCCATTCATCTGTCGGTGGACATAAGATTCCTCATTCTTAACCAACTTTCAGTATAGTGGCAGAGGCAGAGAACCAAATTATGTAAGTATATAAATCAAAAACTCCATTTCTCAATGTCTTTCTAATACAATTACATATGTGCCCCAGGAGCCACGTACAGAACAGAGATGTTCATTGCAGTATTGTTTTTAATAGTGAGAAAGTACATTATCAATACATTAAGTAACCAATGGTTTAGCCAACCAATAGACTATTACTTAATTTGCATGACCTGGCCTATATATACTAACAAGAAGTGTACTATATGTTTTAACATGCTGTGGGAGGAAATGTAAAGCAACGTATAGAAATATAGGTTCCACACGATACATTTAATTTTTATCTATGTTAAATAATACATATTGTACACACACACACCTGCAAGCTGATAGTGAGTCTTTTCCTCAAGAGATCTCCTTCCTAAGATTAAGTAGATTGAGATTAGGTAGTTATCAAAGGAGATTGTTTTCTTTTTGTGCAAGAATAATGTATTCATATATAACCTCTGAAAGCAAAATTGATATTAATAATTAATATATGCTATTTTAAAAATCTTATTTCCCACTCATAGCCAACCTTATTTTCAGGAGGGATCTGATAGTACTCCCCAACCCCAAACACTAGGTATATGGCAATATGCCTCTTCCATGACAAGACCACCATAATAGCTCCCACCAACTCTGCCCTCATACCCTCAGCCCCAAGAGCATTTGCCAAGTCTTAGGAGCAAACTTCATGTTGAATTTAAGAGGCTTCAATCATCAGTGATTCTTAAGTCCTGAGAAATGTCTGGTAGAAGGCAATAGGGATTTTCTAAGAATCCAGCCTTAATTTATGCCACTGGAAAAAGATGAGGATAAAGAGATGAATAAAACCAAGTCTTCTGGGAAGACCAAGCAGAGCACTGCCCTTGGCACTGTCCCATCACAGCCAAAGCTCCACTCCTCCAAGCGGACACTACGCCATCATGGAGGCCATCTCCCTGCATCTGTGGTAGCTTTCAGTGGTCTGCTTCATTAGGCCAGTGCTCTAATCCCATCACTTCTCCTAAGCATTCATGAATTGAGTGAGGTAGAAGCCAATGAGAAGAAACTGATTACTAACAGTAATAATTCATAGCTAACCCTTATAGGATATATGCCATATGTTAGATGCTGTTTTAAGTGCTTTTCATGTATTAATTTATTTTATCATCACAAGAGCCTTATGAGGTAGGTAGGTAGGTTGGTAGGTAGGTAGGTAGGTAGGTAATAATAGTAATGTCATCTCTGTTTTATAGGTAAATTGAACCAATACAGAGAGTGTGAATCACTCGCCCAAGGCCACACAGGAAGTGATGGTGTCTTAAATAATGGTCCTGGAATTTGGATACAAATAGTCTACCTCTACTATGTGATATTGCCTTCCCAAAGCAGGTAACTGTTAGTTAACTTTACATCTAAAATCTATTCCCTGGATGCCCCAATAGGGATACTGAAAGTAAAATGATTAGCAGTGCCTGGCAGGATGGCATCCTCATCTGGTTCCCTTGCTGTCCAGGGTATGTTTAGAAGAATCATGTTTTGCCCATAATATACTAGTCTGAGATTCAATTTCAGGAGACTTTTTACCTCTACAACTGATACTGCAATATGGAGAGATGGTAGCATCTTGGTATCTAGAAGCTCCTACAGTAGGAGAGCTACTCCCCACTCATCTGGCCTTCCTGAGCCCCGATCTACCCCAGATCTCATGCTCTGAGACAGTATTTTATGAATCCAGAGCAGAGAGAATGACCTCTCTTATGAAAATAAAATGTAAAACCCTTTAGGATTTGAGCCAAGCAGAGTATTCAAAGATCATTGTGGGAGCTAGCTGTAGAAGCAGGCCATATACTGTTCACCAGCCTGAGACTCCTCTTCCAGATGGGGTTTTTCCTTTCTCCCACTAATTTTAAGAGACCAGATGTACCAAAAAAATACATGAAATATCCACATAGCCTGGTTCCCAAACTCTGGTGTTCTGCTTCTGCAATAAATGATGTTTCAACCACAGAGGTCTGAATTTCTCAGACATTTTTACCTTCTCCCTGCTCACCCATTCTCTCAGCTGGAACTGCTTTCATTTTTAGACATTTTAATTCCTGGTATGTTAGGAAGGCAGAGGATCAGGCAACACAGAGAATATAAAGCTATGCCGGCCCTTTGGGGTTCAAAGGTGAGTATTTTAAGATCCCAGAATTCTAGTGTGGGAAAGGGTAGGGATAAAGCAGGAAACTGACATTTGCAATGTGTCTACACCATACAGTTGCTGCATCAGTAATCTGCATATATCATCTCTTTTAGAAATACAACCAGCATTCTGTGAATTTTTACATTTATCCGAGAGATTTACCAACATGAATTCGTTTAATTGCAGCAACAACTCTTTGGGATGGGGACTAGTATTATCACCTTTTTTTTAACAGATTAGGAGAATGAGGTCCATAAATCTATGCATTCAGTAAATATTTGACTGCTTCCTATGTGCAGTGAACACTGGGGATATATCAGCAAACAAAACAGGAAGGACAAGTGACTTGCCCAAGATCACACAGCCAGGAAATGAAGGCTATACTTTGAAAGCCTGTTTATTGGTATGTCCCTTTTTATTTATTCTTTTTTTTTAAGATTTTATTTATTTATGTGACAAAGAGAGATACAGCAAGAGAGGGAACACAAGCAGGGGGAGTGGGAGAGGGAGAAGCAGACTCCCCATGGAGCAGGGAGCCTGATGCGGGGTTCCATCCCAGGACCATGGGATCATGACCTGAGCCAAAGGCAGACGCTTAACAACTAAGCCACCCAGGCACCCCCCTTTTATTTATTCTGATTATTATTCTATTCTTTTAATCCTTAAGCACTGGGAGGATAGATTTGAATGAAAACCAATACTCCCACCTCATCCAAAGAGTCACATTAGTCAAATGAAGGCAAGTAATGGTTCCAAGTAGTTATCACAAAAAGGGATTCTCTATGACAGGTTAAACAGTCTCCACATCCCCACCCGTCCTCCCAAACACACGCGTGCGCACGCACACACACACTCACACAGAGACAACACACAACTGTTGTGTTACATGCCATTTCTTCATATCCAGGATAACCATAAGTTCTGGTTTGCTTAGTATAGTCAGTTTGTGCCCGTTGTAGATCAGTTAATGTCCATTAATTATTTTAGAGCCCCTTTCACTTTAAGAAATCCCAGCTTTCATGTACACTATATGATCACCCTACTCACACTCTGCCCTGAAGTTCCAGACTTGCCTGTTCCTGGACTTTAGGACCTTAGCGCTCCCTTGTTTGTGTTAGTTTACTCCACCATTAAAGGGGGAAAGGCTGAGCCTCCCCCAGGCTCAAAAGAGTCATGATCAAGGGAGCTAGAGGGGTGTGAAGATATTGCAGGGTGGGGTTTTATGAGCAAAAGATGATTAAAATGAGAATTGGGGAAGGTAAGGTGTGGGAGAAGAGGTTAAAAAGCAGACACAAAGACAAAACCTCCCTCTAACCCATCCAGTGACCCCGGAGGGGAAAAAACACCCCCAGGCCAGCTCTTGATATTCAGCCCCCACTCCTTCTGCTGGCACCCAGCTGAAGCCAAGAGTTAGAAGCCCAAATCCAGCTTTAAGGGTGGGAGCCGTTTATTCCCCCAGGCTAGAAGGGATTTGACGTCTTTAAAGGCTAAATCAAGGCTCTGAATATTTTCCCTGGGTACCAGCTGAGGCCAGGCTAAAACCACTGCACTATCTTCCAGGAAACTCCTGTAATAATTCGTGGGGAGGGTTGCCGCCTGTTATTCATGGTGCTGGTGAAGTCTTTCCCTAGATAATGCTTTTCCCTCCTAGACAGTTATTTATCAGCAGTATTGAGAATTTAGTCTCTCCTAGATTTGAGAGTCTTGAAATGCTCCTCCAAGTTCCCTGAGGCCTTGGGAATTATGACTCTCCAACCCTCCCTGTCCTATCTTTCCCCTTACTTCCTAACTGTTCCAGAAAAATGCCAGCCTCCAAGACGTGGTGTCCTTTTCTCTCCCCAATTCCCTCTGCTCTCTCCTCCTCAGGTTCTGAGGGGGCTCCATCCCATTCTCTCCACCCCCACCCCACTGTGTGTCCTCTTCCCCCTCCCATCCTTCCCCTTCCTTAGTGCACATGTTCCTCAATTTGATTTACTTCTGTACATTGTGTGGCTTTGCAACGGTCGGTCCTTAGAGAGCCCTCAGAGGGAGCACTCCATCTGTCAGCCTTTAGCCTTCCCTCCCTGGCCCCCAGCCATCACCCCTCCCTCCCCTTCCCTTCCCGTGGGCAGTTTCTAAGAGAGCCGGGGAAGATTTAAGCAAACTTCCCTTACCCCACTTCTTCCCACCTCAGCTCTCACTTGGTTTCCTTTCCCCTGCTCTCACCCATCCTCACTCAGCTTGATTCCTGCCATCCCTGCAAGGAAAGCCTTTGAAGCCACAAAAGTCAGTGAGAAAGTACAGTCTGGTGAAGTTGCTTTGCGCCCTCTCCCCTACTGGGACGCCTGATGCCATATAATTAAGACTTGCTGGTCTAACAGTACATCGGGTTCTCAGTAAATTCAGGATTAGGCACACTGACGATAGGGGGCAATGGTGCAGAAAATCCCAAACTGCAGATAATCCAAAATTATATCCCACTTAACAAATATCTATTTGTTCAACTCCTGGGAGGTGCTGGGGACACAAACTTGAATAAAACAGGAAACACTCCAAGGAGGCCAAGGATTCAGTCTAATGGAAGCTATTCACATATGCAAATAACTTTAATCGAGGAAAATAGTGATGAGTGGAAAATGCACTCCAGGACTCTTGGAGAAGATACCTCAAGGCTCAGGGAATGGTCCCAGCAAGGAGGTGAAACTCGAGCTGTGCCTTGAACAGATGTACTCCCATTAACTCAGCACCAAGTGGGAACCAGGCATTTACGTGCGTTTTTCTTTAAAGCACCACAGTAATCTATTTTTTTTACTCTGTATAAGCAAACTTGAGGCAGTTTGTTTAAGGTGAAAACCCTAGGGTGTTCTGTCTCTGTGTTCTGTTTTGCTTGTGAGTGCTAAGGAAAATCCACAGATTTTTGGCTAGGGTTGATAATTCAATAACTTATTTTCTGGGAGATGTGTTGCACGATAGTGCTAGCTTTTAAGATTCTGACAGTTTGGAGCCATGGAGAATAAAAGCAAGCCCCTATTTGCAGAGAGCTCTAAATATCTGCTAAGTTAAAGTTAGTTTTAACTCCCTTGGGCAGAGAGTCTGAATTATTTTGTGAATGGGAAAAAAGGAAAAGGTAAAATGCCCACAAGGAGAGTGGCTTGAATGAGGTTACCCATGGAGAGGGCTTGTCTCAGTGACTGAAACTTGTCTGGAAACAACCAAAACCACTCATCGCCACTTTAGTGTTAAGATGTGACCAAATCCTTTGATTCCAAAATTTCACCTCAAATGATCTAGCTAGTGGAAACAATCTCAAATAAGAAATAGCCTCATGTGTAAGTAGATTCATCCCTGCATTATTTAGATGAGTTAACCTAGGGGATAACTGAAATGGGCTCAATAGAATAGTTAATTCAAGTTAGGTGAGTCCATGAGATAAAAACTTTGCTGCTTTTCCTGGGTGTTTACAGCAGATTTCTAAGACATAGAAAAATGGCATAAAGTAAATAAGAAGAATATAATATATAAAATTGTGTATACAACGTGATCTCAATTACCTATAATGTATATTAAGAACTGAACCTTTTCTACACCTATGCATCTTACTGTCTACATTAACCTGGCTTCCCTATTCTAGAAGTTCTAGGAGGAAAAAGCTTTCAAATAACTTTACTGTTTATTTCAGGAATTTTGCGGAAACAAAACCATCGAAATGAACACTGAATGATAGTATGTCTTACATTTAATTTTTTTTATTCTTATGTTAATCCCCATACATTACATCATTAGTTCTAGATGAAGTGTTCCATGATTCATTGTTTGTGCATAACACCCAGTGCTCCATGCAGAATGTGCCCTCCTCAATACCCACCACCAGGCCAACCCATCCTCCCACCCCCCTCACCCCCAGAACCCTCAGTTTGTTTTTCAGAGTCCATCGTCTCTCATGGTTCGTCCACCCCTCCGTGAATGATAGTATATCTAATGACTCTTTACCATCAAGACTTTAAAATTCTCATCTTGGGATGCCTGGGTGGCTCAGTCAGTTAAGCGTCTGCCTTCGGCTCAGGTCATGATCCCAGGGTCCTGGGATCGAGTGCTTCATTAGGCTCCTTGCTTGGCAAGGAGCCTGCTTCTCCTTCTGCCTGCAGCTCCCCCTGCTTGTACTCTCTCTCTCTGACAAATAAATAAAATCATAAAATAAAATGAAATAAAATTCTCATCTCATAATTCTTGCTTTCTTTCTCAATCCTAAATTATTCTATTCTATTATCTTTACCCAATTATATTTACTTGTCACATTGGAAGAACCTTCTTAAATTATACTTCCATCTTATAAATAGCCTGATCCCCTTTTGACTCAAAAAAAAAAAGAAAAGAAAAGAAAAAACACTCTTGGGACTCTGACAAGATAGTGATCTCCCTTGCTGTGGAAAGCAAGAAACAAACTTTGTCTTATAAGCAATTTATATTGGTAAAATTTTGAGAAATCCAGCATTTTTGAATATTCAAAGAAAAAAAGCAAGAAAGAAATACAAAGATTTTTAACAATCATTATCACTTAAGCAGTAAGCTATGCTTGATTTTTTTCTTTATTTTTTATAGTAAAAAAATGTATGTTTTGCAAGTTTAAAATAAATTATTAGTCAAATGTATAAATATCATGAAGTCTCTGCAGGTTTCTCTTTTTTTAAAAGATTTATTTATTTATTTGAGAGAGAGAGCATGCATGCAAGTGGGGGAGGGAATCACTGAGCATGGAATCCAAAGCAGGGCTCAATCCCACAACCCATGAGATCATGACCTGAGCCGAAATCAAGAATCGGACACTTAACTGACTGAGCCACCCATGTGCCCCTCTGCAGGTTTCTTGAAATGCATTCCACAGCATTAAGGCACAGAGAACATAAAATCATTTGAAAACAATCCAACATGATGGTGGTTCATAGCACAGACTTTGAAATCTCAATGCTTTCTATCTTCCTTTTATAATTCCCTTTTCTGACTCTGTACTAACTCTATTAGTACTAATCTCCTACATCTAACTCTATATGATAATACTTTAAAGACATCTTTGCACTAGTGATGATACATCAGGCTGCCCCTGGACTTCAGACCCATATATCTGACTGCAACTTGATATCACCAAGTTATGATTCAGAGACATCACAAACTTAACATGTTTAGGGCTGAGCAACTCCTCTCCCCAGATCTTCTCCTCCAAGCCTTCACACCTCAGTTACTACTGGCAGAACCCCTCTTTCCAAGGACTCTGGCAAAAAACTCACCATCATTCCTGCATACTCTCTTTCTCTTACACTTCCAGTCCAGCAACCAATTTTTTTGGCCCTAATTTCAAAATTTATTCAGAATCTCACTGGTTCTGCTAGTACCCTACTACCCTGGTCTGAATCATCATCATCTTTCATCTGGATTATTGTCACAGTTTCCTGACTGCTCTCCTTGTTTGCATCTCTGATCTTTATTCTCTGTTCTCAGCGAGAATTAATTATTATTTTTGCTCAAAAACTTCTATTAGCTTCACACTTTACTCACAAAATCCTTACAATGACCTACAACTCTCTACACATTCTTCCCTGCTCCCCATCCTACAACCTCTATGACCTGATCTCATATCCTCTTTTTTTTTGTCCATTCTCCAGAATCACCAGCTTCTCTGCTATTCCTCAAAGACCCAATCCTCCTGTGCTCCCACCCTCATCTCCTACCACCCTATTATACCCCAAATTATATTCAGAATAGATTATTCTGCCTCCCAATAAATAGTTTTGGCCTCTATTTATTGAAAGCCCATTTATTATTCTAGTGAATGCCACTTCCTCAATGATTTTCCTTCCAAGACAGAATCAGCTTGCCCTTCCAATAAGTGAAAGAAGCACTTTTTTTTATCTCTACCATAACACTTATCAAGATATGCTGCGTTATCATAATCCATGTTGTTTGTACATTTCTCCCACAGAATTTATGTTCTCCTCACATTGAAACGTGGCTTAGTTTTCAATGAATCTCTGCGGCACAGAACACAACACAGTTACTACATTTGTTGAACCTGAACTGTGAGAAGTTGTCTCAAGACAACTGCCCTGCTGGTGGGACAACATGACATCTTTGCATAAATTCTTCCTAAGCCCATGTGATTGCCAGACACTGTTCCAGGCACTAGTGGAGAATTCAACTGACAAGTTTCTTTCCAATTACATGATATTATTTATGCTTAAATAGAAACTAGAAAATTTAATTTCTTAAGTGCTTCTCAGGAATAATCTCCTGATGTTTGAAGTCAGAATGTTCTACCTTGGTTTCAACCTGTCTAGATTCCTCCTGCTAGGAGAGAAATACTATTTCTCTTTCCCAGTGAGAGGTTCTTGTTGAAAATTCTTAACTCAAGAGAAATATTTTGTTACAGGCCTCAAGGAGCTTATGACTTTAAAATGCTTAAAACACTGTATAAACAATTGAATTAGATGTGTTACAAAATGTATCTGTGCATCCCAAGAGAAAATAGTAAAGTGAGGTGTGAACAAATCCATCCAGGGAGTTAGTTTAGAATGCAAAAAGGAGAAAGCAGAATGGCTTAAAACAGGGAAGTAAGATGTAGAGTAGGAGGTGAAATGAGCCAATTCCTATGATAGATAGATGATAGATAGATAGATGATAGATGATAGATAGATAGGTAGATAGATGATAGATAGGTAGATAGATGATAGATAGATAGATAGATAGATAGATAGATAGATAGATAGATA
>NC_138373.1:105978631-106016228 GCF_054177405.1 Leptonychotes weddellii | reverse complement strand
GATGGGGTGGCTGGGTGATGGACATTGGGGAAGGTTTGTGCTATTGTGAGAGACTGATGAATCACAGACCTGTACCTCTGAAACAAATAATACATTATATGTTTAAAAAAAGAAGAAGAAGATAGTAGGAAGGGAAAAATGAAGGGGGGGAAATCGGAGGGGGAGACGAACCATGAGAGACTATGGACTCTGAGAAACAAACTGAGGGTTTTAGAGGGGAGGGGGCTGGGGGGATGGCTTAACCTGGTGATGGGTATTAAGGAGGGCACGGATTGCGTGGAGCACTGGGTGTTATACGCAAACAGTGAATCATGGAACACTACATCAAAAACTAATGATGTAATGTATGGTGATTAACATAACATAATAAAAATAAATAAATAAAAATAAATAAGGGTAAAAAAAAACTAATGATGTAATGTATGGTGACTAACATAACATAATGAAATAAAATTTAAAAAAAAAAGTTAGCATTTTGGCCAGGACAACTGATCATTCCTATGCTGAAAAGTCCTGTACCTTCAAATACATTTAGCATCTTTGGCCCTCAGGCACTGAATACCAGGAGCAGCTTGACTGTCACTCTGAAAATTAAAATGTTCTTCCGTATGTACAAACTGTCTATAGAGGTGCTACTCTCTAGACCCCAACTGTTAAGGAAAATATTGCATTTCAGAAACTTAGGGCTAAAAAGAATTTTAAAGAGTTCCACAAGTTTAGTTGTTTTTGTTGTTGTTTTGTGTTGTTTTCATTTTTGTTTTTTTAGAGAGAGAGAGAGAGAGCCAGCGAGCTGGAGGGGCAGAGGGAGAGAGAATCTTAAAGCAAGCTCAGCGTGGAGCCCAAAGCAGGGCTCAATCTCACGACTCTGAGATCATGACCTGAGCCTGAACTAAAAGTCAGGAGCTTAACTGACTGAGCCACCAAGGTGCCCCTACTAATTTAGTTTTTGTAGTTAATTTGTACAGAAAAGAATAGTGATAAAGAAACCAAGAGAATGCTAAGCTTGGTTTTTCTACTTGTCGACTTTGAAGGAATTCTCCAAAAAAAGCACCTACTATGTACTGGAAAATGCATTAGACATTTTCATCCCTACATGTAAATAAATGCATTGTGTGTGTTTGTACATATTTGAAAGAAAAAGAGAATTATTATTTTACTCATATTGTCCTTGAGGAAAATAATGTTTAGAGCACTTCATCTGCTGAGCAAGAATTCTATTTAGGCTTCTTTCCACCATAATACAGCTACACTGTGGATAACCAGTGAAGTCGTCCCATCGGCAATTGGAAATGGAATTTGGGGACATGGTGAAAAGAGACCCAACTGTAGTTATAGCCATAAAATTAGAAAGAAAAGAATGGGTATGTGGAAACCAGCTGCATTCAGTACATTTGAGGTGTGCCTTCTACATGAATATTGTGATAAATATTTGTAAATAAATGCTGCAAGGAAGGAAACAGAATAGGATAGGGAAAAAGGGATGGGAGACAGCTGGAATGGTGTACATCAAATGGAGAGAGAGGGAGCAGTCTTGGCAGGTGCTGGAGAAGTGAGGGGACAGCTGGTCATCAATGCTGAAAGCTAGCCAGGGGTGACAGTGATTGAGGGTTGGAGAAAACCTTTCAGAGTTTAAGAAAGCTTCTTGGAACTGAAAGCCAATAAATTAGAGACATCTCCAGGTTGTGACAGAGTTTTAAAAATTCAGCTTTAAAAGTTCCTTGGGAAAGCAATCTTTTATTTAGAAAGAAAGAGAGGGAGAAAGAGAAGGAGAGAAAGAGAGGGAGAAAGAGAAAGAGACGAAAGAGAAGAAAAAGAGAAAGAAGGAAAGAAAGAAAGAAAGAAAAAGAAAGAAAGAAAGAAAGAAAGAAAGAAAGAAAGAAAGAAAGAAAGAAAAAGAAAGAAAGAAAGAAAGAAAGAAAGACTTTAAAGTAGTTTGAACATAAAAACAAAGGACTAATAAGTCAACCCCGAAAGAAGTTGTCCACGATGGCATGCAGTATTTGAAAACAAGCTTCTAGAGAATTTATCAGAGTGTGAAAGAGTTATGCAAACTGATCCATTTTGGCTCAGAGCTGTCTCAAGTGTGTGATAGGGCTGGGAGCATTTTCTCTGAGACAGATGTGAGTTAACTTTTAGACACCCCTCCTCCTGGGGACAGAAAGCTTTATCACAGTCATGAGATTCCAGTAACATGGTAGGAAGTCTCCTACACACGCATTGTTAAATGGGCTGTACCTTTCCCTTAACAGGAAAAGATCTCTTGTTTTACAAAGACCAAGGCAGCCCTCTGACAGGAAGGGCTCCTTAGTGGTGAGCTCAGTGACTGCCGATCTTTTGTTCTTCAGTCTCCTGAGCTAGAGCAAAGGATGTGGCTGAGGTAGGAGGCGGGGACTATGCATGTGTGTGTGTGTGTGTGTTCTCATTTCCGCTTCCCCTTTCTGAGCTGGCAACAGCAGTTTAATGAGGACAGAGAGAAAGGTACAACATACAATATGATACTTTGTCACTGTCCTCACTCAGATCCCCATACCTGGGAAGGGCTTGGCCCCACTTTGCTAACCACTATGCCTCAAACTCTGCTCTCTACCCGTGGACAGGTGAGTATAATTTTCACCTTAATTTGAAGACTATACTGATTTGGGATGGTGCCGGGAGACAGGAGAAAACAGGCAGGAGAGAAATCAGGTTGCCAAGAAAAGGGAAAAATCAGGAGAAAATCTCCCACATCCCTGACTTCAATCCCTGACTGTGCCTCTCCGAACAAAAAGGACTCTTTACTTTTTTTTTTTTTTCCTTCTTCCTATTACGGGAGAGGTACTCTATATAGAATCACAAAACATGGGTTCTTTTGATGGTGTGAATTACTGTTTAGGAATGTTTCACCTTTTTCATGTGGGAACTTCCTCTCTGTCTTGCTATGCTCCCTTGTGCTGTAACTTTGAAAGGTTCTCAAGGAGAAGTTTCTCACTTCACGGCAGATCCCATTCTAGTGCTCGTAACTGTGAACTAGTGGGAACACCTCGCCTAAATCAGTGCTGTTTTGTGTGGCTGTGACTACTCTCCTCCAAAGCTGCAGAAGAAAGCTGGCCAGGAGATAAGCTACAGCAAGATATGCTGGGAGTAGACACAAGGAAGAAGTCACACAATTGGACAGTGCCAGGCCAATTTAACTGGAAGGCTCAAGAGGGATAACCACCTGTGGGGATTGCTTCTCAGGCTGTACATCTCAGAGATGGCTATAGGGATACGGTGACCACTTAATGACTTACATCATCGCAGGTGGGGGAGCGTCTGTGCCCCTCCAACATCCCTTGTCTTAGCGGCAGCCGAGCTGAGCATGTCACCACCTATATGACCTTTGGGGAAGGTAGAGGAGGGGAAAGATCCTCCACACTGGGGTTTTCCCAGGCCCCTGCTGTGCTGCTGAGCTTTCCAGTGGGTGGAGAAGAGGCGGGTGTCTGACACAGAACAGCAACAAGATAAAAGAGCCCCCCAGAAATGGTTTGATAAGATCATGAAGATTTATAAGTACTAGTGACTCTATCACAAATGGCTGCCTGTCTGGGCAAGGGGACTTTTTAGACAGTATGTGGCAGGTGCTGAGGTTATCAGGTTGGAGACTGGAGGCTTTCAGCTTGTGTGTCCAAGCTGCAGATTAACAGTTGTTAGGCTTGAGTGATTGGAGCTAAAAACCTGGTGTGATTCTCCTGTAACAGGAAGCATTACTAGGAGGAGTATAGGCCGGGTTTATTATCTCTCTCTACTAGAATATTATCAGAGATAACAAGCAGATGATACAACAAGAGGGATTGAAGGACATCTAACAAAAGAGTTCTTATTCACGGGCACCCCGGGGAGTTTAGAAACTCTTCACAGCCCTACTAATACTGTTTCTCATAACTTCCCCTGGTCCCTGAAAGGGGGATGGAGCCCTGGGATTAAGCATCACATAGTGGCCCTGGGAATCAACACACTCATTTTTAGTTCAGGGTTTCCAGTAGAGAATGACTCGTATTCTAATGGAGTTTTGGAGAGGAAGTTTGGTCCCAGCTTAGATCATGACTCATGGGTCCACCCTGGGCTCCAGTAAGGGAAAAAGATGAGACACTTACGGCCACTTGATAACTCGCAACTCTTCTGCTTTCCACCTAAAGGACAAAACCAAAGTGGGTATTCCAGTACCCTACCTACACCCAAGCCCAATGCAGAAAGGCCTAAACCCAGACTCTGATAAGAAAGGGTGTAGACCATTGTGAAAGAAAAAGAGGGGAGAATTAAAATGAGCACCTGAGGGAAAGAGTTGCATTCCCATGCAAACAGGACTGAAGAATTGAAGACTTGGATTCACCGAACTAAGAAATCCACTCACCCTCACTCCTGTCTCCAGACCAAGCCATCTGCAAACCAGGGCAGGTAAACGGATGTTTCTTCATCCTGCTGTCTTTGTATCCCTTTCAGGTGAAAAAATTTAGTGTCTCCCAACACGGAGAGCACAGGATTACCCTTTTCCAAATGTATAACTTTAATGTTTCCCATGGAACTTTACGAGCCTTCCATAAAACTCATTCAAATGTGGAAGTGGGCATAGAGAAGAAAAGGATGGAGAGCAAAAGAGGTTTTAGATGGTCTTCTTTCAGTATTTACTCAGCTGAAATTATTTATGGGAGAAAGAGGGTAAGAGAGGAGGGTAAACTAGTTACATTCATTCATTGGAATTTTTCTTCATATTATTTATCAAATAACATCCCCCTTTTTCCCTGAAATAGACTGACTTGCTGCTTTAGACCATAGGAGGCTCAGAATGCTCAAATGCTATACTCAGGGGAATTTTCGTTCTGAAGGTCTTCTCAACTGCAGTGATATAGAAGAGAACTAGAAATTAGGAATGTATTTCCTGTCTGTGAAGGAATGTGAGAGCATATCACAGGTTGAGGGTGTGTGCTGAACAGGGTGCAGCCAACCTGGCTTGAGGTGGAGGTTGTCCTATCTACAGAGAAATGGCTGTCCTGGGATTTCCCACAGCCCTTTGCAATGGCAGTGATACGTGCCTATCTTGGCTGTAAATGCGGATAAGATGCAGAAGGTCTTATGGGCCCCATCATGGAAACTCTGCTTCCTTTTTCTCTCCTCCCACGCTTGTTTTCACTCTCAGTGCCAGTTTACATGCCCTGCTTGGGTGTAGGCACAATACAGACAGAAGAGAGTATCAGAGGTCTGTCTGATACGTGTTCCTGGGAGGAGGCCCAGAGTGGAAACCAGAGTGGCATGAGGAAGGCAGTGTGATTTAAGGAAAAAGCATAGACCTGGGGCTCAGATCTTGTGAGTTTCAGTCCCATTTACAACCTTAATAGTCTATGTGATTTCAGATAAACTTCCCCTCTCTCTTCCTCTCCCCCTCTCTCTCTTTGCACTTTCTTTCCACCCCCACCCCTTTCTCTTTTTCAAAATGACTGACCAGGATTAGATGATCTCTCGGATCCCTCTTGGCATAAAGTAAGAAGGAAGGAACTACTTACAGTTTATGTTTTATCTCTGCTCAACAGCAGCGTCCCTCCTTCCGCATCTGGATTTTACATCCACTACTGTATCCTGCTGCTCACTCCTTCTTCCTTCTTATTCCTGAAAGTGTTCTGACTTTAGTGAATGGTTTAGACTGAGGGAAAATTAACAATAATAATTGCTATCATTTATTAAGCCCTTCCTTTATATTTCAGGGACTTAATATCCATTATCTGATATTAGCCCCCAGTAGCCCAACAAGTTGTGTTACTACCTGTTTTACATATGAAGAAACTTAGGTTTAGAGGGGAAAGGTGATTTTACCAAGGTACATATGCATTAAGTAGATAGAACTGTGATTCCAAACAAGGCTAACTCTGATCCCAAGGCCCTTGCTCTTCCTACAGTTTTCCTTCTCAAGAGTTGGCCCTCCTTACTGGACCCCTTAAAAATATCCCCATAAGACACCTGTAAGCAGAGCTGATATTTGGCAGGTACAAATTGGTAGACCCATAATGATGGTTAAAATATTTCCATACCAGTTTATGATAAGTATCAATTGCCCCCAGCTCACTGAGTGCCCATGAGCAACCCGACAATCCCAGCTCTTCCCACAAGGTTCCCCAGACAGGCACCAGAAACTCAATGCCATATACCTGTAGGACCCAGCTACAGGGCTGTGACTGCTGTCAACTCTGATTGGTCTGTGCTGCTCTATAACCATCCTTAAATGTTCTGAATGGCACAAAAATCTGGAAGCAATGTGGAATCCCAGGCAGACTTTTCCTCTCAACCAGAACCTAGTTGGACCCTTGCTGCTGAACTGCTCTGTGAGCCCGACAAAGGCAAAATTGCTTCACATAATCTAGTTGGGAGTTAGGAAGGAAAACTATGCTAATAACCAAACAAAGCAACACTTCCTTCACTAAGATTATCATAAAGCCAAGAGTAAATTAATTTTGGTTTATGCTGCCTCTTCTATACGAGGCTATAAAGTGGAGAATTTATGTAGCATGTGAAATGGAGAATTTACTGAAATAGTTTCTCCTTTCTTTTATCCCAAATTATATGTGCCACTGATACTTGGGTGGAGATATTAGGCTATTTTCTTGTTCTATAATTAATGGAAAGACCATACAACTAGAGTCAGACCAACCTGAGTTTAATTCTCAACATTATAAGATCCTAATTATATGAGCCTGGATAAGTCACATATGTCCCTGAGCTTCGCATAACAATAGTTAGCTCAAAGGTGATTGTCAGGATTAAGTGAAATAGTTTACAGGAAGGTTTTATGGATAAATATACAGTACTCTGTACATCCCAGTTGTTTTAGCACCTATCACTTTGACTGGCCAGTGTTAATATATGCAGAATCTCTGACTACATCCCTTAGAACACAGACTGGAGGTATATGGTGTACTCAATGCAGTAATAACGACAGACCCATAAAGGTTTGCTCCTGCTACTACACTTGCTGCTTCTGCTGATGATTTGTGTTAGAAGATACTCCTTTCCAAGCTCGTAACTCCTGAATCTTCTTTTGTCTAACTTCGATCCTGTCAGCTGAAATTTCTGCTTTGAACTATAACATCCTCAAAACAAAGAGAATTCCCTCCTGCTCTATTTGTTGTAGTCAGATTCCAGAACATTGGCCACATTGTGGGGAAATATTTAGGGAGTGAACCTCTAGAGATATGTAGGAAAGAGGAAAGGACAAAGGGCTGCAAATGAGAGCAGAAGGGAAAATAAGGCTTTTAAAGAGTGATTCAGGCAAATAGCAATAGAATCATTGTGGAGTTTTTTGGGTTGGGGGGTGGGCAGTTAGTAGGAAAAAATACCAGCAGCCTAGGACTTCCTTCCTCACAGGAGTTAGATTAAATATAATATCAAATACAATAGATTAAATACAATAAACCAGCATCACGAAAGATGGTTCTCAGATTCCAGAAGGAACTTCTGACCAAGGAGTGGAAACTTCGAATGGAAAACTCTGAAGAAATATTTTTTAAATTTAAAGGATTTGATAGTTTAAGCTTTATAAAATTCAGTGTGACCCCTATGTTTCATCAACAAAAGATCAGCGTGACTATGCCCCAAGCCTCTTTTCTCTTCACTACAAGGTATAAAAATACATATACATTAGGATTTGAGACCCTGTGGAGAGTCGGGAGCCCCTGTCCCATGACATGTACTAAATGAGGATAATTTTTCAGCACCGGCATGATTCTCGCTCCTCTGCAGGTACAGCATCTGCTGAGCCCCTCCTGCTGCAGGTACCCTGCTGGGTCCTGAGATGGGGCTTGGGGGAGGGGTTACAAGGAAGGGGGCATGGTGACCAGACGGGTGACAGCTTCCCTCTTGCCGCATGTGGTATGAGTATATGTGCTAGTTGTTAGAGGTGGGGAAGAGAAGAGATGACTTGGATAGGCCTTCAAAGTGTAGACAGAATTTGTCTGGATAGAGGGGGAGGTGGATGAAACTGCATAAAGTAAAGGAAAAGTAGCGGAAATGTTCAAACAGTGCTGGAGCTCAGTGAGCAATGCCTAACAGAATCACACTCCTTTGGGCTCCTTCTGGGCCTCCCCCATTCAAGACTCAACACTTTCCTGAGTCCGTGGAAGTTGGAAGTGCAGGCACCTCAGAAATCAGTGTCGCTGTGGAAGGGACTCTGCCAAATGGGAAGTAACACCGGAGGCCACGGGACCATTTCCTAATGCTTCTGGGGAAAACCATGCAAAAACATTTTCTTTTCCAGGTATTATCCATACAGATATTTCAAACTCAACTAGAATAAATTCAGATGCATTGGTATTGAAGGCAAATTTGTACAACATTGACTCCTGCCAATTCATTTTCAAGAGGATGAAACTGCTGCCCAAGGAGGAAACCTAACTGACTTGCCAGAGGTCAATGAATTGGACCAAAAGGTTAAAAGAATGCCCACATCTGGGGCACCTGGGTGGCTCAGTCGCTTGGGCGTTTGCCTTCAGCTCAGGGTCATGATCCGGAGTCCCAGGATCGAGCCCAGCGTTGGGCTCCCTTCTTGGCAGGGAGTCTGCTTTTCCCTGTGACACTCCCCCTCTTGTGCTCTCTCTCTCTCAAATAAATAAATTTTTTAAAAATCTTAAAAAAAAAAAAGAACGCTCACATCTACTCTGATTCTTAGTCACTACTCTTTTTGCTGCTCCCAACTCTGTTGTACATATAGGTTTACGTGTTTGTATGACTCATCTGAAGGAACTATGTCCGGGCCCCCCTCTCTATTACAAGGAGCCCCAAGACCTTCAAAGGTGCCATCTGCATGCACCCATCCTGCAATTCTTTTTAAAGCTGTCACCGCTGATGGGCTTACCTGATATCATTTGCCGCTTCCTCCAGATTCCCACAAAGAATACCCAGTTTCTTATCTCTCAGCAACATAGCTTCCTCCTGGGATCTCTAACCAGACAGTTCTATTCCTCCCTCCCTCATAATATCACTGTGTTCATCTTGTTCCCATATAACACCATGAACAGGTCTCTGTGGCAGAGATCAGGGGGAAATGAACTTGTTCAATTCCCTGGGCCCACGTCCAGTCTGCCACATTTGAGATTAGCTTAGATGTGCCTTGCATCTTTTCTTTGACTTCATGAAGAAGGTTTGCTAAGAGCTGGGCTTTGAAAAGTGCAATGTGTCAAAGGCTGAGGGACAGGAAGATGGAGAGGGAAAAGAACATGAGAAAAGCATAAGATTTAAAAGGAGATAAGCATTTTCAGGGGGCAAAGGGGAAATTAGCCTATATGCATGCAACGTATTTTCAAAGATGTAGGACGAATGTAGAATAGATTCGTATCACAGAGGATGTCGAAACCCAAGTAGAGGTCTCTATCTAGCATCTCAATTAGCGAGATTCTGGAACTGCACTAAGCATTATGGGGGTTCAGCTATAAAACGGCACATTAAAATACCAGAAGCATCAAATTTTAGGGCATAATGTCCCAGTTGAGAAACTGAGACCAGAGAAAGGGATCGAATTTTCCAAGGTTATACCACTAGCAAGTGGCAGAGTAAAGTGTGGGAGTCACATCTTCCTTCTTTCCGTCTTTCCTCCTTTCTTTCTTTCCTTCCTTCCTGCCCTCCTTCCTTTCTTCCTTCATTCCCCCTTTCATCTTCCCCCTTCCCTTCTTCCTTCCCTCCTTTCTTCCTGCCCTCCTGCCTTCCTTTTAAATTCCCCTCATTACCAAAAAAGTCCTTCTTTGTGAGCTGAAGAGTTCTTATGATTTAGATGAGGTCCATTTACTCTGGGAATTAAAGACAGTAGGCAAGTCAGCCTTTGACATTTTCTTTTCTGGACCAACTGACACCAACCTACTCAATATTTTGAAGGTGTAGAACTAGGTAAATAAACCTGACCAAGGCTTTTTAGATTTCCTAAGTTCTTTCTAGTGGCAGTTTCATCCTCTTTTATCACCTCGCAAGAGCTCTGACTGAAGAGCAAGTTTTCTCTGCGTCCCCCCTTTGTGGTTTCCCTGTGTCACAAGCTGAATTTATTCATTTAATTGCCCTTAAAAGGCCCAGGCAGTGGACAAAGAGCCAGGTGCTCAGGGTTAACAACCTCTCTCCTTGGAGAAGACTGGGCGGTGGGCTGGACCCGAAGTGAAAGAATTTAGATGTATCATTCTTCTCTGGATATGTTTTGTCTCTAGCAAGCAGAGGCATCCAAAAAATTTTATTGCCCTAGGAAGGCGCTTTAGGTTCAGGATGGTCCTTTCAAAAAACAGCTATTTTAGGGCCTCCATGGTTCCACGCCTCCCTAATGATTTTGTGTTGAAGTCTTTAAAGAATAGAAGTCTCTGGAAACTGGCACTCTTCTTATTTTTTTTCCTCTTGCTTTGCCTTACTGCAACAATTAAGAGCACAGCTATGAGGATGGAGCTGTTGACGGCAGCTCCGGGGAGCAGAGGGATGAGCCACTGAAGAGCACTGGTCGGGCTCCTCCGTGTCCACTGTAGCAGGCTGAGTGTGGCAGGCGAGGGAGAGGCAGGAGGATGGAGCATCAGCCAATGAATGTACATTAGCCTCAAGGCTTTTTAAGTCCTAGTCGGACAACTGAGATTTTCTTCCCCTCTTTCTTCCTCTTTGAATAAGTGGCTAGTGCCATCAGAACGTATCTTTTGGAAGAACACAGAGATGTTGAGCAGACAGTGTTAAATGAAATATGCATGGCATCAGTGAACTGAGGAGCTAACTCCTAGCTATGGAGAAACCCACGTTGACAAATTAAAAAGGAATGACCCTGAGGGTCATGACTGCTCATTGAGTAAGGCAAGGTCTCCCTGTTGTTTGTATTATGGGATTTTTTTTTTTTCCCAAGAGAAATCTTACGTGGACCCCTGATATATAAAACAGGAAACAAAACAAAACAAACAACAGACTCAGAATGACAGTAGTTGGAGTGACATCCTGGCTGTGGCACCTTGGAGAAGTTGTCTAAAATTTGAGATCTGGGAATTCTTCATGTATCTTTCGGAAGAACAAATAGAGTGAATTCTATCAATTGCCGATTTAAAGATATTCTAATTATAGTGGGAGAGTCTGAGAGACAACATTCTTAAGGATTAAAGAAAGCTGTTTTCTAAGGCAATATGCCAGTCGTTGTGAGAAGTAGCAATTCTTTAAGTTAGAAGAACTTTCTCAATGTCCCTTAAGTTATAAGATGTTTGAAGTTCCAAGATTTGCTGATTTGAAACACTTGCCCTGGTATATGTCAGAGCACTGGGGGGAAGGGGTGCAGGGGTAGGGGGAGACAGAGGAAGGGCTGGACAACCCCCCCCCCTTCCTGAATGGGCAGAGGGGTCATGCTCCTTCATTCAGAGCTGGGAAGGTGTTGGGGCAGTCCTGGGGTAGTTTCTGAACAGAGGATGGGGGAGTGATCGCTGTATTTCAGCTCTCAGAGCAGCATTCCTGTGCCGGGAGACCCTGAAGTCTGAGCTGGGGCCATGGAGGGCTCTGTGCTGAGCCCCACATCCTGGGAGAAGCGGCGGGCCTGGCTCCGGCAGAGCCGCCACTGGCAGACCCAGGTCCTGGAGGAGGAGGCCGCGGCTGCCCTGCAAGATGTCTCAGGTCCTGAGCCTGCCAGCCTGGATGATGTCTTCCAGGAAGGTAAGAGGCAGTTAGGCAGCAGACAGCCTTGCACGTGGCCTCGTGCCGGGGGAAAGGTACCAGCAGCCACAGGTCTGCAGAGGGTCTGCAGCGGGTCCCTTGTTGAGGCTGGGCCTTCAGGGAGGCTCATTTTGATGGGTTCAATGCATTTAAAGGCAGAAGAGTAAAGTAATAAAAAATATAAATTACGGGAGAGAGAGAGATAGGCATAAGATGAGGAAAAATAAAGCACATTTTTGCATCATCCCAAGAAGCTGTCTATGAGGGCCTGAGGTCAGGGTTCTCTTGAATGCTTTGGGGTGTTTTTATTTTGTTTAGGCAACAAAGTGATGCTCAGTTTGGATACCTGGACTCTGGCTGCAACTCTGCTGCTAGCAAGTGGTGTGACCTTTGGCAAGTCACTTACCCCATATTTGTCTAATGGAAGTGGTGGTACCTGAAGTCGTAGTAGTACTTTTCCTCCATGCCTCTCAGAGTTTCTTTGAGGTTCGAATGAGACTACAAACATAAAAGTTAAAGAAAACAAAAACAAAGCAAAAACAAAAAAAAAACCCTCATATAAATAAACCCATCGTTGCTTATCTGGCAAAAAACAAAAGCACGAACCCGAGATTGTGATTTTTTTGTTGTTTTTTTTTTTCTTTTTATTTATTTTTTATTTTATTTTAAGGAGAAAGATCCACCCCTGTTCCCAAACCTTGGGGAGAAGGGAGCAGTGGGCCTGTGATCCTGGGCATTTTCCAGGTTCTGGGAGGAAGGGGGCGGGAGGCAGAGAGAGAAGCAGCAGTCACTATTTTTATACATGGGTGTATTCCTCTCCTATCTTAAAGAAAAGTTTTATGGGGGGGAAAGTCTTAGGACGTGTCTCACATAAGGACACACTTGCGGAAGGAGGTGGGTTGCAGGGAGGAAGTCTGACCTCCTTCAGCTCTCACAGTGCTCTGACCTCTGACATTTCCAGGGAATCCAGTCAACAAGATTGAAGACTGGCTGCAGGATTGCGGGTAAGTGCTGGAAGGCCCTGGTAATGAATGTGGCAGATGTGTGGATACGCTTGCAGGCACTGACTCTTGGGAACTCAGAGGCGGGGAAACGGGTTTGATTTGGGCCTAACGATTAGAAGTGAGGTTGAAATGGTGGGGGGTGGCAGGGGCAGATTATAAGGGTTTGGGGTGAGTGTTACCTGTAACTGGGCCTGGGCTGTAAATGAAGTTTACTCTGGGCTGAGACGAAATTAGGGTGGGGGTCTGGAAATCCAGTCTGGATGCGGTCGAAAGCCCAGAATGACGGAAATGCGCAGCTCTGGGGACTGTCTGGGCTGAGTTGCAGATCCCTATTCTTTCGCTTCTCCTTCAGACTGGAGTCTTACACTGTGTAACAAAAGAGGAGTTAGACACCTCATTGTTCTTATGATCACAGGAATTCATCACTGTGTTTATTTCTACTACAGAACACAGGATGATGGGCTAAAGGTTTAGCCCAGTTATTCAAAGCAGTGAAGAACGGGAGCAGGTACTTGAAGGCAAAATGCAGTATCTCCCTCCTCAGAAACACTAAAATAGGAGGCCCCACACCTCATCAGTAGCATTTTAGACTCAGTCTACCCAGACACAGAGGGAAAGCTTCTGTGCCCTATTTAAGCCTGATCATTTGTGTGATAATTCTGAGAATTTATAACTCCTGCCTGCTCCTTCTTTCCCCTCCAGGAATGTTCCAAACTTTATATAGCCTTTCATCTGAACTCATCCATTAACGCCATCCTTGCTTATTTGGTAGGAAATAAATAGCACTGAATGATCTAGGGCTGTTTATTTCAACTCTGCCCCAGAAGGTAATGCCAGGAAGGATTTATTCTGTGTTTTTGTGGGTTTGCAAAACATACTGCCCTTATTGTCCTGACCTGGTTCACAATTCATTGACTTCACAGTCCCTGAAGGGTCCTCAAATTTCAGGAAGGGAAGGGATGGTGGTAATAGGAACGTTTGCACATTTTGGTGTGTCACAACTGTCCTAGGATTTGGAATGCCTCGCCTGGTATCTACAGGAGAACCAGTCAGCTAATGTCTTTATGTCATTAACTACTCTTGAGTCAGTATACATCACTAATTGTTGACAGCGCATTTGCTGATGTCTGATTGTCTAAATGGCTTAGAAGGGGGCCAAGGAGTTTAAAATATGCTCCTTGACTTCAAACATACTACATTCTAGCTGAAAAGAATAAATTCACAGGAATATAAGATTGTAAACTCCAGAGATTACCTTTCCCCACCTATATTCCACAGAGATAAACCCAAAACTTGTGCTGAAAAAGTGGTCTGGTGAGTCAAAAGGCTCAAAGAGTTGAGCCTACCCTTGTGCTAACTATCCATGTAAGCACTTGTCAGAAAAAAACCAAAACTCCTTCTATCTCAGACTCCTTGCCAAAAGGTGGAGACTAGAATAATAATGTTTCAAAGTTTCTTGTGAGATTTAAATGAGATAA
Source organism: Leptonychotes weddellii (assembly GCF_054177405.1). Lineage (NCBI taxonomy): Eukaryota > Metazoa > Chordata > Mammalia > Carnivora > Phocidae > Leptonychotes > Leptonychotes weddellii. The sequence goes on along the minus strand of NC_138373.1, from coordinate 106,002,103 downwards.
CATATGCACAAGTGTTCTCTGCCCTGTAGTAAAACGTGAGCGGTGAGGTTTATAAAGGAGAGGCTTTGTGCTACTTTAAAATAGTTCTGCCTGTAGACTTAGGATCTATCTGTCTAAATCTCGTTGTTTCTCAGAAAAGTATGTCCAGAAGTGATACACACCAACTCTATGATAGTGATTATCTCTGGGAAGGAAAAAAGTAGGAAGGAATGGGAGTAAAATGAAACTTTAGTTATATTTTTAATATTATATTTATATTTTTATTAACAGAGATCAGAAATGAACATGACAAAACATTTACATGTGTGAAAACAGGGTGGCAAGTGCAAGGGTGTCTATCACATTTTCTTTCCCTTTCTATGTGTTGAAAAAATGTTAATATTTACACTTTGAAAAGCGCACAGGAAAGTCTCTTAACACACGTTTGTCTCTGCAGGGGGAGTTTAGGTTCATAAAATAGTTCCCATTTTCTCTATTTTCTAATCCTCCCTAGTATATATGTAATGCTTTTTAGTTATATGGGAAAATTAGAAAAATTAAAGGCTGATGATGGTTGATGGTAGCGAGAGAACAGTGGATTGTGATAATAGACGATGAAGAAGAGGGGGGAAAGGCATTCCAGATATGCCATTCTGAGTCACACAGTGTTCAGTTCTTAGGCTGTCAAGGCCACAGAGGAAGGAAGATGAACAAGGAACCTACATTCACTGGACATCTGTCCACTCTGTTGACAGGTGCCTGGGAAGCACTTTTCAAATTTTACTTCAAGACTGTATAGTTCCCATTTTCTTTCCAATGCCAAACAGACATCCTCCGGTAGCAAGACGGTTTTGTTTTCTGACAAGCTCTCCAAGAAAGCCCACCAACTTCCTGGGTGATTGAGAGTCAGTGTCTCTCAGTGTATTGAATCTAGTGGCAGACCATTCTGCTGCAGGTCAAGATCATGTATATCTTTACCTGTCCTTTTGCTTCTTCCTCTTAAGGCTCTCAGGGGAGGTTCTAGGACATGAATGTGTTGCTTGTGAATCATTGGAGGTAGGGTTAGGAGCCCCAAAATCTTCTGTGTGGACCTTAGCTTAAATCTCTGCAGGCAAAACCTATGGAAATTGCTGGAAGAACCTAAAAATAGTCACATCCTTCTCACAATCTGATCCTCCTTCCTACTTTTGTTTATGAATTGGGTATACAGGAGGAGTGGTACCTTGGCTCTTCTATTTCAGACTTGAAATGATGCTAAGGGATCTTTCAGTGGAAGACAGAGAGGGAGGAGCAGCTATAGATCTAGTCCCTAGCCATCAATTTTATGCCCTAAGCAATAACCTATGAAAGACCTGGGACTTGGGCAATGGCTATGAAGTTTTAAATCAACTTCAGTTCGATCAGTAGATCCAGGCGCATGTCCATACTTCTGTGATAGATTCCACACACACAGCCTACTGTCCCAAGGCTCATCCTGGGCTGGTCCTCAGAGAATACGTATCTGCCTGCTAGGGCACAACTAGAGAAGAGAAATGTAGGAAGAACACCCAACAAAATTTGTATCTAGTGAATGGTACTGAGTTTTGTTTGGACAAACCAGAAATTTTATCAGAGGTATTTTTTTTTTAATTTCAGGAGGAAGCTTTCTTTTATTTTTTTAAAGATTTATTTATTTGAGAGAGAGGGAGAGCATGGGCGGGGGGAGGGGCTGAGGGAGAGGGAGAATCTCAAGCAAATCCCTCGCTGAGCACAGAGCTGGAAGCGGGGCTCAATTTCACGACCCTTAGATCATGCCCTGAGCCGAAATCAAGAGTCAGATGCTTAACCGACTGAATCACCCAGGTGCCCCTATCAGTGGTATTTTTTTAATGTAAATTTTATTGAAGTATAACGTATGTATCAATAGCATTTTTCTTTTTAATACAACTGTAGTACAACTCAACAGGAGTTGAGGACTCTGAGGAGTTTCAGCTATGCTGGGTCAGTCGGTTCTAGAGATCTGTACAACATGGTACCTGTGGTTAACAGTGCAGTATTGTGAACTTCAAAATTGGCTGAGGGTAGCTCTCATGTTAAATGTTTTTACCTCAAGAAAAAAAAAAGTCAAAGGGAAGCAAGGAGATTCTGGGAGATGTTGGATATGTCTGTTACCTTAACTGGTAATGATATCATGGGTGTTTGCATATGTCCAATCTCTTAACATGGTATACGTTCAATATGTACACTTCTTTGTATGTTATGCCTCAACAAAGCTGTTAAAATAATAGCCATGTAAGTTATACTGAAAAATAAAATACTTACTGAAAAATAAACGAAGACCCATGAATTTTCTCAAAGAGAATACATACGCCCATGAAACTTGAAGCAGAACATTACCAGCATTCCAGAAGTCTCCTTCTGGAAGGTCTTCTTCCATTCACTACCCTGCTTCCAAGGGTAACCAATAACCTGACTTATAACATCATAGAAAAATTTTGCACTTTTTAAACTTGCTATAAATGGAATCATACAATATGTGCTATTGTATTTTTTAATTTTAATTTTTTATTGAAGTATACCTGACTACAATATTTTATTAGTTTCAGATGTACAACATAGTGATTCAACAATTGTATACATTATGAAATGCTCACCATGATGGGTGTAGTCACTATCTGTTACCACACCAAGTTTTTACAATATTATTGACTAAAGTACCGATGCTGTACTTTTCATCCCCATGACTTATGTATTTTATAACTGGAAGTTAGTACCTCTTTCAATATGTAGTGTTTTATGTCTGTTTCTTTTACTCAGCACTATGTTTGTGATGTTCGTCCATGTTTTTGCATGCAGTGACAAGTCATTTTTTTTTATTGTTGTGAAGCAGTAAATTGTTTATTTATCATATAATTTATCCATTTTACAACAGAGATTTGGTGTCTCCCAGTTCTGGGTTATTATGAATATTATTTCTTTTGGTGAACAAATACAGGCATTTCCATTGAGTGCAGACAGTGGAATACTAGTGTGTTTTAGTTGTAGTTACAATAACAGTCAGCTTTGGCCCTTGCATTAATGTGTAGCTGCAGCCAAGTGTTAAATACAAGAGTAAATCTCAGTATTCTAATAGTTGACTATATAAGTTACGGTGGTTTTTTTGGAGTAACAGTAAATATAAATTGCTACTGATATTTGTAATGGTCTATAGGCTAACATTTATGCTTGTGATATTATCTTAAAATACATTTTTATGTAATTATGTTAGGAAAAGCAGCCACATTTGTAGTTCTAGTTATATTATTAGAGTTACCCATTCTTAGTTAGCTTGAATATTGTTTCACGTTTTATAATGTACCTTGATGTACAGTTTTTTTTTTTCACGAAGACATAAAAATGCAGATTTTGGAAAACATGGTTGATTTTTCACTACTGAAAGGAAAGCATCAATAGAAGATGTCTACACATGCAGTGATTTATCTTGTAAAACTTAAACACAGCTTGATCTACAGGTGTTCAATTAGTAAACCCATTGCTATTATTAAACATTTCATTGAGTGATTACATACGGAGATTACATTCAAAGCATCATGTGCAACTTCCCTTTTAAAAACTTTCAGGAAAATGAACTCTATAAAACCCATAACACATTAGTCCTTGAAGCGGACTTAGATAATGATCATAGCGAGGCATCCAAGTCCCCTGTGTAATATTTGAGAACAGAACAGCAGCCAGGAAGCAGGAATGCAAGCCAGGAGCTGTGGTTCCAGTTCACCACTTTCCATAGACTGCTTTACTCACCTTCTTTAGACACAGAATTCTTCCTTGTTTGTAAAACTGAGTTGTTTCTTGCCACCCTGTATGCTGATTTCAGTCTATTCCTCTTGTGGAGATGGTAAAAGTTTGATAAGACCCTATCTTAAAATGTAAAATTACAATCTGTAACCAAGATGCCGTTTCTGCTGCTTCCTGAGAGATATGATCATCAGCAAGAACCTGCTCAGAGAAAAGGAAGAAGGTGTGGGGAGCTAAGTTGACCTCCTAAAAGTTGAAAAATATCAGTATCTGTGATGGCCCCAAACCCCTGCTTATATAAATGTATTTCTCTGGTTTTGTTTCTATATTCTGTCTTTCCAATTTTACCAAGCACCTGTAGACTTGTTGCTCGCCGAGCTGACTGTGGACAGTGTGGTCAGTACAATGGCAGCCCACTCTACAGTGCGTACACGTGTGCGAAAAACATGGTACGGTGCAGCACAAAATCCCGTGCTCTCCAGTCCCACTTCCCCTGGCTACTTTGGTGAACTTGTCAAGGAACTACTCTTAGTTTGCTTCAACCTAGAAGCAATTAAATACTGCTGAATCTCATTGGAAAATTGTGTGAACTTGTGGGACACATCTGAGGAAAAAGCCCGTTGGAAAATATAATTGTTTCCCACCTGTAAGATTATTTTTGGTCCTCAGATACTCTGAAGAAGGGTTTTTTGAGGAAACAGGACAGTCAAGCTACAATGGTGAGTACAGCTCTGTTCTTTCTTCTGTTGTTCTTCTACCTGGATAGTGACATGGCTCTGTGTGTGTGTGTGTGTATGTGTTTATGTACACGCACGTGCATATGCAGGCATAAGAATGTTGACTGCCTTTTCACTGTCTGCAAAACACCTATTGGTGGTCACAAGGCAGTCCAGGAGATCCAAAAGATGGAGTAAACATTGCCTCAGAGCTGACAGGCTGACCAACGCTTAAAGACTATCTTCTGTTAGTGGTTGCTCAGCTAACAACCACTGCTATGGGAAAAGAGCTTTATAAGATGTGTGTGAGTACACACCCCCATGTGCTCACTATCTGACAGAGGATTGTGTCCACGACTATATGATATAGGGGACAGGTTAATTACAAGTGATTATGTCTTTCTAAATCAAAATATGAATGTGATTTCTGAGGTAGTACATGTAGAGCTGGGGGAAGTTCTGCAAATGTGATGTCTGACGTGATTACGTGGTTATAAATGTTCATATATACAGGGGTGTGTGTGTGTGGGGGGGTGTGTGTGTGTGTGTGAGCACAAGCCTATTCTCTGTGACCTTTGCTTTATTTGACAGGGTGCCTCAGCCATGGAACCAGCTTTGAAGATGACTTGACCCTAGGAGCAGAGGGTAAGTGGCACAGCCTTCTGACATTGGAATCAAGGAAGAGGCTAAACAGGAGATAAATTAAGGGTAGAATGAAAGGGGGAAACTGTAGAAAGAAGCAACCCATTCCCTGAGGTTTTACCTGTAGGGAAAGAGCAGTCTCGTTATGATCTAATGTAAAGCTCTTAAAGCTTCGTGTGCCCAGAAATACTTCCTCACCAGCCTGACATGACATCCACCAGTCCATTATTAGGGCTCTCATTTGTCCCCTGGAAAGACAACACATAAAATCACCATAACACTGTTTGCCCAGACATCTTTGAAACTGTTGTCTGTATAGGAAACCCAAAGCAGCCTGAACACTGGGTGTAAGCAGGAGACCACACTAAAGGAGAGAAGAGCTTGAATAAAGGATGGAGATATAGAAACCTAACAATGTCTCCTGGGTCCTGTGGAGACTCAAGCAGTGGGGCAGGAACACTAGCCTAGAGGGCTGAATGATGTTCTCTTCCTCGGGACAGAGAAACTCTTGCCTCAACACCAGTCATGGTGTATAAGTTCGGAGGCTCAGGACCACTTGCTCCCTGCCATATCTGCCCCCCCCCCGTCCTGGTCTATGTTTGATGAACTTTAGATACTCCCACAAAGAACAGAGTTCATGGGGTTCAGCTAGCCTGTAGTAGTGGCAGAGGGGAGTGAAGGGGGCTAAGTGTTACATTCAGAGAGGCAGCTTAGGTGATTTTCATTTTCCCTTCTAACTTTCTCTTTGCCTTTCTGTTCCTTGTCCAGCCACACTTTTGGCCACCAATGGCAAAGTCTTCTCCAGGTAAGTGTTAGGTTCACCCAGACTGAATGATGTCTTCTTCAGGAACTACTGAACTGGTGTAGGTATCAGAGACAGATGAAAAATAAAGAGCTCAAGAGTCACAAAAGAGAGTGAGATTTTCCAACCAGGAATGAGGCCCTAGACTGAGTTTTCCCAGTAGATGATAGAAGGTACCCAGCAGGGAGTAAATATGCCCAGCAGAACATGTCTTGGATCCAGGGTGCAGACTGCTTACAAGCTTAGGGTAACATCAACTCTGATCCCTGCAGGAGTTTCCTAGACCCATCCCGGCCCTGGCAGCTCCTCGATCTTGGCTGTAGCTTGGCTTCCAGCAGCATGACTGGTGGCACCAACAAGACTAGCTCAAGGTAGGTACTGGATTTGGCAGGGGTGTAAGGGTGGGGAAGAGGAGAGGCCCAAGAGAATGGAACCAAGAACCATTGTCTATTTTTTTCTGGGATCTCTTACTGAAGGTTTTATACACTCACATACTGGAGAAGTATGATCATATTTGCTTCAAGAACACTGGGGGATGTGGAGGAATCTACTGCTCAGAGCTGGATGCTCTGTAAAATAGAGGTGACCTTGTACCCCAGCAGGTGTAGCATGGGGATCATCATAGTCCCTGGACTTACAATTAAGTGCTCAATCAACAATCAGTGAAGGTATTGATTGGTTGATTGAATGAAACAATAAAATATTAATTCACTAGGGCAATATCATATCCCCTAATGCAGGCCAGGCATTACTATGTGGAATTGAAAAAGATGAAGCAAAGTGCTTGCCCCCAGGAGCTCAGCAATCAAATACGGTGAACAAAAGGCACATGCAAATAACTTTAAAACAAGATGGAAAGTGATGAAAACTAATGTGGTATAATAGAAAGTATTTGGAATTCGGTGTCAAAGTTTGAATTTGAGACCCAGTCCTTGGATTTATTAGCCATGTAACTAACTATCTGTAGTGATTTGTCCTTACTGAGCCACAGCCCTGGCCACACCCCACTTCAATTATGTCAGAATCTCTGGAGATGAGACTCGATATCTGCATGTTTTTATTGAAATACACTTAACATACAAAGTTGTATTCATTTCAGGTGCACAACATAGTGATTCCACAATTGTATACATTATGCTGTGTTCACCACGATAAGGGTAGTCACCATCTGTCACATACAATGTTATTACAGTAGTACTGACTATATCCCCTATCTTGCACTTTTCATCCCCATGACTTATTTCTGTGGAATGGGTAGTTATTGAGCTCTCATGTCACCCAGCTTGGTGGTACACAGATTTGGATGTAGATACATGTGAGTACCATACCAAGAGAGAGACAGAGAGAACTTGATCTGTAATGCAGGGCTTCTGTCCTGAAAATAGTGCTACGAAGGGGTCTACCTTTCAAAATCAGGTTTTGAACATACCTACACTGGTTAATTTTTACCCTCAGGGTAAGAATAAAAAGAATTTTGTGTTTCTTACACACTTTCTGCCTAGATGTCCCACACAACCATGAGGTGAAGCTGGGGAGCAAGCTGCAAAGCCCTTGGCAAAAGCCAGCCAAACCATAGTGTGTGCAGGTGGGAAATGACTGGTTAATAACATAACCACAAGATTTCTTTAAATCTAGAATGCTTTTGATTCTTCAAATCCCTCTCATAGCAAATTTTCATTCCTATGTTATGATGTTTAAAGTACTGCGATAGGGGTACCTGGGTGGCTCAGTCAGTTAAATGTCTGCCCTCTGGCTCAGGTCATGATCCCGGGGTCCTGGGATCAAGCCCTGTGTCCCACTCCCTGCTCAGCAGGATGTCTGCTTCTCCCTCTACCTCTACCTCTCCCCCCGGCTCATGCTCTCACTTGCTCTCTCTCTCTCTCAAATAAATAAATAAAATCTTTAAAAAATATATAAAGTACTGTGATAGAATCTAATTCAGTTTTTTAAACCAAGGCTGGATTGTCATTCCCACGTTTCAGACAGAAAATGTAGGTTCAAAGAAGTGAAAGTTTTTCTCAAAGTCAGAATGGAAGGTAGAGAAATGATCGGAAAGATAGTCTCCTGACACGTTTCTTAAATACTCTGGATGACCCTGTAACTCAAAGTTGCCCCTATTTACCAAACTTCCTCTTTTCAGCATCTCTGAGATTCTGGACAAGGTGCAAGAAGATGCAGAGGATGTCCTCTTCAGTCTGGGCTTTGGCCAAGAGGACCACAAGGACACTTCGCGGATTCCTGCCCGATTTTTCACCACCCCGTCTCAGGCCAAAGGCATCGATTTCCAGCTTTTCCTGAAGGCCCAGGTGCAGAGGATAGAGATGGAGGACCCTTGCCTCATGCTGGCCAGTGAGTGTTCCCATGGATCTGCTCCACTTCTCTGCCATTCACGACAGGGATCAGTGGCTCCAGATCCTACTTTCTCTCAGTCAGTTTCACTCCACCCTTTGTCTCCTGTGTCTATTTCCTGGCATGTTGTTTTCAGTGAAGATGGAGAACTTTGATGTATGCTTCTCCCTCTTAAAGAACTAGTCATCAAGAGACCTCATTTCATTATTGCTTTCTTAGGCCTTCTTTCCTTCAGCAGAATCAAAAGAGAATAGTGTCTTTAAATTTTATCCCTGTTTTTATTTCTCAGTTGGAACAGTAGAATGTTCCCCATTTACAGCCACTGTATTTTTGTTTGTTTGTTTTTGTACAGCCACTGTATTAAAATCATTTCCTTTTAGGGCAATGTTCTCAAAGTTCTCAAAGTTAGATATGTTAAATTGTCCAGGGACTTTATAAAAATTCATATTCATAAGTTTTTTTTCCATAGAGGGAAAGGCTCAGGAGTATTTATTTTAAACAAGCACACTGGATTCTTATGTATAATCCTTAGACCACATCCAGGGAAACAATTATTTAAGTTGTCCTGATTTCATACTAAAGAAAGATATGAGAGGATTTCTCTAGCTAGATGAGGCATAAAAGACTCTATTTGATTCTATACATTAGAATATGTTTCAAATTATATTCTCTACACCCCCAATATGATTGTATTTCAGATTCTTTGCATCAGATTCAACTTAAGATAAGCTTGATAAACCACGCTCCTGAGCTCTACCTGTTGCAACAAAGATTTTGAGTTGGAATATTTTCACAACATTAGATGATTCTTATGCACACTAAAATTAGAGTATAATTGATTGATTTTATTTTATGTGCCATGAACATAACTAGGTGTTAAATTCTGGAAGAACAGACTAGACAAGAGGAACATGATTCTTAAGCCTTTTGGAAGCTTACAGTTTAAGAGATGTATGGCTTATCACAGTGCTTTTCAAACATGGATGTCCGTATGAATTACCAAATGGTATTGTTAAAGTGCTTGAGATACAGTCTGAGATTCTACATTTATAACAAGTTTGCAAGCAGTGCCAATGCTTCTGGACTAGTGACCACACTTTGTGAAGCAAGGTCTAATTGAATGATAAAGTCGTGAGTGCGAGCCCCACATTGGGCATAGAGTTTACTTTAAAAAAAAAATGACATAAAAATTTCTGTACCCTAATCCATTGGCTAGTAATTGCCATTTTCCCAATTTGTTGATACTCCCTTCTAGAACCCTGAAGTTTTGTTACTGTCTAAGAAAATGAGGTTGGTTTTGTCCTTTTTTCTGTCATGTTTGTCATCTAAAGCAAACAGTAATCGAAGCCATTGTTTAGAATATACTGACAGCAGAAAGGATATGTGAAACCAAGATATAGAAAAGTTTCTCATCCCATACAGAATTAATTTTTGGACTGAAGTAAAATATCTATTCGGGATGGGAGTCAAGAAGTCAAGAAAGTCAAGAAAGGGGGTCCTGGGTGTGAGAAATCTAAATGGGAGAAACACTGGTGGGGAAAATGGCATCTTCCTTCTGAATTTTGAGCCTTAGGAAGGCTATTGAAGGAAGACTTACAAGAGATAATTTGCTGATGCGCCCCAGATTCACCATCTTCAACCCTTGTGCCCAGGCAGGTTTAAGCAGGTGCAAACACTGGCGGTCACTGCTGATGCCTTCTTCTGTCTCTACTCCTATGTGTCTAAGACACCTGTCCAAAAGTTCACACCATCCCACATGTTCTGGAATTACAACCCAACTGATGTGCCATCCATCAGGATTCTGGCTCCAGAACCTGAACCTCACTCACCCAGAGAGCGCCTCCGGAAAGCCATCTCCAAGATGTGCCTGTATACAAGCCCCCGAGATCGGCTGTCACCATCCCATAATATCCCCAAAAGGAACAGTTTGGACCAAGTGGTGTGGGAAGTGATGGACAGAGTGAGAGGAGAGAAGCTGGTCTTCCAGCAAGACCCTGGATTTGGGCCAGGCTCAGAGGAAGATCCTGTGCCCCTCATCAGGGATGCAATGCTGCCCACTTCTTCTGGTCCATGTGCCCTTTACCCCAAAGAGGAAACACAGCAGGTGTTGTCCCCAATGCAAGCACCATCACAAACTCTGGATCCTAAACCAGAGGCAACCTGTTGCAGGCATTCTCTGCCCGGAGCAGATCTACAGTGGAGCACAGACCCTGCACCGGTAAAGAGAGAGCTGTGGGGTCTACAAGCCACCAATAAGGAAGTCCATTTGGCCAAGGATGAGACTTTCTGGAAAAGAAAGAGCAGAGCAAGAAAGAGCTTGTTTCAGAGGAATCCCATGAGCAGGACGGTTAAGTCATCGGAACTGTCCATCATCCAGCAGAGCCAAGAGCAACCAGCACTGCACCAATCTCTAACCCAGCAGCTGCAGGACACTTGTGACTTGGAGGAGGTGAGAGGGTTGGGGGCAAGAGAGAGGCTGGCAGAGACAGGTTCTGGATTCTTGCCTTTCAGAAAAGGGAATCCAGGCTCTCTGTCCTCACCAGATATACCAATTCTTGAATTACATTCAGAAACCTTTGGGAACAGGTTAATAGAGAAGGAGAAAGATAAATGGGCTTGATTTCTTAAGATCATCCAGGTTTTCAGAGCTTTTCTAATTCCTCATCTGATCTGATCTTCATTGAAGTTCCTCATCAAGCATACCTCGCTCTATTATTTGTGGAATCCGCAACAGAGTACAAATAGAGGTTGGTTATACACTAAGCTAAACACTATTAAATAAAATATGCTCTCTTCTACCTTAATAAATATATAACCATAAAGACGTGGAAGTCCAGGTTCAAAGTTAATATTCTCAGATTCTTAGCACTTCTGTGCTAGAACATGGCAGTGTAGGCAGAGCCACTCCCCAGCTCTGGCCTAGCGCCTTCTCTTCCCATGCCCAGATCTGTCCTAAACCATTAGGGACATTGCACATAGATGTGTGAGCACCCAGCCTGCATATCCAAAAGCCACACACCCTCTACCCACAAAAATAGCCATCTACTGGTCATCACTCATGCCTGGGGCTGCATACACTAGTAGAGAGGTTGACCCTTTAAGACAACAGACACCAGGCAAAACCAGTGCAATTCCCTGAAGCAGACTTGGAGGGCATCTGAGCAGCATATTCGGGTATCCTATGTAACCAGAGCATGTTCTAGAAGGAGTAGTGCAGGATCCAGGTGGACACGTCCTGTCGGTCCACCAACTCTTCATCCTGTGCACTCTCAAGAACTCAAGACTCCTCTTGCCTGGGACTAGTGACAATACTAGCATCAAGTGCTGAGCTCCCTTGGGAAAGCTCTCAGATCCTTGCCACAAGAGAACCTGTGATAATTTGCAATATTGTTCGCATATATGTCACCTCTCATTGGACATAGCAGCTGCACCTCAACTCCTGCCTTCCTCACTACCGCATTCCTGCCACAAGAGAAGAAGCCGAGTCTCTCAAGTACACTCAGCCTCTTTCCCCTACGGCTACCTGCCATCCAACACCTCTATGCACTGGCTCTGAGTTCTGCTGGGATCTTGGTTACAGGTGCAAAGCCACAGTGAGGAGGAAGAGAGCTGCTGGCCCAACAGTCCCAGACACCCCCACCTGTATCAGACTTTTGCTGGCAAAGACTGGAGAAGTAAGTGGGTCTCTCTCTCTCCTTTCTTTCTCTCTCCCTCCTGCCCTCCCTCAGGCAGTGAGTCTCAAACCTGGCTACATGTTATAGTTACCCAGGAAGATTTTTTTTTTTAAATACCCACAACAAAGGGTCTCACATCTTGTGATTCTGATTTCATTGATATGGCATGGAAATCAGTGCCTGATTTTTTGTTGTTGTTTTTAAGCTCCTCAGATGATTCTATTATGGCTGGTTAGATACTTCTCTAGATCAGTGGTTCTCAGACTTTAGCCTCACCTGGAGGGCTTGCTAAAATGCAAATATCTGGGCCCCAAATCCCAGAGTTTCTGATTGAGAAGCTCTGGGCAGGGCCCAAGAAGCTGCATTTCTAACAAATTCCCAGGTGATGCTGATGCTGCTGGTCTGGCAACCGTCTGAGAACTGTTCTAGGGTTCTAGAAATGTATAACCTTACTATTCAAACTGTAGTCTGCAGGCCAGCAGCATTAGCATCACTTGAGATTTTGTTAGGAATGTGGAATCTCAGACCCCACCTCAGATTTAAGGTATCACAATTTTATCAAGATCCTAAGGTGATTTGTTTGCATGTTGAAGTTTGAGAAGTGCACTGCTATAGTTGTTTTAACAGATGAGAACCAACCATAAAGAGCTTCATCCCGGCTCCTGCTCATAACTACATTCTAATCCGCCAACATCACCACATGGGGAAGACTCCAGGTATCTCACAGCCATGCTCCCTTAGGCTCTGAGTTCCTTCCTGCAGTGAGGACCTGACATCCATAGCTCTCCTTCTCTGACAAGGGAACTCACATAGGTGGTTACTGCAGCTGACATGTCTTTCCTTTCGATATGAGTTTTGAGCATTAACTGTATCAGAGGTATCCCTTATACCTTTGAATGTTTTGGCTAAAGATCTGTTATTTAAACCGAGTATAAATGAGGCTCCTATAGTTTTTACCACCTATCCCCTAGTACCACAGAGAAGATGGCATCAGGAATAAATAAATAAATAAATAAATAAATAAATAAATATTATAAGATAGTAGAAATTGATATCCTTCTTGAATCAAGTCAATGAGTCTTGCTTAGAGTTCCCTCTGTTTTGAACGTCTTAAGTTTATTGCACTTCCCGGCCCAATACTTATTTTGGGTCAATACTCTAAATTTGCAGTGTTAATTATCCAGCATCACAAAATCTTTACACTTCTAGCTCTTTTAATTTTAATTCTCTGTGATTTTAGGGCCCTAGTCACTCTTCTTTCTCTCTTGCTCATTACTTTCATCTCCAGGGATATAAATTATATGTATACAGTAGTCACTCACAAAAGAGGTAAATATCAGAAGGCAGCAATATAATATATTGAATATATATATATATATATATTTGTGAAAAGTTTAGGATATGGAGTCAAATGACCTACACTATACTAATTCCGTGATTTTGCAAAATTCACCTGACTTTAATTTTATCCTACATAATAGGAGATGTAGAGTTTCAACACCTTACAGGGAGTGTGTGAAGGTAATATAACATATTAGAATAATAATGGATGTTGCTGCAGCTGCTGCTGATTTTAGAAAAGGTAATCATGGGCATAAAATATTTAGATCAGTGATTCTCAATCCTACAAGATTTTTTTGAATTGCTCTTTTCTGGACTCCAATCAATAGACTTAAATACAAATCTCTAAGGTTTGGACTTGGGCATCATTGTTTCTTCTTCTCTTAAAACTTTCATATTGCTGCATAAGAAGCCACCTAAAATGCAGTGGTATAAAGAAAAAGTTGTTTCTTTTTTGTCACTATTTTGTGGGTTTCCTGGAAGGTTCTTCTGCTTGTCTCACCTGGGCTCCCTTATGCAGCTGGTTTTGGCTATTTGACTGACCTGGACTGAAAGGTCAAAAATAGACTCCCCCGCATGTCTGGAACATTGGTGATGAGCGGCAGGGGGCGCCCTCTCCGTGTGTTGTGTCATTCCTTGGCAGTCTGGCTTGTCTTATGTGGATGTTCAGCAAAAACTGAAATTGCAATGCTTCCTTTTACGGATGTGTGGCAAGTTTCATCATGTCCCCCCTACCACATTACTGGTTAAATCAAGTCACAAGGCCAACCGAGATTCAAAGGGAAGGAAAACAGACTACACTTTAACAGAGTGGCAAGGTCACAGTGCAAAAAGCCATGTTGAATGGGAGGGTTGCTGTGCCATCTTTATAAACAGTCCATCACATTGACTCCGGTGCACCATGAGGGTGAAGAATAACTGCTTTAATCAAAGGACTTTACCCTCGCATACTGAAGATGCGCTGAGGGTAAGCTTTCATGCTACAGCTCATTCAGACTCAGCCACAGCATCTGAATTTGAAAAGGAAATTAACTGGTAGGCTTATCAAATTAAAATAGAAAATGTGGAATATGCCCCTACAGTTTCTTTGCCAATAACCTAATTTATTCTAAAATGCAAAGCTTTGCTCAAGTGTTATTTGTCCAGCAGATGTCAGCCTCGCACAAGAATATGCCAAGATACCCACCAAGGCAGGCTGGGTGCAGGACCTATCAGGTTACACTTTTCCGGGCAATACCTACAATATCCAGGAAGCCAGTTCCCCTCACACATCTGCCCCACCTTTGGCCAACTGTCAGTGTACAGAAAGATTAGAACTGAATTGCCAGGGAGAAAATATTGCTAGGAACTATATATTTCAGATAAGGAACTAGATTCCATTTTCCTCCAGGGTTATGGGTTCTCAGCACAGCACAAGAGATTGTGGTTAGAAATGGATCACTACATCAAAAATTAATGATGTATTGTATGGTGACTAACATAACATAATAAAATTAAATTAAAAAAAAGAAATGCTGTATCTCACTTATTCTAGGGCGTGCATTTTTCCACATTTTAATATCTCTGAGATAGAAAGGGTCTTAACATTGGTAATGTCAGCCAAGGTCTCTAATTTTTTTCCTCCTTAGTGAAATATAAAATAATTGAGTCTTGCAAAAGATGGCTTATCAGATTCAATGAAACACAGTAACTTTAAGAAATTAAATGTACTTATTCTCTCAGGTAAATGAGGAAATGATTTCACAGATTTCCCTTCTGTGATTCCCTAGAAGACTAAGAGATCTCTTCTTCACTGACACAGTCTTTGGCTGAGATGGGGGTCACAGTGGTTCCCAAATCTTTCAGATGCTCCATACATTAGTTTAATCATCTTTTCACAAAGCTATGAATTATTTCTCTCAATCTACTCCTCTATCACTCTTTAAGAGATCACAAGAAGGGGGTAATACCTATGAAAGCACCTCAGGACTACCAAGATTAAAAGTTATGTGATAGGGCACCTGGGTGGCTCAGTCATTAAGCATCTGCCTTCAGCTCAGGTCATTATCCCAGGGTCCTGGGATCGAGCCCCGCATCGGGCTCCCTGCTCCGAGGGAAGCCTGCTTCTCCCTCTCCCTCTCCCACTCCCCCTGCTTGTGTTCCCTCTCTCTCTCTACCTCTCTCTGTCAAATAAATAAATAAAACCTTTAAAAAAATTTTAAAAATAGAAGTTATGTGATAAATATGGAAGGGGGAAATTCACTCACTACCATCAAAGGCAATGCAAGCTGGGGCAGTTCCTCAGATCGACTGAGAAACAAGTCCTCTCTGCCTCCTCCAGGGTCTATAATTATCTCCCAGGGATTAACGACCTCCCGGGAGCTCTGTAGCAAGTCCCAGTCTTCACCGACGACTTGTCACCAGGCATGAGAGGGATGTGAGCATGAGTAGGAAGGGGTAACAACCCCCAACCAGCCATAGGGTCCAGTTGTGTAGTCCTCATGTTGCACAAAGACTCTCAAAGAGACAAAGGGGGTTGAAATTCAGCTCTGCTGTGCTTACCATCCAAAATCTCAAGGGTCTTCATCTTCTAAGAGGGAGTTCCTTTTTTTTTTTTTCTAACTCATCTACATAAGGTGAGTGCCTTTCTGTGGTTAACACAAGGGGACCTTCTCTTAAAAGAGGATCTTGTCCCCAGCTATCAGCTTTCTTCCCTTCCACTCTCTCATTTAGTCTCTGCAGGAGACGAAGTCTTAATCTTCCTCCCAGATCTTAGGAAAGGATGACCCTCATCATTCCTCATAGTTTGCACCATATTCAAAAATGTCAGATGCACAGCCCTTTCTCTTAGTGCCCCGTTGCTGAAATTTAAGCTGTTTGACCTTTATCAAGTTTATAAGAGGCAGGGCCAAGGTTTTATTTTTTGTTACTGTTTGTTTACTTTACCAGATCTGAGGTAGCACAGGCTAATTTATATTCTATTTGCAAAGTGATCATATCTAGAGACAGGAGTTGCATTTTCTGGGCAATTCTGCTGGTGGCAGTGGGAGGAGACAGGCAGGATTAGGCAGGGAGGCCTGTGCAGAGCATAGGATAAAGAAGGAAACTAGTCTTAGATGATCCCAAATGGCAGGTAATCCAAAGCTGTCGGTTGGTACTTAGTGGAACCTATATGAGCCAGGTAGCTACAGACTTCCTCTTTGCTGTAAGATTTTCCCATGTGACAATATTAACCACAAATGTTTCTATATAGTGCTTACTACATGTCAGGCGTAAGCCTTAGCACTTAATCATTTAATCCAATGATATAACTTTTTTATTGTTCCTCATTTTATAGATGATCACACTGGGCACTGTTATTTTTATATCAAAATAAGTTCTGAAGAGAGACTATCAGATACCAGGTGTAGGGAGAGATGGGGAAAGGGAGAGGGGAAGGCAAGAGGATATCATAAGAATGTGACGATTATTTTTCTGCCTCATTCGCAATTCTTACCAAGTTATTTTGCATCTATTGGGGAAATATCATTAAAAATAAAATCTTCTGGAGCACCTGGGTGGTTCAGTTAGTTAAGCATCTGACTTGATCTCGGCTTAGGTCTCAATCTCTGGGTCATGAGTTCAAGCCCCGCATTGGGCTCCATGCTGGGTGTGGAACCTACTTTAAAAAAAAAAAGTTCTAGGGGCGCCTGGGTGGCTCAGATGGTTAAGCATCTGCCTTCGGCTCAGGTCATGGTCCCGGAGTCCTGGGATCGAGTCCCACATCGGGCTCCCCGCTCTGCGGGAAGTCTGCTTCTTCCTCTGCCTCTCTCTCTCTCTCATGAATAAATAAATAAAATCTTTAAAAAAAAAAAAGTTCTAAAAACAAAATCTTCTACCACCACAGAAAACCTCTCCAGAAAGGTATAAGAAAAAGAAAACAGTTTTATTTTTTAATATGATGTGTGTCAGGGGCCATCCACTAAAGAGATTGCAGAGACAGAAAGAAATCCCTCTTCTATAAGCAGGCAGATAAAACTCCTTACATACATACAATAACTAGTCCTCAAGGAAGATGACTTGGCAGGACCATTTGTCACACACAGTCCATTCTAGATGCACCTCGGAACTGGGGTGGCCAACTATGTTAGCTAATTGCCTTTATCCAAAGGAATAATAAAACTTCTCATATCTTTATGGCAGAGGTGGTTTTGCCAGTGAGAGCCAGGCACCTAAGTTAGACTCCTACCCTCTCGTGGAGACTGAGAGATAGGGGCACGAGGGTCTTTGTTGATTACATTTCAAAGCAATGGCTTCCATAATCCTTGAGAAAGACATGACAAGGAAAATCAACAATTACTTTTATTGAATTTCATTAAATGCCACAGGGACATGGAAAAATGAACTTCCCAGAGGATAACATGTCCAGATGAATCTGGACACATGCGGAAAGGTCAAAGAGGGGAAGAATGGGGGGGGAAGTAGAAGAAGAAGCAATAGGACACTGATATACTAGAGAGAAGGATAAACATTTTCATAGGCAGAAAGAAATAGAATATCATAATATCTTCAGAAACTACACCTTGTACCCACTTGGGAGAAAGGGGATATGTGGGAGATCAAAATTAAGAATAGGAAAGATAAATAGAAATTAGATATGAAACAAAAGTCATCAATGCTATTTTAAGTGTTTTGATTTAGTCTAGAAAGATAAGGAGCCACTTAAAAATTTACAAAAGAAGTTATACGATTAGGGGTGCCTGGGTGGCTCAGTCGTTAAGCGTCTGCCTTCGGCTCAGGTCATGATCCCAGGGTCCTGGGATCGAGTCCCACATCGGGCTCCCTGCTCGGTGGAAAGCCTGCTTCTTCTCTCCCACTCCCCCTGCTTGTGTTCCTGCTCTATCTCTCTTTCTGTCAAAAAATAAATTTAAAAAAAAGAAGAAGAAGAAGTTATACAATTAGATTTATCTTTCAGAAAGATCATTCTGGCAGAAATATGGGAGATGGATAGCATAGGGAGCCAATGGAGAAAGGAAAATCATTTAAAATCCTACCACAGAATACCGAGAGGAAATGTGACAACCAGAAATAAGACAAGCATACTAGGAATGGAGGGGACGAGTGGCACTTTGAGATATTTAATATGCCCAGTGGCTAAACCAAGGATCAATAATACTTGTGTTTGGGGAGAAGGGGGAGGAAAAGAAAAAAACAGAGAAATTTCCGGGTTTCTTCTTGAGTGACTAAGTGAATATTAATATCTTTTTATTAAGAAAAAAATACAGTAGAAGTAGCAAGTTGGAAGGCAAATATTTTAAAGTATAATTTTCAAAAAGGCAAAATAATGACTCTCATGTTAATATAAGACAAACATGTTCAAAGATTTTATTCAACTCATCAATTAATAAGAATTCCAGTAATGTGTTTGAGTTGGTCCAAAGAGTATTTGAGAAGCTAGTTATAAACAGAGAACCTGAGTTAGCCACAAGACTAGTTACCAAGCAGCAACACCAGAGGCTCTCATCTCTGAGATTATTGGTTACACCAGAAATAAAGTACTTGCATCTCTACTCAACATAAATTTTTGAGGTAACTTCTGCCCCAACAGAGTAGTAAAATAGCCCTGGAAAGAGAAACTCAAGAACATCCAGTAATCTTGTTTGTCTGTTTTCAAGTCTAGAATAATTTGATGAGTTAAGATTTAGATACAATGAGTTTGAGGTAGTTCTGAATTACTAAAATAGAGAAAGCAGTCCATAAGGCAACCGGATATATGAACTTGAGGATACAGTTTGTTGGAATTCAAGGCTTACTTATAATAGGTGAAGGCATGAGAAATAATAGTTCACCTAGGGAAAGTATGCAGAGTCAAAAGTGGAAGTGTAAAGGGAACCCTTAGAAATATTAATATTTAAAAATCAATCAAACACAAGATGTTTATAAAGGAGTAGCCATATGGATTGGAAAAAGAAAGTTTCAGATAGAAGCCAAGTGAGATATGTTTCAAGAAGGAAGGTGTAGTCTTCAGTAACATATGTCATAAAATATACAGAAGGAAGGAGAATGCGAAGATACCATTGGATTTGCAACTACACAATGATTAGAAACATTGATAAGAGAATTTTTATTTGTATGACAGGGCTTTAAAATATTAAGGTGAAAAGTGAATAAGAAATTGTGCAAA
Source organism: Leptonychotes weddellii (assembly GCF_054177405.1). Lineage (NCBI taxonomy): Eukaryota > Metazoa > Chordata > Mammalia > Carnivora > Phocidae > Leptonychotes > Leptonychotes weddellii. Next base: position 105,982,684 of record NC_138373.1, on the reverse strand, counting down.
TAAAGTAGATAAGGGAGTCAAGAGACTCTAAGGAGTGTTCTGGGTTTTATTTCAGGTTGGGGAAGATTTAAGCATATATATTTGCTGAAGGGAAAGAATCAACAGGGTGGGGGAGACCATGGTTCAGGAAGGAAAAGAGAATGATGATATGAAGTCACTGGAAAATTGGAACGAGTTAAGATCCAAACCACTTTTGAAAACTTAATTTAAAAGTAAAAACCAAGTGCTTTTGGAGGGTTTAGCCATGAGCTAGAGGTACAGATCTTTGACTGAAATTAGAGGAAAGGAAAAAGGACAAGTGTGAATACAGTTACATTGGTCACCTGAAGAAGTGAAGAAATTTCTGCCTATTGGTTTCTCTCCTTTTCCTAAAGAAAGGGTCATCCCTAAACAGTGTGAGGCAGAAAATTTGAAGATAATAGTAAAGGTTAGAGATTGTCACTATGAAAAATAAATGAGAAATGTTTATTAGTAGAAGCACATATTAATAGTTGAATAGGTGAATAATATTAGGGTTCAGCTCAAGGTGCAGAATATGCATTGATGAGGATTTAATAATTTTCTCCTGGGGCACCTGGGTGGCTCAGTCGGTTAAGCATCTGCCTTCCCCTCAAGTCATGATCCCAGAGTCCTGGGATCAAGTCCCACATCAGGATCCCTGCTCAGCGAGGAGTCTGCTTCTCCCGCTCCCACTGCCCCTCCCCCCACTCATGCTCACTCGCTCTCTCTCTCTCTCCCAAATAAATACAGTCTTTTAAAAAAATAATAATTTTCTCCAGCTATGTTCAATAATCCATATAAACAAATAAGGATAAAAGTATATCTTTGTAAGTATAAAAAACTAAGAAGTGAACCTTTCCAGGAACCTTACTTCATGGTGAGCACAGCAGAAACTCTCAGTTACATGAGGGTTTCTTTGCTGCTGCTGCTGCTGCGGCTGCTAATCACTCTAAATGTGACTGTCAGTAGTGAGAAACATTTCAACAGGTGGGGTAGGAAAGCATCTACCAACCTCGGTACCCAGAGGTGTCTCAACAATTCATGATGTGGGGGGAGGAGCAAGATGGCAGAGGGGTAGGAGACCTGGTTTTCATCTGGTCCCAGAAATTCAGCTGGATAGGGATCAAACCATTCTGAACACCTACAAACTGAACAAGAGATCAAAGAAAAGAATAGCAACAACTCTCTGAACAGAAAAGCGACCACTTTCTGGAAGGTAGGACATGCGGAGAAGTGAATCTGAGGCGATATTCGGGAGGATAGACGGCGGGGGAAGGGGCCTCCATCCGCCACTTCTAGCAAGTGATAGAGCCCCGGAGCACAAAATCGGAACTTTTAGAAGTCGGCTCCTCTGAGGGACGTCGCTCCAGTGGCTAAGCGGGGGATGGAACCCTCGTGGACAGTGTGGTCTCAGGACCCTCAGGGTCACAGAAAGACCGGGGGTGCCTGAGTGCGGCAGAGCTCCCAGGGATCAGAGCGGGGAAGCCGGCTGCAGAGACGGAGCCCAGGAGCGGGCTCTCAGCTTGGGGTTACCATAAACCGTGATCCGCGGCACAGACGGACCACTGCTCCTCCAGCAGGGACCCAACAAGTGGCAGATCCGGGGAGACTCCCCTTCCTCCCCCTGAGGAGGAGCACGGCGGAGCGCACCACAGGGATCTGCTGGGTTTGGAGACTCCACATGGGGTCGGGTGCCAGAGATAGAATTGCTCAGTCACAGGCCGGTGAGCATGGAGTGTGGATGGAGACCGGGGAGACGGGAGTGACTGACTGCTTTTCTCTGGGGGTGCACTGAGGAGTGGGGCCCCAAGTTCTCGGCCCCTCTGGGGCAGAGATTGGGAGGCCACCATTTTCACTCTCGTCCTCAAAAGCTGCACAGAAAGCTTGCAGGGAACAAAAGCTCCCGAAAGCAAACCCAAGCAGATTACTTAGCCCAGACCGGGCAAGGGCAGGGCAATTCCACCTCCGGCAAAGACATTTGGGAACCACGGCAACAGACCCCTCCCCCAGAAGATCAGCAGAACAGCCAGCCAAGACCAAGTTTACTGATCAATGAGAACGGCAGAACGCCCTCGCTAGGGGAATACTGCACATAGAATTCATGCCTTTTTTCCCAAGATTCTTTAGTCTTTCCAAGTTAATTTTCTTTTTAACTTTCTTTTTTTTCTTTTTGAATTTTTCTTTTTCCCTTTTTAAACCAACATCTTATCAATCCCTTTTTTAAAAAATCTTTTTTATTTTTCATTTTTAGAATCATAATCTATCCCTTCATAGTACTTAACCTTATTTATATATATATATATATATATATAAGTTGTTCTCTCTTTAAAATTTTGGGATACAGTTTCTTCTAACAGATCAAAATATACCCTAAATCTCTAGTGTAATGCTCTGTTCTAGTCTCCTGCCAGATCACATTCTCTCCCTTTTTTTTTTTTAAATCCTCTTCTTTCTTTTTTCAACCAACTTCTTATCTTATCATTCCTTTTATAAGATCTTTTATAATTTTCATCTTTACAGTCATATTCTGTCCCTTCATCGTATTAACCCTTATTTTGTACATATGTAAGTTTTTCTTTCTTTAAAATTATGGGAGGCACTTTCTTCTAACAAACCAAAATATGCCCCAAATCTAGTGTGTGGCACTGATCTATGCACCAGCCTGATCATATTTGATCATATTCTGTTTTTGTTTTGTTTTGTTTTGTATTTGTTTGTTTGTTTTTATCTTTTTCCTTTTCTTTTTTTTTTTCTTTTTTCTTTCTTTCCCTTTCTTTTCCCCCAGTTTCAGGTCTTTTCTGATTTGTTTAGTGTATATTTTCTGGGAACATTGTTACCCTGTTAGCATTTTGTTGTCTCACATCTCCTCTGGACAAAATGACAAGACGGAAAAAATCACCTCAACAAAAAGAACAAGAGGCAGTACCAACTACAAGGGACCTAATCAATACGGACATTAGTAAGATGTCAGAACTAGAGTTCAGAATGATGATTTTAAAGATACTAGCTGGGCTTGAAAAAAGCATGGAAGTTATTAGAGAAACCCTTTCTGGAAAAGAAAAGAACTAATTTCTAACCAAGTTGAAATCAAAAAGGCTATTAATGAGGTGCAATCAAAAATGGAGGCTCTAACAGCTAGGATAAATGAAGCAGAAGAGAGAATTGGTGATATAGAACACCAAATGATGGAAAATAAAGAAGCTGAGGAAAAGAGAGATAAACAACTACTGGATCACGAGGGCAGAATTCGAGAGATAAGTGATACCATAAGACAAAACAACATTAGAATAATTGGGATCCCAGAAGAAGAAGAAAGAGAGAGGGGAGCAGAAGGTACATTGGAGCAATTTATAGCAGAGAACTTCCCTAATTTGGAGAAGGAAACAGGCATCAAAATCCAGGAGGCACAGAGAACCCCTCTCAAAATCAATAAAAATAGGTCAACACCCCGAAATCAAATAGTAAAACTTACAAGTCTCAGAGACAAAGAGAAAATCCTGAGAGCAGCTCGGGACAAGAGATCTGTAACCTACAATGCTAGAAACATTAGATTGCAACAGACCTATCCACAGAAACCTGGCAGGCCAGAAAGGACTGGCATGATCTATTCAGAGCACTAAATGAGAAATATATGCAGGGCGCCTGGGTGGCTCAGTTGGTTAAGTGACTGCCTTCGGCTCAGGTCATGATCCTGGAGTCCCTGGATTGAGTCCCGCATTGGGCTCCCTGCTCGGCAGGGAGTCTGCTTCTCCCTCTCCCGCTCCCCCCTCTTGTGCTCTCTCTCTCTCTCACTCTCTGTCTCAAATAAATAAATAAAATCTTTAAAAAAGAAATATATGCAGCCAAGAATACTATATCCAGCTAGGCTGTCATTGAAAATAGAAGGAGAGATAAAAAGCTTCCAGGAAAAACAAAAACTAAAAGAATTTGCAAACACGAAACCAGCCCTACAAGAAATATTGAAAGAGGTCCTCTAAGCAAAGAGAGAGCCTAAAAGTAACATAGACCAGAAAGGAACAGAGACAATATACAGTAACAGTCACCTTACAGGCA
>NC_138373.1:105958538-105978131 GCF_054177405.1 Leptonychotes weddellii | reverse complement strand
GGCATCAGGGAAATCCAAACCAAAACCTCAATGAGATACCACCTCACACAAGTCAGAATGGCTAAAATTAACAAGTCAGGAAACAACAGATGTTGGCGGAGATGGGGAGAAAGGGGAACCCTCCTACACTGTTGGTGGGAATGCAAGCTGGTGTAGCCACTCTGGAAAAAAGTATGGAGGTTCCTCAAAAAGTTGAAAATAGAGCTACCCTACGATCCAGCAATTGCACTACTGGGTATTTACTGCAAAGATATAAATGTAGAGATCCAAAGGGGTACGTGAACCCTGATACTTATAGCAGCAATGTCCACAATAGCCAAAGTATGGAAAGAGCCAAGATGTCCATCGACAGATGAATGGATAAAGAAGATGTGGTATATATATACAATGGAATATTATGCAGCCATCAAAAGGAATGAAATCTTGCCATTTGCAACGAGTGGATGGAACTGGAGGGTATTATGCTGAGCGAAATAAGTCAATCAGAGGAAGACATGTATCATATGATCTCACTGATATGAGGAATTCTTAATCTCAGGAAACAAACTGAGGGTTGCTGAAGTGGTGGGGGGTAGGAGGGATGGGGTGGCTGAGTGATAGACACTGGGGAGGATATGTTCTATGGTGAGTGCTGTGAATTGTCCAAGACTGTTGAAGCACAGACCTGTACCCCTGAAACAAAGAATACATTATATGTTAAAAAAAAAAAGAAAGAAAGAAAAAGAAGAAGAAGATAGCAGGAGGGGAAGAATGACGGGGGAAATCAGAGGGGGAGATGAACCATGAGAGACTATGGACTCTGAGAAACAGACTGAGGGTTCTAGAGGGGAGGGGGTTGGGGGGATGAGTTAGTCTGGTGATAGGTATTAAGGAGGGCACGTTCTTCATGGAGCCCTGGGTGTTATCCGCAAACAATGAATCATGGAACACTACATCAAAAAAAAAAAAGAAGACTGATTTTCCTGGCGAGGAAACTGAGGCTCAGAGGTAAATGGTTTGTCCAAGATCACACCATTAACAAGTTTCAGAAATGAGATTTGAACTCAGGTTTTCCAGAATCCATATTCTTTTCCCAACACAAGCTGTCTCATCAAGGAAGACAACTGCCATATATTGGCAGCAAGGAATAAAGATTGTTCTCAGGCATGAAAAAAAAAATGCATGATGTGTTTCTTTTTATTCCCATTCCAGGCTTTCTCCACCACCACAACCTTACATGCTCTGATAGCACTGGCTTCAGAGAAGAGCCTAATTCCCACCTCCTCTTAGAGGAGGTTGTACTGTGCCCAAAACCCAGCTCCTGCTCCCTGGCCCTACAAAGCCCTGAACTCAGTAGGAGAAAAGCAGCACAGTACACTGGAAAGAAGACCAGACTGAGAGACTTGGAATCTTTGTCCTGAGGCTATGGTGCATGCTGCATGCACAGAGAAAGACCTGACACACGTCACTTCGTTTCTCTGTGCATTGGTTTCTCTACCATTGGCTATCATGACCTGACCTTCAGCTCAGGTCATGTTCCCAGGGTCCTGGGGTCGAGCCCCACGTCGGGCTCCCTGCTGAGCAGGGAGCCTGCTTCTCCCTCTCCAGCTCTGCCTGCGGCTCCCCCTGCTTGTGCTCTCTCTGTCAAATAAATAAAATCTTTAAAAAAAAAAAAAAGAATATACAAGATGGACAATGGTAAACTAGACAAAGACTTAATTTGCTCCCAAGCTTTGACACTGCTTACGCAGTTAGAGGATTTAACAATAGTTGAACAAGGGGAACAAGGATTGCTACTGGAATATTCTCAAAGGACTCAAGCTAAATGAAGAAGGAGAAATCCCACCTTCAGGCTCTGAAACCTTGGTACACCCAGCCCTGGGATTCTTTGGAGCCTCTCTATATCCTTATGTGTTCCCAATTAAGTTTGAGGAAGTCTCCCACACAATACCAGAGTCCTGTTCTTCTTGAAGCCTCACCTGAAAAGCCTCCCCCTTATCCCAAATTTCTCCCTCTGGCTCAAATTTTATATCTTCATAGGAAAAAAGGTGAGTGGGATTCAGCGTTCCTCCTCTTGGCCATTGCAAAACAATCAGTATTTTCTGCTGGCAGAAAACAAAATACAAATAAAAATAGTTTTTAAAACCTTGGCATGTTTTAAAAGAGAATTAACAGTTGTGGTTTGTGTAGTAGGGAAAATATTTTTTTAACAAACAAGACTTGAGCCCCTATAATACTCTAGCAGGCAGTATGTGGTACAGAGCGTTTTAGATATGTTCTTCCCCTACGATAATTTCAGTATAGAGTAGGAGAGGTAATACACACACACACACACACACACATACACACACACACCCCACACGTATATATTTCCTGTAATGTATTACTCAGTTGCCTAATAAATTGCAAGACAGCAAAGACCAGAAGAGAGGGATTTGAGGGAAAGCATAACCATGAGGGTCAAAGAAAAAAAATCATACCAGATATGACGAGCAGACAGAGGTTGATTTTATTTCAATAATATTACCAGCCAGAGGGGAGAACGTGTGGAGCATTGACCAAGTCTGGTTGTTAAGCTGGATGAAAACAAAGAACTAGAGAGTTTAAGAGCTGGGGTGGAGGGATCTTAGACCACCTATGTTTGCTAATTGGCCTTATCTAAAGGAAAAGTAAGCTTTCTGGCATCTTTATGCCTACTGGGAGCTACAGGCCCGCTGAAGTTAGGTTCCCACCCTTTCACAGAACTTGGAGGATAGGGGCCTATCTTCTTCCTTGATATTTACATTTCAGAGAGATGATTCTCAGGTCCCAGAGAAAGAATTGCCTGGGTTGTAAAATTGGAATGAGTCTGGGAGAAGATTTGTATCTCAAAGGGTCTGAGAAAGGATTTACAGTACAAGCTTTCTAAATTAAACGCTGTAAGAAAACGGAGGTCAGGGCCTAGAGTCGGGGGAAAGAAAGTGCAAACTACAGTCAAGCTGAGAGGAATATTAGGGCCACCTTGGTCAGGAAATAGAACAGAAAGATCTGAAATTATTTCATTTAAAGAGCCTAAAGGACAGTATATCTGACCCCCATCTCATTGAGGAAATGGGTTGGGGCTGCAGAAAGAGGCAACCCTCACATTCAGCCTTGCCGGATTCCTTACAGGAGTGAGTTACTGAAGGTTTCTAGAAAGCGCCTCTGGCAGGAGATGGGGCTCACATTCTGGGGCAGGGTATGGACAGGATAACCTCCTCAGGTCTGTAACTGATGGAACCGCATAGGCAATAACTGAGAGACGGAAAAAACAATGCATTTGCTTGCTGGTCCCCTCCCAGGCAGATTCCCAAGAACTTGGACAGTAATCAGAATCATTTGGGTAAGACTCCATGATTAGCCTGGGGAGCAAAGGCTCCCCAGCTCCTCTCTCGCCTTAGCTCTCTCCAGCATTTGCCTTGCTCCACCTCCTCCCGTACGCTGCTAAGGATAGCCAGGCAACTCCACCCGTGTCCCCAGTCACAAAACGTCCCCACAGTGACGGTGACGGGGGAAGGTGGGACAGAGCTCCAGGCTGGTCGCAGCTGGATAACTGCTCACAGTTCCCGGGCCAATCCACAGTTCTCGCCTCTCCCCTCTCTGGTGTGGGTGAGAGGGACTGAGTGGGTAGCAGGGCAGGCGCCCCTTTTAGGAAAAATGGATTGGAGGCGTTAGCAGTTCGGTGGCTAGGCAGGTGCAAGGGGTGTGCAGGCGCTGTAGTAAAGCTCCCAGAGCCCGACGTACCACTCCTTACCAGTCGTCCCCATCAGGACAACCGAGCTACTACACCCCGGTGAGACCACCAGGGAAGGGGTTGACATTTCCATTCCCACTGAGAAAATCGAGGACTGAGAATCACTGAATGTCACAGCTTGAAAGGACTAGTTCAATTGTCTGATTGTAAAGAAAAAAGGGCCCAGAGAAAGGGAATAAATGTAACCAAGATCACACTGCGGGCAGCCAGGACTAGACTTTTTTCTATTAGATCCATTCTCTGTGCTGTCCAAGCATTTCCACACAATCCTCTTTCACCTAACACCCTTTCAGTGCTGATTTGTCTCTGCCACAACTACTCCCGCCCCACCCCATCGCCCCATTGCCTCATTGCCACTCTGAATTACCTAGGAAACCCTGTGTAAGAAAGAGAGGCCAATCTGGGAGATGGGACCTGCAAGAAACCCCTATTTGGGACCCCACAAGGCAAAGTGACAAGTATGTATATTCAAATTGGAGTTCTTAAGTAAATTCTAAAAGGATAGGGAATGCCAAGGTGGTTGCAGCAAGCAGGTTCAAAGGAAAGTAATGTGAGGAAAGCCTTTAGGAGATGGTTTTCCTGAACTACAGAGAGGCCTCTGAAGGCTGCTTGGTGGAAGGGGGGGAGTTGGGGGTTACTATTGGAATGGGGAGGGAGGGACTAGAGGTACTGAGCAGGGTTGGAGAGGGTATAGGCTTCCAGAGTTGCTAAGATCCGAGATTCTGGTGATTATTTCAAGTTAGCCCTTCCCAGGTATCTGGTTCTAGTCAGATTCACAGCTCTAGAGTGCAGTGAGGATTTGAATCTCAAAGCTTGGGTTTAGAAAGAATAACTCAGAAAGAAATATATTGGGGCGCCTGAGTGGCTCAGTCAGTTAAGCATCTGCCTTTGGCTCAGTTCATGATCCCAGGGTCTTGGGATCAAGCCCCGCATTGGGCTCCTTGTTCAGCGGGGAGCCTGCTTCTCCCTCTGCCTCTGCCCCCACACCCTGCTTGGGCTTGTGCTCTCTCTCTCGGTCAAATAAATAAAAATATATATTTATTTATATACATATAAATTTATATAAAAATATATTTACTTGGATTGTTCACTACCCAGCTGTGTGAATAAGCAAAGTGTTTAATATTCCTAAGTTCTCAACTGTAAAGATACAATTACTTGTCCTGTCTAGTTTATTGGGTTGGATCAAATGAAATAATGGAATAAAAGTGCTTTAGAGGGCGCCTGGGTGGCTCAGTTGGTTAAGCGACTGCCTTCGGCTCAGGTCATGATCCTGGAGTCCCGGGATCGAGTTCCGCATCGGGCTCCCTGCTTGGCAGGGAGTCTGCTTCTCCCTCTGACCCTCCCCACTCTCCTGCTCTCTCTCTCTCATTCTCTCTCTCAAATAAATAAATAAAATCTTTAAAAATAAATAAATAAATAAATAAATAAATAAATAAAAGTGCTTTAGAGACAGTGATATGTATTCTAGGCAGGATTCAAATGAAACAGAAAACCATGATTCATGACATCAGTATGTCAGCAAAGAGAGGAGGTAGTACTAGAATCAAGCCACTCACTAACTGTGTGATCTTAGGCAAGTGACTCAAATGTTCTGTGCCTCGGGTTCTTTAATCAGTAAGTTGTAGATAATGTCAAAGTAAAATTGCACCAAAATTAAACAGGCAAGAAATACTTCACTGTGGTTATTGCAGTAGGGGAGAGAGGACAAAACTAAGTCTGACCCCAACTCTGCTGAAGCAGGGGTGATAGAATTGGGGGGGGGTGATAGAATTTTTTTTAAGATTTTATTTATTTGATGGGGGAGGAGCACGAGAGAGCAGGAGTGAGTGGGAGGGGCAGAAGGAGAGGGAGGGGGAGAGGGAGAAGCAGGCTTGGGGGGGGTGCGGCTGGCTCCATCCCGGGACCCTGGGATCATGACCTGAACTGAAAGCAAAAGCTTAAGTGACTGAGCCACCCAGGCATCCCTGGGTGATAGAATTTTTAAGAGCTGGACTGAGCTAATGGAAAAGTACTAGAGGACCTTAAGAGGTAGTCATAGGCCATCTGTATTCTAACCGGCTTTATCAAAAGAAAAATCTCATATCTTTATGACAGGAGATACTTTTGTTACTCGGAGCTAGGCATCCTCTAATGTTAGGCTCTTAGCCTCCCACAGAAATTAGGAGATAAAGGTGCTAATCTTCTTTGATGACTCTATTTCAAAGAGATGGCTCCCTGTCCTGGAGAAAGGCTTCAGTGAGTTATAAAACTGGCCAGAGCCTGGGAGGAGATTTACATCTCAAAGGGACAGAGGAAGAATTTACAATGATGATAAGTTCTCTAAAGGAAACACCATAAGAAAATGGAGGTCAGGGGCCTAAAATCTGGAGGAAGCCTGCCTAAAACCTAGTCAAGTTAAAGGGAACATTAAGGCCATCTTATTCAATAATGATAATACTCACTCCATTCATAAGCTTGCGGTGAGCATTGAATGACTTATTCTATGTAGAGAGCAGAGAAGCATGCCTTGCACTTATTAATCACTTTGGGTAAGATTCTATAATTAGCCCAGGGAACAAAGGCTCCCCTTTGAAATTATTAATGTTAAAAATGATGTCTCAGATTTCTTCCATTCTGAGCTTCATTAAATTTTTAGGACACACTGACTTTAAAACAGGAAAAGAGTATTTTCTCATGAAACAACGATCTCAATTACCTGGTCATCAGCTGGTACTCTGGCAGTTTTCCAACGTGCATTTTCTTTTTCTTTTTTTTTAAGATTTTATTTATTTGAGAGAGGGAGAGCGAGAAAGAGTACAAAGGAGAGGGAGAAGCAGACTCCCTGCTGAGCAGGGGACCCAATGTGGGGCTCAATCCCAGGACCCTGGGATCATGACCTGAGCCAAAGGCAGATGCTTAACAAACTGAGCCATCCAGGTGCCCCCCAAGGTGCATTCTCAATTCGCAGCCAGTTTCCTGCCCTCGTTCAGTACATATTCTGCTGCCTGTTCTAAAACCTGCACGGTCCATAGGTCCCAGGAAATATGAATTAACTTCACAGCCTTTATAAACCAAACCACATTAATGACATGAATTTTATAGGGGCAGAGAAGTCTGATGGTCAGTGCTTGTTAAGATCTAATTCAATCTTTATCTGTTTTATCTGCCGATGCCCATGATCATTTCCCCTAACTGCCTCTTTATTAGTGTGAGGATTGGAATTACTGGCATGTGGGTGGCCAGAGAAAACACCTTTCGATCCATCTTTCCTTACTTGTGTCTCCAGGCAGAGATGTTTCCATCAAGGCTATGACAGGAGACCTGAACTGAAATGACAAATGGCTCTGAACAATGCCAAAGAAAATTGTTTTCTAAAAATTTTTCTCTCATAAGAAAATTTCTTTCACTGTTGTTTAGTGCATGACAAAATTATGATTCTTTAGTATAGTTTTCTCCTTCCAAACTCATCGCTATGACTATAATTGGTCAGTGATAAAAAATTATATGAGAGCAAATGATTTCTGTGCATCATTTGTGCATCAAAGCAAACACACAATGTGGCTGCGTGGGTTCACAGCCTTATAGATCTTGCCTGGGGCACACATCATACTTCAAACAGGTTGATAAGGATAGAGTGGCTTTGTCCTGGCCACAGAGGACACACACTACCTTGTGAACTTTAGAAACTGAACTTTATCACTTACTCTCTGTGGGCCTCAGTTTCCTCACTAAAAATGGGAATAATAATGTGAAAGCAGCTTTTCTCTCAAGTTATTGTCATGAAGATCAGATACAAGAATAAAAGAGTGCTTTGTCAACTGAAAACCATATACATAATAAAGCATTATATTGTTTCTTCTAACAAGCTACCACACCCCAAACTGACCTATAAACTTAATTTTTATGCTATAATCACAATCAAGATTACTGTAGCTATATTTTAAGAAAAGTGCACTGTTCAGCCTTTGTCCCCATTGACTTTCATCAGTGTGATCAGGATGCAGTAGCTTCACAAGGGTGCCTTCTGATCTTGGCACATGTAGAAGGAATATAGGAATGAACACAGGACTGTCAGTAAGAGACCTTGCCTCCAGCCTGCTGCCCATCCCTGGACGAGGCTCTTTCCATCTCTCAGCCTCAGAGTTCTCATCCAGTTCCTCTTGCACCTTTGGCAGCCCAACATCCCTCAGTCCATAGCCCCCTTCCCTGCTATAATTTTTTCACAGAATTATACCATTTAACATTCTAGGTTTATTTATATAATTTGTTTATTGCCTTTTTCTCCTTAAGACTATGTAAACTCCATGTGGGAAAACATTTCTGTCTATTTTCTATCCAGACTAGAAAAGCCCTTGATAGATGACTCACTCTATTTGTTAAATGAATGGATGAGGACTGAGAATATGAGATTAGATTATCTCAAATCTACTGGTCTTAACTGTTTGAATTTTTTTATATATATATTTTTTATTCTTATGTTAATCCCCATACATTACATCATTAGTTTTAGATGAAGTGTTCCATGATTCATTGTTTGTGCATAACACCCAGTGCTCCATGCAGAACGTGCCCTCCTCAATACCCACCACCAGGCTAACCCATCCTCCCACACCCTTCCCTCTAGAACCCTCTTAACTGTTTGAATTTTTGATTTAGTCATGAGATAATTTCACCATTTGGTCTCATTGTCCCAAGGGAACTGTAAAAATAACTTCTACCATCTTGTGAGCTTAACAAGAACAACAAAGGTTCAGGTTAGAAGGAAAAAGTTCCTGGTACATAAAAATTAAACCTATGTTAACTCTTACACCAGAAATGGTTCCCAATTTTTCCATTTATATAAAATTTATCTTCCAGTATGCTAAAATTGGTAGAAGACAGAGAACTTCTCTTTATCTGTAGACTCAAAGGAAAAAGGTAGGAAAATTGAAATTAGGTGCTTAGTGACTCTCTGAAGAAATTGTATGAGGGAATCCTGGAACTCATTCCCTCTTCTTGAGGATCCTAGCATTTCTTTTTCTTTTTTTTTTTTAAGATTTATTTATTTATTTGAGAGAGAGACAGAGAGAGAGCACACGCACAGAGGAGGGGCAGAAGGAGAAGGAGAGAGAGAGAGAATCCTCAAGCCAACTCTCCCCAGAGCACAGAGCCTGATGCAGGGATCAATCTCAGGACCCTGAGATCATGACCCGAGTCAAAACCAAGAGTCAGATGCTTAACCAAGTGAGCCACCCAGGCACCCCAGGATCTTAACATTTCAAAAGAAGAAAGACTATGCTCTGCCTGGCAGGAGGTCATCCTGACCAGAGCCTGAGAGATGGGTCAGATGAATTTTCTACGTTCTCTGTTGCCCAAAGTGCCTTAAAATTAGATTGGAATGTTTCAATCTGTCCAGTGGACATTAGGAGGATTCAGCTAAAGAAGAATAGACGAGGTGAGTAATGAGTGTTGCCTACACATCAAAGCCACATTGTTACCTGTGGAAAATGGGGAACAGAGGGAGGAGTTAAAATGGCAGAGAAGTAGGGGGACCGGGGGCTTTCCTCATCCTTTGAACACAGCTGCATTGAGGTCAGATCACTTGGAACACCCAGGAAATTGATCTGAGGATTTGAAGAAGGAATTCCATGGTTAGAGGGAGACAGTGTGGCTCGTGCAAAGTGCATGGAAGTGAATTGGGGAAGAGAAAAGCTGCTATGCTGCAGAGGGGAGGGAACCCTTTCCACGGGGAGAGAAAAGAGAGAGAGGGAGAGAGGGGTCGAGAGACTGCAGCATTGGGTTCGCACAAGAAGAAAAGTTCTTGGACCACAGAGTGGGGAGCTGGGGAAAATGAATGGCACAGGTTTTTTGCAAACAGTGAGTGTAGCTCAAACTCTGAGCTTCTGGAAGTGTGTGACTTTCTCCAGAGCAGAGCTGTAGGGTGCAATCCTGGTGAGAAGGACAGCTCTGGACAGGGAGCATTCACTATGTGGTGTAGGGATCTCAGGGGTTGCAATGGGAGAGATCATTCCCCTTCCTGAAGTTCATTTGGAAGAAGGTATATGTTCTCTCCAAGGACAAAAGCAAATGACCTTTCATCTGGGAGGGACTAAGGCACGTACAGAGGGGAGATAACCTGGTCGCTGCTTTTGGTGTTGTCAGAGCATAGAATCTGTGCTCCCCGCAGGCAGGGGACTGTTTTTCTGGGACAAAGAGCATGAGTCAGAGTGCAGGGAGCCTCTAATCCAGAGGAGGGAGCAGATCCAAGCACTGCTGACTCCTTTAAGATTTGGAGTTTTGAATCCCAGCCACACCAGAGATAAATCCAGGAGAGTTGGGCACTGGCCAGCTGATGGCCCTCGATTTTCTGTGAGGGCTTCCTGAACAGAGTGGGGTTGAGGTCCCCTGTCCAGGTGGAAAGAGAGTGGACTGTCTCCATTTTGCCCCCACAACCAACACTGTCAGATGGCAGAGAGCAACACAGCGGCCCCCAGTGGAGGTGGAAGCTGCTTACATCAAACCTCACCCCCCTGTGCTTGGCAAGTGCTTTTTTACTGGGGCAGGATTGACTCTGGGCCAATGCAGCAAGGCTCTCCCCCAGAAGAGCAACACAAGCAAGACTCTTCATTCACCAAATTTACTGATCATTTAGTGCCCCTCTGCATCCCCTTCAGTCTTGGTGGAAATAGGACGAGGTGGTTGGTTTTGTTTTCTCTTATTCTTTTCCTTTGGAATCAGAATTATAGTTTTTTGTTTGTTTGTTTTTTCATTTCCTTTCCCTTTTTTGGAGCGGGGGGATAAGGCTTCTTTTTTTCTTTTCTTTTTTTTTTTATTATTTGTTCCTCTCTTTTTCTTTGGAATCAGGCTTATAGTTTTTGTTTGTTTGTTTTTGTTTTTGATTGTCTGGGTTGTTTTTTTTTTCCTTCCCTTTTCTGTTTCTCTTATTTTTGGATCAGGCTTTTTTTTTTCTCTCTCTCTCTTTTTTTCTTTCTTTCTTCTTTTTACAGGCTTTTTTCAAAAAACAAATCAAAGCACACCTAGATAAAGGTCCAAACACCCCACTGCAAGCAAGAAGGAACTCTGCCAAGGACAGGCCAGTGGGAAAGAGCAGCCAAAATGCAACAGCAGAGTACACACAGCATATTCCAGAAATACTCCCTGAAGTGCCATGCCCTGGACAGTGTATGACCTCTTTTTAATATAGCATTACTCTGAGTGCAGGAAACATAATAAGCTTTCATAACACACAAAAGATAGAAACTCAGCCAAAATGACAAGATGGAGGAAGTCTCCCCTAAGGAAAAGTCAGGAAGATATCACAGCCAGGGACTTGCTCAAAGCAGATATAAGCAATGTATCTGAACAAGAATATAGATCAACTGTTATAAGACTACTAGCTGGCTTGAAAAAAGCATAGAAGACACCAGAGAAACCCCTGCTGCAGAGGTAAAAGACCTAAAAACTAGTCAGGCTGAAATAAAAAATGCTAAAGCAGAGATGAAAACTGCAAGGATGGAAGAAGCAGAGGAGAGAGTAGGTGATATAGAAGATAAAATTATGGAAAATAATGCCGCTGAAAAGAAGAGGGAAAGAAAACAGACCACAAAGGTGGACATAGGGAACTCAGTGATTCCATAAAGCAAAAGAATATCTGTATCATAGGAGTTCATGAAGAAGAAGAAGGAGAAAAAGGAGGAGGAGGAAAAGGGGTAGAATGTCTATTTGGACAAATTATAGCTGAGAACATCTCTAATCTGGGGGAAAAAACAGGCATTCAAGCCCAAGAGGCACAGAGAACTCCCCTCAAAATCAACAAAACCAGGTCAATACCATGACATATCATCATGAAACTTGCAAAAGACAAAGAGAGAATTCTGAAAGTAGCCCGGGAGAAAAAGTCCTTAAACTACAAGGGTAGACACATAAGGCTGGCAGCAGACCTGTTCACAGAGACCTGGCAGGCCAGAAAGGATGGGCATGATATATTCAACATGCTAAATGGGAAAAATATGCAGCCAAGAATACTTTAGCTAGCAAGGCTGTCATTCAGAATAGAAGGAGAGATAAAGAGTTTCCAAGAAAAAACTAAAGGAGCTCATGAAAACTAAACCAACCCTGCAAGAAATATGAAAGGTGACACTTTGAGTGGAAAGAGGAACCAAAAGTAACAAACACTACAAAGGAACAGAGACAATTTACAGGAACAGCCACTTTACAGGTAATACAATGGCACTAAATTCATATCTTTCAATAATTACTCTGAATGTAAATGGACTAAATGCTCCAATCAAAAGACATAGGGTATCAGAATAGATTTAAAAAAATAGACCCATAGATATGCTGCTTTCAAGAGACTCATTTTACACTCAAGGTCACCTCCACATTGAAAGTGAGGGGGTACAGAACCATTTATCATGCTAATAGACATCAAAGGAAAGCTGGAGTAGCCATTCTTATATCAGACAAACTAGACTGTAAGCCAAAGATTGTAATAAGAGACAAATAAGGACACTATATCATAATAATGGGGCCTATCCAACAAGAAGATCTAACAATTATAAATATTTAAACCCCTAACTTGGGAGCAGCCAGATATCTAAATCAATTAATAACAAAGTTAAAGAAACTCATTGATAAAAATACAATAATGGGGGGACCTTAACACCCCACTGATAGCAATGAAGAGATCATCTAAACAGAAGATCAGCAAGGAAACAAGGGCTTTGAATGATGCACTGTACAAGAAGGACTTCACAGATATATTCAGAGCATTTCATCCTAAGGCAGCAGAATACACATTCTTTTCAAGGGCACATGGAACATTCTCCAGAATAGATCACACACTGGGTTACAAATCAGGTCTCAACCAGTACAAAAACAATGAGATTATACCATGCATATTTTCAGGCCACTGTTTTATGAAACCTGAAGTCAACCACAAGAAAAAAATTGGAAGAACCACAAATACATGAAGGTTAAAGAACATCCTACTAAAGAATGAATGGGTCAACAAGAAATTAAAGAAAAATTTAAAAATACATGGAAGCAAATGAAAATGAAAACACGACAGTTTAAAACCTTTGGGATGCAGCAAAGGCAGTCCTAAGAGGGAAGTATATAGCAATACAGGCCTTCCTCAAGAAGCAAGAGAAGTTTCAACATTAACTTATACCAAAAGAAGCTGCAAAAAAAAAAAAAAAAACAGCAAATAAAGCCTAAATCCAGAAGGAGAAGGGAAATAAAAAGTTTAGAGCAGAAAGTAACAATATAGAAATAATAATAATAAAAAAAACAGTAAAACAGATCAACAAAACTAGCAACTGGTTCTTTGAAAGAATGAAAAGAGAAAGGACCCAAATACATAAAGTCATGAATGAAAGAGGAGAGATCACAACCAACACCAAAGACATACAAACAATTGTAAGAGAATTTGATGAACAATTATATACCAACAAATTAGACAACCTGGAAGAAATGGACAAATTCCTAGAAACATATGAACTACCAAAACTGAAAGTGAAATAAATAGAAAACCTGAACAGATCCATAACTAGCAAGGAAATTAAATCAGTAATCAAAAATCTCCCAACAAAAAGGAGTCCAGAGCCAAATGACTTCCCAAGGGAATTCTACCAAACTTTTAAAGAATTAATACCTATTCATCTGAAACTGTTCCAGAAAACAGAAATGGAAGGAAAACTTCCAAACTCATCCTACAAGACCAGCATCACCTTGATCCCAAAACCAGACTAAGATCCCGCTAAAAGGAAAATTACAGACCAATATCCCTGATGAACATGGATGCAATAATTCTCAGCAAGACACTAGCTCATTGGATTCAACATTATATTAAAAGGATTATTCACCATGACCAAGTGGAATTTATTACTGGGCTTCAGAGGTGGTTCAACATCCACAAATCAATCAATGTGATACAGCATATTAATAAAAGAAAGGATAAGAACCATATTATCCTCTTAATAGATGCAGAAAAAGCATTTGATAAAATACAATATCCTTTCTTGATAAAAACCCTCCACAGAGTAGGGATACAAAGAACATACCTCAACATCATGAAGGCCATATACAAAAGACCCACAGCTAACATCATCCTCAATGGGGAAAATCTGACAGCTTTACCCCTAAGGTCAGGAACACAACAGGAATGTTGACTACCGCCATTGTTGTTCAACATAGTAGTGGAAGTCCTACAGTCATCAGTCAGACAACAAAAAGAAATAAAAAGCATCCATATCAGCAAATAAGAAGTCAAACTTTCACTTTTCACAGATGACATGTTACTCTATCTAGAAAACCTGAAATACTTCACCAAAAAGTTGCTAGAACTGATACAGGAATTCAGCAAAGTCAGAAGGATACAAAATCAACATAACGAAGTCTGCTGCATTTCTAAACACCAATAATGAAGCAGCAGAAAGAGAAATCAAGGAATCCATCCCACTTAAAATTGCACCAAAAACCATAACATACCTAGGAATAAATCTAACCAAAGAGGTAAAGGATCTGAACTCTGAAAACTATAGAACACTTATGAAAGAAATGGAGGAAGACACAAAGAAATGGAAAAACATTCCATGCTCATGGATTGGAAGAGCAAATATTGTTTAAAATGTCTATACTACCCAAAGCAACCTACACATTCAATGCAATATCTATCAAAATACCACCAGCATTTTTCACAGAACTTGAACAAACAATCCTGAAATTTGTATGGAACCAGAAAGGACCCTGAATAGCCAAAGGAATGTTGAAAAAGAAAACCAGCTTTGGCAAGATGATGGAGGAGTAGAGGTCCTCGTTTCAAATGGTCCCCTGAATTTAATTGGATATTTACCAAACCATTTTGAACACCCATGAAATCAGCCCGAGATGTAAGAATATATATCTGGATTTCTACAAGCAGAAAAATGACTGCTCTTTGCAAGGTAGGACGTGTGGTGTCGTGAATCTGTGGGAAGATATTGGAAGATAAACAGAAGGCCGAGGGAGCCTCCATAAGCTGGCTCCTGGAAAGTGATATAACACTGGAGCACAAAATTGGAACCTTTAGAAATCTGCTCTAGTGAGAAACATCCCTCTCTGAAAGGGGCTCTGGAAATGAAAAGGCAGAATTCTAGGCAGGGCATTGTGGTATCAAGATCCAAGGAGCCACAGGGCAAAAGGGGCTTCCTGAACCAGTAGAGTGCCTGAGAAGTGGAGCCAGGAAGCAGGTTATAGTCAACGAGCCCAGGAAGGGACACTCAGTTCAGATCGCAATAAACCACTAGCTGGGCTGGTGGATAAATTGTTCTTCTCTTGGGCAGCCTGAAAAAATCTGGAACCTATGCCTGCAACCAGGCAAAAACTCACAGAACAGTAGTGGCCCAGAAAGGGCATTAGAGTGGCACCCAGACATGATCCAGGAGCTTCATGTGTGCATGTCAGCCCTCAGCCACTGGCAGTTTTAGAATCACTAAGGACAGAGGAACTCCAAGGCCCCTGAGACTACCTCTAAGAGAGTTGCTGTGGGCACACACTGCGGGAGGCTGCAGTTTTCAGGGGCGCATTCAGAAGTGGAGACTGTCCTGGAGGGTTTATTAAAGGGCAGACTGTGAATTTTCTGCTCTGGGCCAGAGGTTTGGCTGCAGTCATTTTTGCTCTGATCCTCTGAAGAGGAGCAGAAAGCCCCCAGGGAACAAAAGCCACACAGAAGACCCTTTTCCACTGAGCCCATCCCCCTGACAGGGGGCCAGACAACTCCACAAAGGCAGGGTTACCTGAGAAACAGCGCAGCTGGCCCCTCCCCCAGAAGACAGGCTGGAAGAACAGGTGGATGAAAACCCTATGGATCCCATAAGACCATAAAATCCCAACACCATGAGAAAATTGTATATTGAGCTCCAGGTGTGGCCTCACGACTTGTTTATTTTTCAGATAAAATTTTCCTTTTCTTTTTTCTTTTTTTCTTCTTCTTATGCTTTTTCTCCGTTTTTTTTTCTTTTCATCTTCTCATTTCAAATAGATGTTTATTATATCAATTTTATTTCATAGTAGCTTTTTAACTTGTATTTTTCACACCTATATTTTTTATAGGTATAGGCTATATTGTAGAATTTTTATCACTCTTCAATTTCACCTTTATATATACACAAGTTTTACTTTCCTTGTAATCTGGGGATGTAGTGTCCTCTAACACACAAACTAAAATACACCCAGGAGCAACTGAAACAGCCTGCTTTGTCCATACTAAGATATTATAGCCCCCCTTCACCTCCTCCCTTTCTTGAAATTTTAAATTTTTTTTAGTGTTCTGAACAATTTATTACATACCTTTTTATTCCCGACTCCCTTTCTCAGACTCCCAGCAGGCATC
Source organism: Leptonychotes weddellii (assembly GCF_054177405.1). Lineage (NCBI taxonomy): Eukaryota > Metazoa > Chordata > Mammalia > Carnivora > Phocidae > Leptonychotes > Leptonychotes weddellii. Next base: position 105,962,046 of record NC_138373.1, on the reverse strand, counting down.
CAAACACATAGAATATACCAGAATATGCATACAATATTTGAGCTTAAAAAAAAAAAAAGAACAAAAACTAAAACAAAACAAAACAAAAAACCCACCAGTCAGCTTTTCCAAAACATACGGACTTCAGCACAATGAAGTATTTCCTCAATCTGCTGAAAAAGATGGCATAGAAGTGGGGACCCTATTCCAACCAGTCCCTGGAATTGAGCTGGATATCTACCAGACCACTCTGAACACCCCCAAAACTAGCCTGGGATGTAAGAAGATATATCTGAATCTCTACAAACAGAACATCACAGGCAGTTGGTTTTGAGGTATGAAGCGGGGAGCCATGATTCCATGGGCACATATTGGAAGATAAACAGAAGGCAGAGGGAACTGTGGGGATCCTGCACCACTGGTCAGCAATAGCCTCCTGAGCTGGGGACTGGGCACAGACTCGCAGACCACCAGGGGCGGGGAAAGGATGTTAGGGCAGCACCCAGACTGAAACCCAGAGCGGTGGAGTCACACATGCAAACTGGGGGCGGCTGACGGCTTTAGAAGCACAGAGGGCAGAGACATGCCCCTGTGCCTCAACCTGGAGGTGATGACTGGGAGCCCTGCTGAGGGGTGCACAACCCAGGACGCTGCACTTTATAGCAGCACAGAGAGAAACGGAGATAGTGTGGCCTGGAGAGCTCACTGAAAAACAGACTGTGATCTCTCTGCTCTGAGGCAGACGGTTGGAAATGATCTCTTCTGCTCTGACTCTTGAAAGAGACACAGAAAGCCACCAGGGAAAGCTGCCAGAGAACAAAAGCCCAAAAAAAAAACGGTTTTCACTGAGCCCAACCCCCCCCACAGGGGGCAGGACAACTCTGCCCAAACAAGGTTGCCTGAGTAAAAGTGCAGCAGGGCCCTCCCCTAGAAGATAGTCTGGGAGAACAAGAGGCCAACAATGCTAAGGTCCCTAGAAAACAGGTGCATCTTGCTTGGGTCGTGGTCAATAATTTGGACTTTGTACATTCCCTCAATCTCCGCTCAACAGAATGACTAGGAGGAGGAACCCCCAAAATAGGAAAGACTCAGAGACTGTGACTTCTGCCACAGATTTACAAATGGATACAGATATAACCAAGATGTCAAAAATGAACTTCAGGGTAGCAGTTGTGAAGACAATAGCTAGAATGGAGAAATCAATTAATGGCAACATAGAGTCTCTAAGAGCAGAAATGAAAGCTGAATTGGCAGAACTTAAAAATGCTATCAGTGAGATCCAATCTAATTTAGATAATCTAACAGCTAGGATAAATGAGGCAGAAGAATGAATTAATGATCTAGAAGACCAATTGATAGAAAAGAAGGAAAAAGAGGAGGCCAGGGAGAAACTACTCAAAATCCATGAAACAGAATCAGAGAAATAAGTGACACCATGAAATGCTCCAATGTCAGAATTATTGGGATCCCTGAGGGGGTGGAGAGAGAGAGAGAGAACTAGAAGATATATTTGAGCAAACTGTAGCTGAGAACTTCCCTAATCTGAGGAATGAAACAAACATTCGTGTCCTAGAGGCAGAGAGGACCCCTCCCAAGATCAAGGAAAACAGGCCAACACCCCAGCATGTAATAGTAAAACTCGCAAATCTTAGAACCAAGGAAACCATCTTAAGGGCAGTTAGGGGGAAGAGATTCCTTACGTACAGAGGGAGGAACATCAGAATAACATCAGACCTATCCACAGAGATCTGGCAAGCCAGAAAGGCCTGGCAAGACATATTCAGGGTACTAAATGAGAAGAACATGCAGTCAAGAATAGTTTATCAGGCAAAACTGTCACTTAGAATGGATGGAGAGATACAGAGCTTCCAAGACTGGCATAAACTGAAAGAGTATGTGACCAGTAAGCCGGCCCTGCAAGAAATATTAAAGGGGGTTCTATAAAAGGAGAAAGACCCCAAGAGTGATATAGGACAGAAATTTACAGAGACAGTCTATAGAAACAAGGACTTCACAGGAAACATGATGACAATTCATATCTTTCAATAATCACTCTCAACGTGAATAGCCTAAATGCTCCCATAAAACGGCTCAGGGTTGCACAATGGGTAAAAAGACAGGACCCATCCATATGCTGTCACAAAGAGACTCATTTTGAACCTAAAAATACATCCAGACTGAAAGTGAAGGGGTGGAGATCCATCTTCCATGCCAACGGACCTCAAAAGAAAGCTGGGGTAGCAATTCTTATATCAGACAAATTAGATTTTAAGCTAAAGACTGTAGTGAGAGACACAGAAGGACACTCTATCATTCTTAAAGGGTCTATCCAACAAGAAGATCTAACAATTGTAAATATCTATGCCCCCAACATGGGAGTAAGCCATCTACATAAGCCAACTGTTAACCAAAATAAAGAGTCATATTGATAATAATATGTTAATTGTAGGAGATCTCAATACTCCACTCTCAGCAGTAGACAGATCATCTAAACAGAAAATCAACAAAGAAACAAGAGCTTTGAATAACACACTGGACCAGATGGACCTCAAAGATATATACAGAACTTTCCACCGTAAAACAACAGAAAACTCATTCTTCTTGAGCGCACATGGAACTTTCTCCAGAATAGACCACATACTGGGTCACAAATCAGGCCTCAACTGATACTAAAAACTGAGATTATTCCCTGCATATTCTCAAACCATAATGCTTTAAAACTGGAATTCAATAACAAGAAAAAATTTGGCAGAAATTCAAACACCTGGAAGCTAAAGACCACTCTGCTCAAGAATGTTTGGGTCAAACAGGAAATCAAAGAAGAACTTAAACAATTCATGGAAACCAATGAGAACAAAAACACATTGGTCCAAAACCCATGGGATACTGTAAAGGCCATCCAAGCCTCACTCAAAAAAGTAGAAAAATCCCGAATTCACCAACTAACTTTACACCTTAAATAACTGGAGAAAAAGCAACAAACAATGCCTAAGCCACACGTCAGAGGAGAAATAATTAAGATTAGAGCAGAGATCAATGAATTAGAAACCAGAAACACAGTAGATCAGATCAACAAAACTAAAAGCTGGTTCTTTGAAAGAATTAATAAGATCCATAAACCACTGGCCAGACTTATCCAAAAGAAAAGAGAAAGGACCCAAATTAATAAAATTATTAATGAAAGGGAAGAGATCACAGCTAACACCAAGGAAATAGAAACAATTATTAGAAATTATTATCAACAACTATATGCCAATAAATTAAGCAACCTGGAAGAAATGGATGCCTTCTTGGGAACTTATAAACTACCAAGACTGAAATAGGAAGAAACTGACAACCTGAATAGGACAATAACCAGTAATGAGATTGAAGCAGTAATCAAAAACCTCCCAAAAAACAAGAGTCCAGGGCCTGATGGATTCCCCAGGGAATTCTACCAAACATTCAAAGAAGAAATAATACCTATTCTCCTGAAACTGTTTCAAAAAATAGAAACAGAAGGAAAGCTTCCAACTCATTCTATGAGGCA